>NC_135784.1:48559660-48894660 GCF_051106095.1 Pogona vitticeps | reverse complement strand
TTTCTATAACTGCTTTCAACTGTTTGTCAATTTAGTTTAATTTAGCTTAAATTTAATTGCATTTTGATTAATTTTAATGTTATTGTGATCATTGTGAATTACCTAGATTTACCTTCACTCAGATGAGAGATACAAAAATAAAATAAACAAACAAAGAAACAAGTATATCCAACATGGAGAATCTACCTGCTGTACAGGCTTTAAACATGAGGAGCCTCTTGCAAAAAGGAAGGAAGGAAGGAAGGAAGGAAGGAAGGAAGGAAGGAAGGAAGGAAGGAATTTCTTATTCAGTCTTATTATGAGGTGGATAAATATTTAGTTTTCAGTTTTTTCTCCCTTAAGGTTTTTCAAATCTCTAGCTTTCCCATCCCAAATGTGAAAACAAAAACTTATTTTGATTATACTTGTTGAATTCTTATCAAAAACAAATTGAAACATAATTCTCAGCCATCCCTAACTGAGGAATAATGAAGTTGCAATTACATGCATAGACAGAGGACAACGTTTTTGCTTTTCTTATTTTATTTTTGTAGATATTTGTCATTGGCTTTGATAATGTTCTTTGAATCTCATCAGGAAGAAAAGACCATTATTAAAAATAAAATAAAACAGATAATAGTTAGAATTCCTATCACAGGGTTAAATACTCTTGTTATTAAAATATAGTACAAACATAACAATCAGTTACTCTGATAAGGCTAGAAAACAGTGCTCAAAGGCTGTTATGTTGATCAACCCCCACATGCTTTTAGAACCGTAGCTAATGTACATTTTATTTGCAACTTAAATCTTCTAAATGCTTTTGTGTTGGGATACTAATGGTTTATCTTTTTTTCTCACCACCCCTACAGTGGCTCTGAAGCTGAACAGACTTGTCATTAGATCACCTTGTACACCAAATGTCATCTCAACCCAAGGAAGCCAGTTGACTGAAAACTAAATTTCTCCTTCCATGTCTCTCCTCACCCCCCACGGCGACAGTGATGTCTGAATCTGGCAATTACATTTGCAATGTATTAAGTGAGGAGTGGAATTCTGCGTACTCAGACGTGCCCCATTTCTTCCACCAGAGCAGCGTGGGAAATAATTATAGTCTTGGGGTAAGAAGGGAAATTCTTCAGATACTGTATTAAAACTTTTCTGAAACTCTTTGACAGCAGTGGGGATAAAGTGCACATGAAAGGGTCTTTGCAGAATTCCAGGGGGAATCTATCAGGCCTGGCTTTTATTAAGTTTAGCACCAACTATATTTCTTAAGGAGTTATTCTCTTCTCCAGGGATAATTTGTCAGAATCCGACAGCCTATTCTTTTCCTTCCTGCTTGTAAATACCCTGTATGTTCTCCATCACTTGCTGACTGGTCCAAAGTGCAAAGGAGGATCATAAAAATGAGCAAAAGCCTCATTAAAGGCCAAGGGACACTTGGGGTTCTCCCTCCCCACCCCACAGTATTTCACAACACCAACTGGGTTCCTCCTCCTTCTCGTTTGTCATGTCTGATTGCTCAAAACGCAGCCATCCATTTCACTGAAATGTAACACTAATTCTGTGAGATGTTGACAGTCCCGATAATGTAAAATATCTGACATAGTTGATATTATGGAATGTCCCAGCAATAGAAATCCATTTTCTGGAGCTAGATGGCATTGTCAGTTTTACTTTATAAGGATTATGAAAAAAAAAAAGGAGCCATCATATTCTGTCTGAGAGGCCCAGAGATGCTAAACTACCTCACAGACCCCAGGAAAACTACAAAATAATTTGCTCACTAATGAAACTGACAGGCGAGGCATATTTGGGCTGATGTGCTGAGCTGAATGCACCACCTTTTGTTGCCTATTGACTCTGGGTCAGTGTAGCCTGCTTTTAAAAAAAATTCCAGCCAGATTCTTGACAAGTATAAATGTAGAGGCCATTGTCTATACTTCATACCCAATCACACAAGTTTTGAGTTCATAGTGATTTGGATGACGATTCCAACACTTTATCCAGAGAATAACACTGCATTTTTCTGCATCACTCGCAAATGTCAGACGATTAGAAGCGGAAAGTTCTTCCACTGTTTATTTAGCCATTGTTTGTTTATACCTTAGAAAAGGATATGTCTGTAAGATTCACAGTCAAAATTATATCTAAGCTTTGCTGTCAGATTTTGCTAAGTCAAAGAATTCTTTAGTGGAAAAAAAAAGAATTCTTTACTGGAAAAAAAACATTTGGAGACTTTAGTAAATTATGGTCCAAATCCTCCTATCTAATTATACAGCATAACTTTTTGAGGTGAATTACCATAAGTTAAGAAAACATTATAGACATTATCACTTGTCATGTCTATGGTGATTTCTTAACTGGGGGCAATTTACCTTCAAAACCTATGCCTTTTGTGTCCCTACTCAAAAGTGGTGAATGATGTCACTGGCAGTGGCAGACAGGTGCTGATTAAAGGCTTCTTTTTGTAATTTCGGGATATGTAAAGTCTGCATACAATGCGACAAAGTTGCATGTACCCCAGAATTGCAAAAAGGAAGACAATTAGTGACAATTGGTCACTACTGCTGACGTCATTCCCATTGTGCAGGCATGGTTTAATTAGTCATAAATATAAATTTGAGAAATACACCTTACAAAGTTCCTTAGACATTTCTCACAGTTTCAGTACTGTGAATTAGCTAGTTATTTGTCTGTAGCTTCCCCCCCCCCAACTAATTAAGACATAATTATATCAGTTGTAACTCAGGGCTTAGTTGTAACTAGAGCTAATTTCAATTCATTTGTGGTGTACTTCCAGTTTTAAAAACTACTTTTACAGGCAGGGGGGTTCTGGCTTCACTCCTTGGTGAAGTAGGAATACCACATGGTTCAGCTTCTGTGTCTCATGCTGTGTTGTGAGTGTTCAGGGAACAATGAAGTGGACAGGAGGATATCAGTAACACATAACATTCAGGGTTTTTAAAATATCAATATAAAAAAAACTAAAAGTAACTTTACAGTTACTTTACAGTTACTTTTGAGGACAATGAAAGTAAAGATTTACTTTTTTAAAAAATATGGAAATAAAATGGGAACTACGTTTTTGAGGTGCTTGGAACTATAAACATAACTGATTGCTTTCATCTTGACCACCTCACCATGTGTTCTCTATTGCCACTAATATATGGCAGGAATTCTTTCCTAGCCAAAGATAGCACTTTCATAACCCAAATTTTACTGCAACACCTTTGATTACGTGATCGCTCCTTCCAGCTGAATCACTGATACTAGCTACTAAAGAAAGTTAGAAAGGGTTAGTCTCCAAATTATATGCCACGTTGAAAGTTTGTGATTATGGATCCGCCTAAGCAGGTAAGTTTACATGTGAAAGTGATCTTAATCTCATCACTGACACCTGTTGGAACTCTTAAGTGAAATAAACTCCTCTTTAAATGTATTTCTGCCAAAATTAGAGATCATATGTGTATCAACATATTACTTGGGTATCAGTGGTATCTCATTCCAAAATGTCTCAGGTGTAATACTGGGTTCTGACTATGACATAGACCCCTTTATATCAGGTAGAGGAATAAGATTATGTTGTATGTAGACATATACAGTATATTATGTTAATATATGTTATGTTCGTGTATGTGCACGTGTGATTTTTATTGGAAGGGTTTGTGTTCTTCTCTAGTAGAATCAAATGCTGTTTTTGTTTGAGTAGAATCTGCAGGCATCATGAAACATGGATGTGGTAGTAGAAATAAGCACTTAGGGATGTTTGCAGGAATGCTGCCTGAACCCACTGTAAAAGCTTCTACTGAAAAGAGTGGGAGAGGAAAAAGATAGTCTACAGCTGCTATTATGGGCCTGCCCGCAAATAAGATCTGTCACCCAGTTGCCTTGTTCAGCACTGACCATATGAAGGAGCAGCAGGCAGCAGTACAGGGTATGTGTGTATCTGCCAAGAAGGTGGCAGAGCACCCTCTGTTTTAAGGTCAGACAGATATGAATGAACATCAGACATGTTCCAGTGACGTCTGCAGCAAAGGCAGCAAGAGTCCAAAAGAGATAATAAAGAAGGCATTTTTCTCCCAAAGATCTGATGTACCACGTGGTAATTTTTTTAAATTATATTTTTAAAAAAGTTAAAATCCTACTGGTGTTCACAGAGGGATCATATAATAATTAGCCACAGCTAATAGTGGCTAATGAGCAAGTGTTGTTCACATTCCTGATGATGTGCCCCAGCCTCTCACCAAGTAGTTACGATTAACTGCAACAACTTAACACAGTTCCCCCACTAACACTGTTATGATTTTGGCCAATGGTATGTTTATTTTTGTTTTTAATCTAAGAAAGTCACAAACAATACATACAATACGGCCATTCATAAGATGAACAGATACACCATTAATTATTTTTAAACTATCATGAGGTCATTCAGAGGAAGATACAGCATTACATCAATTGATTGATACAAATATAATTTTTACCTTTCCGCATGATAATGCAACCACTTGGTAATGCCATTACCTGTGTAGTTACACTATCGAGGCTCAGAAATCTATAGAAATCTGTTGTTTAAAAAGGATGACCAGATGGTTTTCAATAACCCAAGAAGTCTCAGAGTACCAGCTGAAATATCAGGGAATTGCTATGCTTCCTCCGGTGTATAGATGAAAGATAAAACTCAGGGTGAGAGAAAGTGGAGAAAGCGATAGTTTGATTTTTATTTGTGAAGTGTTTTTAAATGCTGAACATACACGTCCATCCATTCCCAGCTGATGCAATGGGTCACTGTTTGTAAGGGGTGAGTATATATATTGGGCTTCTAGAACAGAAGTGCATCAAATGGCCAAGATTGGAGGGAAGGGCCATTGGCCATTGGAGCAACTGTATAAGTTGTCACAGCCAATTACAACTACTTGGTGAGGGGCTGGCACACATAATCAAGAATGTGAACACGTGCTCATTATCTCATCGATTAGCCACTATTAGCTGTGGCTAATTATTATGTGATCCCTCTGTGAACACCAATAGAATTTTAGCATTTTTTAAAAATACCATAGCTGTTTTACTACAAGAGTTTGGATACATGAACAATAAAGATAGTGAATGAAAAGGTTACTGAAACTTTCCATAAACCCTTCAATGACAGGATGGACTACTTTGCCTTCCGAGATTTTTGGGTTGCAGCTCCTATAATCTCTCCCCATTAGCAATGCTAACTAGGACTGATGGGAAATGAAAACCAAGCACATCTGGAGGATCGCAACTGGTCACTTTGCCATTAAATGCAGAAAATAACAGAGAAAACTCTGTCAGAACCCGTATAAGTTGCTTGGCTCCCTCAGGAGTCCTACAGAGATACATGGACTCTGTGGGCAAAGATCGAAAGCCTGTTGTCCATCACAGCAGGCATTTATCCAATTAAGGGTTAATCCCAGAATGAAATCAAATAATCACAATCATATCAGTGTTCATCTGATCATCAAGATATAAGTCTTTTCTCTGTTTCCATAATTTTAGGCAACACCAGCTTGCCTATCTATCAAGCTTTACTTATATTGTTTCTAGATTCCGTATGCACAAAATTACTTCAGAGTTCTTGTAGCATCCCAAAGTCTTACAGCCATTTAACAGCTGTAGACACATATGCTTAAAAATATATGAAAACTGAACTTAATCTTTAGGCAGATACTTAAGTCAAAAATACAGGAGCATCTCTTTTAGAGTAAAAAAGAACAATGGAAGTATTTCATGTTACATTATAAAAATGCAAATGTTTAATAGCCCATAATGACAGAGAATACATCTCTAAGTAGTAACATCAGTAAAAGCTTAAAAAAGCCTTATTTAAAAAGCATGGGGAAATATCAAAAATTTTAACAATGAAAATATATAAAGTATATAAAGTCGAAGCCCAGGTCGCCTTGTGGTACAAGGAGATGGCCCGGGCGGTTGACACGATCGCACCTAGGCGCCCTCTCCCTGCCCGCAGAGCCTATAAGGCTCCATGGTACACAGAGGAGCTTTTGGCCATGAAACGGTTGGGGAGACGGCTTGAGCGCAGATGGAGGAAATATCGCTGTGACTATGACCAAACACAGCTTAGAGCCCATTATCGGGCCTACTCTGTGGCAATACGGCTGGCGAAACGCCAGTATTTCTCCAGCCGTATCGCTTCCTCGGTGTGTCGTCCAGCAGAGCTATTTCGAGTGGTCCGGGACCTTCTTCAACCTAATGGTTCGGTGGAGGTCCTGGACTCCTCAGTGGCTCGCTGTAACGAATTTGTTACGCACTTTGAGGGAAAAATTGCTCAGATTCGCAAAGATTTGGACTCCACTGTTGATGCAGAGCCCATGGTTGTGTCCAGTGCTCCGGACTTATGTCATAATTTATTGGATGAGTTTCAGTTGTTGCGACCTGAGGATGTGGACAGGGTGCTTGGATTGGTTCGTGCCACCACTACACAACTCGACCCTTGCCCATCATGGCTAATAAAGAAATCTGCCAGGGGAGTTTGCACCTGGATCCTGGAGGTCATCAACTCCTCGTTAAGAGAGGGAGTGGTTCCTGCCCCATTAAAGGAGGCAGTGATTCGCCCGCTCCAAAAAAAACCTAATCTGGATCCAGGTCTAGTGAACAACTATCGTCCAATAGCAAACCTCCCTTTTCTGGGCAAGGTGTTGGAACGTGTGGTGGCTGAGCAGCTCCAGGCTCTCCTGGATGAAACGGATTATCTAGATCCATTTCAATCGGGTTTCAGGCCGGGTTATGGGACGGAAACTGCCTTGGTCGCCCTGTATGACGACCTTTGCCGGGAGAAAGACAGGGGTAATGCATCCCTGTTGATTCTCCTGGACCTCTCAGCGGCTTTCGACACCATCGACCATGGTGTCCTTCTGGACAGACTGGCTGGGATGGGAATGGGAGGCACTGTTTTACAGTGGTTCCGTTCCTACCTGGCTGATCGAGTCCAGAAGGTGGTGCTGGGGGACAGTAGCTCTGACCCATGGCGGTTGCGTCATGGGGTTCCTCAGGGCTCTATACTGTCCCCCATGCTGTTCAATATCTACATTAAACCGCTGGGGGAGGTCGTTAGGAGGTTTGGGCTGAGGAGTCAGCAATATGCTGACGGCACCCAGCTCTACCTCTCATTTTCTACCAATCCAGGTGTGGCAGTCACCATTCTGAACTTGTGCCTGGACTCGATAATGGTCTGGATGAGGGTCAATAAACTGAGGCTCAATCCAGACAAGTCTGAAGTGCTGCTGGTAGGTGCCCCGCCAGATAGGTTAAAGGGCCATCTCCCTACCTTAGACGGGATCACACTCCCCTTAAAGGATAGGGTCCGCAGCTTGGGGGTGCTCCTTGACCCCAGTCTGACCTTGGAAGCCCAGGTGGACTCGGTGTCCAGGGGTGCCTTCTTACAGCTGCGGAGAATATATCAACTTCGCCCTTACCTGGATGAGCGGAGCCTGGCAGCAGTCACTCATGCACTGGTAACAACCAGACTGGATTACTGCAATGCGCTATACGTGGGGCAGCCTTTGAAGACGGTCCGACGACTGCAACTGGCACAGAACCGGGCTGCGCGGCTGGTAAGTGGTGCCGCCGCACGGACTCATATCACGCCGGTTCTGAAAAATTTACACTGGCTGCCGGTTGCTGCTCGGGCCCAATTCAAAGTGCTTACTTTGACATATAAAGCCCTAAACGGCTTAGGACCTGGTTACCTAAAGGACCGCCTTCTTCCATATGTGCCTGCCCGTCCTTTAAGATCAGGCCAGGAGGCCCTTCTGAAGGTGCCATCCCTGAAAGAGGTGAAGGGGATGGCATGTCGGAATAGGGCCTTCTCGGTTGTTGCCCCCCAACTTTGGAACACCCTCCCTAGAGAGATCCGCCTGGCTCCGACACTCTTGGCCTTTCGGCGCCAGGCAAAGACCTTTCTGTTCACTCAGCATTTTAATTAATTACTTTTAATGTTTTAATTGTTTTAAGAAATATTTTAATATATGGTATTTTATACTGTTTCTTAAAATGTTTTTAATGTTTTTAGGTTTTGATGTTGTATGCCGCCCAGAAGCCACTGGCAATGGTGCGGCTGAAAAATATTGTAAATAAATAAATAAATAAATAAAAAACATCCCTTAGCTTCTAAGCATATTAAGAACATACACAGAAAAACATTTTCTCACCTAATGTAAAATCCATTTGGAGATTGTTGCCAGCATCTTGGGGGGGGGGGGGACAACTACTGCTGAACTGCTATATCTTCTTTAGTGGCTACTACCCAAAGTGGTGTGGGGTTGTGATAAGTGTTGCTATGAAATGTTCATTCATTTTGTTTCTGCCTTATTGCCATTTATAATTATTTTCAGTTGTTTTTATTTCTTCTTATCTTACTTTGCTAACTTAGGATTTTTAACTTGTAGGAATTCTACATATCCTCGTTTAATACACATCTCCGTCAACTCAATTCCCATTCTGTTTCCTAAAGTTGACAAAATTATTCACACAATATTCATTATTTAGACTGTCTTTTAACTTTAGGATAATAGTAGCTTCGTTTTTGGTGCTTAACGCATTATTGAATTTTCCAGGGTTCAAATATTTATACTTTTCCAAAAAAAGGCCCTTCTTCAATAAAAGATATACAACCATTTAGCTGTCATTGTTTATAAATTCTGTAACCTTGCTGTGTGTTCAGTTGTTATGGTGTACTCAGAGTGTTATGAGATGACTCATAGTAGCAGTTCCAAACTGTAGTTTCAAACTGCACTTTACTTTAAAGGCTATTTTTTTTCATACACATACCCCTCCCCCATGATCTTTTTAAATTCTTAGAGAACAGGAATTTTCAAATATTAACAACTTCACCTAATGCCTGAAGGATAAAAAAAAACCCACTGGTACTGAGTGAGCACTTAAGAGGAGACTGGGCTAAAGATGTTAGTCCCCATAGAAAAGAAAGGTTGATTTCTAAGGCAAGGATATTTGAGAAAGAGTTCAGAGGAAAATCACAGCTGGAAATGAAAGTGCTTTAAATGCATTCTATTAAAACACAGTCATCTGATTTCTCTGACATGATTAATTCTCATTTTCAAAGTACTACTATAATTTAGACTGTCATATAATAAAGGGGAGTCTTTAATTCCTAGTTTTGGATGAATCAATGTAATGCATATTCAGAGTGACATTTCACCAGCACTGCATTGATCTCTGCACTTTTCACAGCTGGTTTTACCTAGACTGACGCTGTATTACTTGCTTCATCTCTAGGCTCTGCTAAACTTTCCACTTATTTTTTTTCCTGAATCTCCTGGGCCAGCGTGCCCTGCTGCCAGTTTCCATTGCTTCAGCTTTTTTTCTTCTTAGCCTTTGATGGCTTTATTGGCTTTAGAACCTCACACAAGAGAGAAAATCCCAAGCAACCTTTTTCTTGCCTATTTAACAGTTTGAATACGATAGAGCAGGGCCACTTAACTGAGCCTAGGCGCTTATAATGGATTGCTGCAGGGAGAGGGGGACACTGGGAGGAAAGGAACACTGTTACCAATCCTTCACTCTAGTGAGCTATGAGGTATTTGCTGAGCCCATAAGAACTCCAGTGATCTGAAAACTAGCAATAGGATTACATTTAGGGCTGGAATTATGGTTTAATGTCCATGTCTTGCCATTTTAATGGGGGCAATCCATTCACATCCACTAGAATATCCACTTTTCTCACCACTATGATTCTGCCTCCTCCTCCCTCCCACTCAATGGCTTTGGATAATTTTGTCTCCCAATATATTACATTGGCTAGGACAACCAACCAAGAACCTAAATAGGAAAAATCCAATAGAACGGTAGGGACAATTTTTGTCCCAGTTTTTTTCCTCAACGAATTGTACATGGCAAGTGGCTGAAGATTGAGGACATTATTTACAATTCTTCCAGTGACAATGTTGCAGAATGATGTAGGGCTAATACTGTATGGATTTTTCAATAAAATGTGACATTGGAATCTAATGTCATGTCCTGGTACATGACTTAGTCTTGCTTTCAAATAGCTTCACAATTCTTTTCTTAAAAAAGAAGATCTGCAAACTATTTCATTCGTATTTGCAATGATAAAAAGAATTAGTTTGTTAGTTAATACTTTAGTCAATTGATTGAATCACAAAATTTAAGAATATAATTTAGAGATGTGGATACACTGAGAAATCTTAAGACAGCATTATTGTACATTTACCAACAAAAAACAGTTCTCAAATGTTACGAAAGGGTGCTGATAAGTACTGAGCCTTTCCCAGAAAAAAATGAGCTAGGAAGCTATAAATTGCAGGTTGTATTGGTCAATTTGTCTGTATTCAATGATGCAAAAATCAACTACCTATGATTTTAACTGAACTTTCATTTTCCGGTCCAAAGTGAACATGGCAGCACCTCCAGAAAAGTTCAATGTGGAAGAGCATAGGACCATAATCAATTTCCTGTTTCTCCAAGGGAAAGGTACAAAGCAGATCCATGATGAAATGTCACAAACTATGGGTGACAGTGGCCCTTCATATGCAACAGTTAAACGTTGGGTTGTCAATTTTAAAACTTGCCATTTCGGTGTGGAAAGTGAGAAACCCAGTGGAAGGTCTGTTTCTGTCTCTGTGCCTGCAAGTGTGAAAGCCATCCATGACATGATCATGGAGGACTGCCAAATATCAGCCAAGAGTAATGCTATATATCTGAGAAAATCACGTGAGAGAGTTGGTGCCATTATACACAACGACTTGGAAATGAGAAAGCTGGCAGCAAAGTGGATCCCCAAACTTTTGACAACCGAACAAAAGAGGAAACATGTGTGGAGTCATCGGTGGCTGTTTTGGAACACTTTGCAAGAAATGAGTCAGATTTCCTGGGCAATGAGATATGGATCTAGTGTTATGGTCCTGAGACAAAGGAACGGAGTCTACGGAATGGAAGTTCGAAGTGCAAAGGTCGGTACAGAAGCAAATGGCAACATTTTTTGATAAGAAGGGAGTTTTTGTTTGTTTGTTTGTTTGTTTGTTTAACTTATATGCCGCCCACTCTACCCAAAGGTCTCTGGGCAGCTTACAACAATTCTGCTGGTGGACTACCTCCAACAGGGTTCACCCATCAATGCAAAATATTACTGTGCTTTATTGACGAAGTTGAGGCAGAACATCAAGGAAAAATGTCAAGGAAAGCTCTCCAAAGGTGTCATTCTGTTGCATGGCAATGCCTTGTCACACACTGCAGGTGAAACAATGGCAAAACTGACATCCTTAGGCTTTCAAGTGATGCCCCATCCATCCTATTCTCCCAGCTTGGCTCCTTCTATTATCTGTTCCCCAAACTCAAAATACACTTAAAGGGACAATGATTTGGGAGTGTTCTGGAGGCAACTAATGTTGCAAATGAGTGGTTATACCAGCAGTCAGAAGAATTTTATTTGCAGGGACTTAAGAAGCTGCAGGACAGATGTCGCAAGTGCATTGACTTCCTGGGGGAATATGTAGAATAGTGTGGCAGTTACAACTTCCTAGCTCAATGTTTTCTGGGAAAGGCTCAATGCTTATCAGCACCCCTTCATAATGAGTCATAGTAACAAATTAATTTTTAACATAGTGTACTCAAGGTTTCTTTTGTCATACCAATACAGAATCTGCCCCTTGTTATTGAAGGCTGGAGCGCTGAACACAGGATAGCAATTGGCTTGGAGGTTGTTCTAGATCTGCCACTGAATCATGGATCTAGCCTTCCCAGGAGCATCCAACTCCTCAAGAATAATTCATTTTTACTAGTCCTGGGAGTTACAAAAAATGTTATATACGCAACAATGATATAGACGTACACGCACAGAGCAGCTGCTACCAAGTATTACATCATATTTTGGCTTGGACTCACACATTTTGTAGCATTGTTGTTACATATTAGGGTGTGTGTAAATACTATTGACTTTGATTCAGTCTGAATTATTTGTCCCACAAATTGCTGCCAATTCACTTCAAACTGTTTTATAGCTTGTTGGATTTCATTTGTGTTGTAATGTCAGTCTGTAACATGCTTTCTCTTTAAGGGTTAACACTGAAAGAACCTCATGTGTTTCCTGTGACTAATTAGGCTTATAAAATCTAGTCTGTTTTACCCTCTTTCACACCCTCTATCTTGATGGTGCAAAGCTACGGAGCGAGGCAGAAGTTTTTGTGTTTGCCTAATTATCGGCATTACCTAAACTGCCGTTGCTTACTCTGTTCAACTATTTTGGTATGTAATATAGTTTTAGTGCCTTGTTTATTTCTTAGGGACTCCCGTTTACCCTTCCCTAAGAGATCTAGATAAAATATATATCAGCCTCTTATCTCAGTGTCTCGCATCCTCATTATTTTCCCAACAATTTGTACAAATATTCCAAAGCATTTTTATTATCTGAATGGGTAGCGCGTGCGCGAAGGGCGCTGTTTTCGCGCCATTGAGCCCCGCGCGTTGTTTGCTCCCTTGGCCCTGGGATGACGCAGGGCAGCCTGGGTCTCGCGTTGTTTGAAGCGAGATCAAAGGGGTTTTAAGGGAGCGTTGAGCTCATCCTGTGCCCTTTCGGTTTTGGCAGAGAGACAGGAAAGATGGAGTTGGCTGGCTGTTTCGCAAGGCTTGGATGACGGTTTGAGGGGGGTAGCCTGGAGCTCCCCCCCTGTTACTTATTGAATTTAGTCTGGGGCTGTGTGAGGACTGTATTGATTTAATTGTAGATTGCGACCAGGTGGCATTAGCTGTTTAAGGAGAGCGAGGGTAGCTCACGGTGCGTGCGTGCATGCGCGCGGGCGCGCGTGCCCCGCCCACACACAGAGTCAGTGGCTTAGCTCGTTACCTCCCCTCCTCCCTCCATAGCGTGCTTCAGTTCCTTTAAAAAGAATAAGGGAGCAGTTTTTCTGGGCTTCCCCCTCCTGTATGTGGGGGGGAATAGAAGGAGACAGAGGCTGGGAGGACGATTAGGCGAGGCGTCTACTTTTCCCCACCGGGTCTATCTTGCAATTAACAGAGCTTGTTACCTGGATTGCTGGTGGCTTAAGCTTGGGGGCTGGCAGTGGCGTCGCTTCTGTAGGGACATTGGGGAGCTTCAAGCCCTGGCTTTATTTTTCTTAAGCACCTCCCTGGTTTTTGATTTCTCTCCCCCCCCCCATTGTTGCATATTCCACTGCCGTTTCGTATCTTAAAGGGTTAGAGAGAGAGAGAGAGAGGGAGATCTACGGCAGTTCTACTGTTCGCTTGGGCAATTGGTAAAGAACAGTGGGGGAAAATTTTTTTAAAAAAAGAAGCAACGGGGATTGCATAGCTTGGGGCTCTTGGAGCCGAGGGACTGCAGGCAGGTAGGGGGGAGTAGTAAAAGGACCGGGTGTTGGAGGGCAGCGGGCTGTTGCTCATCTCATCCCCCAGCCCGTTTGATCGGTTCTTGGGGGAGTAAAGGGGGTGAGGTTTTATATTACGTTTGCCTGGCCTCAAGTTGTTCTAATTTTCCTGCCCCCCCCCCAGAGTTAGGAGGAACGGAGTGAGGGATCGTCCCTTAGCTGGCCGGGTCTTTTCCAGGCTGGGTTTCAGTTCCTTGAAATAGAAATAAAGGTTGGCTAGAGGCGGCCATTTTGTGAGCCATCGGGGAAGCCACATGTGGTAGCTCCGGCGGCCATTTTATGTAGTGGTTTCACTTTTTAAAAAAATAAAAAATAAAAAATAAAATGTGTGGGTGCTTTACTAAAACTAGGAGGTGAATTGGGCACTTGGAGTTCATCTGCCTTTAAAAAATAAATAAATAAATAAATAAATAAATAAATAAATAAATAAATAAATAAATAAATAAATAAATAAATAAAATATTGAATTCCATTAGGCCAATTGAATGCGGGCTTATTTGGGGAACTGATTTAAATATAAATTATATTTTTTTTAAAAAAAAAAATTCAAGTTAAGGAATTGATAAGGCGGCATCGAAACAAAGGGGGTAAAGGGCCTTAGAGAGAGGTGGAGGATTGATTATAGGGTGGGCATTTGCCTGCTGACCAGAGATTTGAGTTTTATTTCACTGGGCTCGCCTTGGTTGTGGTAAGCAGTGTCTGGGTAGGTTGGCAAAGTAGACCTGGGGTATTATAATTTAATAATAATAATAGTAATAATATTAATAATATTAATAATTCAAGAGTAAGAAAGTTTCTGGTGGAAGAGATGCCTCTGAAAAAAGGAGGGGGAAAGAAGAAGGGAAAAGCGTCAGTGAGGAAGCAGACAGTTTCCCAGCTGCCCCCCTCGCATTCATCCTCTGATGAGGAATCCTGGGCCATGCTGAAAGAATTGCAGGCCAAAGTGGCAAGCCTGGAGGCCAAAAAGTTAGAAAAGCAGGCCCCAAGGGGCAGTGCTGCTGCACCACGCCGTTCTGCTAGGGAGACAAAGGGACAACGTAGGGCAGGAATGAGAGCCGTTACACGTGATTTAATGAGGCATTTTGATGCTCTTGATTCTGAGCAGGATCACGAGGATGAAGGACGAGATCTGGAGGAAGATTCTACAGGAGCACCCTTGGGGACTGAGGGGCAGAAACGCAGGAGGATGGAGACAGCAGACAGCCAAGATGCAGCAGAGGGGTCATCAGGCAGGTACGGCCCATATGATTGTTACGCCCAACAATTTACCTTAAACAAGAGATCGAGACACGAAGGCTATAAAAGAAAAGGAGGTTTATTTTTCTTTCGCCTGCTGCAGAAAGCGGGGAGAAGAACATTCCTTGCCAAGTGACATAGGAAGCGGTTCTCCGAAGGCGTGGCGTTTTTACATACAGTTTTTATAGTTTGTCCTTTCCGGGCAGTCCGGTAAGGCTCACAGTCCCCATATATGGGCATTGCATAGGCTGGCAATACATGATTGGTTACAGAGAAACAAGAAACTTACATCGCACCGGCGCAACAGTATCCTTCCCATGAAAAATTCCACCTCTTACAAAGTTGCAAGGAAACGAAACTTAAGTTTGAGAACAATGCCCGCTTTTACGGGGCTTCACACTGAATAAGACAAACCGGTTTATTCTGGTTATCCTATCAATTCCCCCCTTTTCTTTTTACACAAACTTTGTCTTATTCACAACTTATTAGTGACCTCATACTCTTGATCAGTTTCCGGAATTATTCTATATTTTATTTCGGGAGCCCTAACAACCATTTGTGTTTTTGGTATTGCCGCTTCAACTGCTGAATTAATCATATTTCTTATTAATGGTATGACACAAGGCAAAATCATTAAGCCCACCATGAATATAGTGAAGAAAAACAACGCCTGTTTCCAGTTATTAAAGATTCCTCCTAACCAACCTGAATCGTCCAGCATTCCAGTCCATTTCTGTACTGGAACATGAGCAAGTTTCCGCATTTTTCCAGTTATTTCAGCAATAGCTTCCTGCGTATCCCCTATTTCCAAACAACAATTTGTGAGGTTGAATTTCCCACATACTCCTCCCTCCGCAGCTAGCAGGTAATCTAAAGCAAGTCTATTTTGATATATAGCGTTTTTGATTTTCGTATTTTGTTTAGCTAAGAGTAGCAAAGCTTGTTCATTCTCCCTAGTAAGTAATTCTACTACAGCCTGTAATCTAATCAGTCTATTAAGCATATAAATTGGCGTTCTATATCCATACGCACCATCTTGCGCCCACGTGGCAGGGTCATAATAAGCGATGATGCGTTCCGGCGGCCATTCATCATCTTTCCAGTTTCCAATTTTCAATTCTCTTTTTTCTCTTACCATTTCTTCCCCCACTTGGCCCAGGGTTGCTCCTTTGTCCAACGGAATCATGAAAAAGAATGGCTTAAGATGTCCCAGAAAACACGTTCCAGTCCAATTGATTAACAAATACGAATAGGCTACTTTACCGCATATCCAATATAAACCATTTGGAGCCATTACTTCATTTTTCATGCTACCATTGTGCCAAAGGTTGGATACTTCCCTAGTCAAATTCATCCAAGGGTTGCCTGTTAAATTTCCCCAGGTACTCATACTTGTACCATTTATGACTCGGACATTTTGACAATTTGAATCCCCTATGGGTATTGGAGCACTTAACCTGTCAGGAGTCCTTTGAATGCATGCTGTTCCTACCAGATTGTTAGAGAGGTCCCATCTGGTTCGGCCTGAATGTTCAGGTTGCCCTGTTAAATTATACGGGGTAGTAAAATTCCACTCGATAGCCTCCCAAGGCCACTGGTCTCCCAAAATAGTTCCACCACAGATATAACAATTGGAAACATTCAAGGTGGCAGCTATGGTTTGGGCCAATTCTATAAACAAGTTCACCGTAGCGGTAGTTAAGGATTGCTCCCAAGGGTCCGTGACTACTTCCTTCCAAAAATCCATATACCGCCTCAGGTCTTCTCCCACTCGATATTCTTTCACTTGGACAATTTTAACGGGCGCCCCAGGGTCTTTTCCTTTACCATTAATGAGTATACTGAACGTCTTATCCCACATAGATTTACCCCATTTGTCTTTCTTATCCCACTCCTCGGGCTGTAATATGGTAAAGTTGACGAGATTACAGGAGCCCCAGGTGCAATCCGATTTAACGGGCACTTTTCTTAGGATGGCGGTACGATCTGTGGTAGACCATGTGGCCCATCTTACACAACTCCACGCGGGAACAAACAAATACGTTCCAGACCCACACTTGCTACTATCCCCCATATACTTGTGCTGTACCATATAATGGTGGACCCACTCTATCCCACCGCATTTAATTTTAGTCCAGTCCCCATGGCTGATTGCTCCACACGCATCAAAAATTAAAGAAAGAGGGCGATTTCCTTTGCGTTCAACCCGTGTTATTAGCTTACCATTAACGCGAAGTTCAACCCAGATCCTCTCAGGGTTTTCTTCCGGATCATAACAAATCGGGTCCTGGCCGTTTATTCTACAGATCTTATACTCTGTTCCATTAAAATGGCAACCCTCAATAGCTCCCTGACACTTATAGGTAGACTTATAGACAAGGGTCTGATGTATATAACTACCTCTTCTAGTGGTAGTGGTACATGGGCAGGTGGTACTGGCCACCACTGTCAGTGTGAACATAAATCCAATTATAGTGACCATTTTGCCGTTAACCCTTGGTCTGCCTGCCAATATTTGCCAAATATGTTTCCAAGACACCAAAGGGGTGGACCTTACCGTCGTTGGTAGTGGGCGTTCCATTCTTCGTCTTCCGAGTCGGGACCGGGCGTGCACCAAGGACTTCCGCTCTTGCACTTCCAGCAGGTCTCGTGGTGCACCAAAGATGCGTCGCGGATCCATTCCCCTGATACGGGTTCAGCCACTGAAACACTATGAGAACTTACTTTCCACTTAAAGCTTGTCGTTGGCGTTTTTACAGCCCACAAGCTCTCGGTCCACAGCTCCTCAGGGTACCCCACTTTCAATACGTACCACCTTAGTGTCGGACCTCTGTCAAATTTAGTCACTCTAGCACACCAATGATAAGGGCAAAATGGGTACCACAACAAACAGTGTATCTCAAAGGGGTTTAGTCCTGTCAAGGGATCTTTTAGATTTCTTATATCTCCTGGAATCCCATACTCATGATTAGGGGGTGAGAGTATTAGGGTGGAAAGGGTTTCCTCTGACTCAGCCAGGATCCGATCTCAATCTCTGCCAGCCCGACCCTTATAGCTTCAAAGGAAACGCCTTCTCCAAGGCCCACTGAGAGCCCGAGGCACATCCACACCCGTCCTCAGACTCTGAGTCTGAATCCCCAGACTCTTCACAAAGACGGTAGTCTTTGGTAATTGGGCAAACTCTACAGAGTATGGTATGCCACCACCAGGGGTCCTTCAGACCAAACACAGGGCCATATAAGATCCTTTCCACTAGTGGCTTCTTATGTGCTTCTTTTTCTTCTACCACTACTTGGTCTCCAATCGAATACCCCTTATAGATATACAAGTCCCTCCGGCTTCTTTCTGGTTTCACTACAACGTACCACACCTGGATCAGGTTAGTTACTTTCCTTATATTCAACTGTACTTGAAAGAAAGGGCAACATTTGTGTATTAGCCACTCATCGGTCATCACTTAAGTTTCTTAAAAACAGTTTTCAGGCCGTTTCCCGATACTGGCGTAGCTTCCCAAAGTTCCTCAGGGTCGGCGGCGTGTTTGGCACGAGTATGATGTGTCCAACCTAGTTCTTTAGTGCGTATTGCAGTCTCTGTTGTAAGGAGTATCTGGAAGGGTCCCAGCCACCTCGGGGTAAGGGGTTCGGTCTTCCACGTTTTGATGTATGCCCAGCCTCCAGGTTGAAAGGAATGTACCGCTACCTCCAAAGGTGGCCTCTGCACAGAGATCCCTTGCTCCCTAATGTCAGAAAGGATAGAGAACAGTGCCAGCAAATACTTTCTTATAAAGGCATCTTTAAACAGTTCCAAGTTGGGGCTAGCTTTTTGCACACTCACGTCCCAAATTCCCATCCCATACAAGCTCTCAAATGGGGACAGTCCTGTCCCACTATGTGGTTTGGTTCTGATTGCAAAAAGGGCAAGAGGTAATACCTTTGGCCAAGGCAATTTGGCCTGCTGTATTAATTTCATAATTTGCTTCTTTAAGGTCTGATTCATCCTCTCAGTCTTTCCGGAACTCTGCGGATGCCACGGGGTGTGAAGTTTCCACTTAATACCCAGGACATCCGCTACTTTCTGCAATACCTTCTGGGAAAAATGTGTACCACGGTCGCTATCCATGGAGTATATTATCCCGTATCTACAAACAATTTGTTCCAACAGCAATTTGCATACTACACCGGC
Organism: Pogona vitticeps; assembly: GCF_051106095.1. Classification (NCBI taxonomy): domain Eukaryota; kingdom Metazoa; phylum Chordata; class Lepidosauria; order Squamata; family Agamidae; genus Pogona; species Pogona vitticeps. The sequence continues at coordinate 48,875,863 of NC_135784.1, read as the reverse complement.
CGTTGCCTTGGCTGTAGGGAAAGCCTCCACCCATCCCGTTAACTGGTCTGTGATTACCAAACAATGATTCCAGGGACCTGATTTCGGCATGTCTATGAAATCACACTGTAAATGCTCAAATGGATGGATAGCCAGAGGCCGTCCTCCCATTTCTGCTTTCTTGGGATTATTCTTGTTCACTTTCTGGCATGCAACACAGTGGGCCAAAATGGCATTGGCATGTGACCAAACCTTCCTGGCTGCATACTTCTGTAGGAAAGCTGCAACCAAGGCCTTAGCTCCCCAATGTCCTCCCTCATGTAGGGCTTTAAGAATTTCTCTGGCTGTGCCCTCGGGCAGCCACTGCCTTCCATCTTTCAGTTTTAGAATACCGTTTTCCATTGTGGCTCCCTGTGACTCCGCCATTTCCAATTCTTTTTGTGAATATGCCAGAGGAGCAGTAATTTCCCTACAAGTTGGAATCAGAGCTGCAAGACGGGCAGTATCAAACTCTCTTTCAGCTGCTCTTCTCGCCAACTCGTCAGCCAGACGGTTTCCCACAATTTCTGGGGCATTCCCCTTTTGGTGTCCCGGAATATGTATTATAGCTACCCTGGAGGGAAAACTCAGCGCTTCCAGGGTATCTAATACCAACCGATGATGGGCCAGATTCTTTCCCTGTGAGGTCAGGAGGCCTCTTTCACTCCAAATTTTTCCAAACACATGCACCACTCCACAGGCATATTTCGAATCGGTCCAAATATTCACATTCTTTTCTTTCCCTATTTCTAGAGCTCTTTTAAGAGCATATAACTCAGCAGTTTGTGCTGACATTGAGGGAGGGAGAGGGCCAGTCTCCACTTCTAGACCCCCGTCCTCTACAATGGCATATCCAGTAATCCTTTTCCCATTTACTACCCGGGAGGACCCATCTGTGTACAAGTTCCATGCTCCTTCTATTGGCTCTTCCTGAAGGTCTTCCCTGAATTTAGTTTGCAGATCGGTAATTGCAATGCAATCATGTTCATTGCACATCTCTTTTCTGACTGCCTCTGATAGGCCTCCTGCTGGACCATAATGGTCGGTGGTGGTTAACAACAAATCAGGCTTTTCTAGTAATATCGCTTCAATTTGCAAAAGCCTGCTGTCAGTCATCCACCGTCGAGCAGTGTGAGTGAGTATAGTTTTGAGCTGGTGAGAAGAATGCAGAACAATCGCCTCAAAGGGGTACAGCTTTCGAGTAAGTTTAACTAATTCGGCCGCCGCCGCACACGCCTGAAGACATGTGGGCCATCCCAACACTACCGCATCCAAATGTTTAGATAAGTACCCAATAGGTTGGTATTGTCCTGCTTTCTTCTGAGCCAATACCCCCTTTGCCACCCCATTTCTAGTGGTGACAAAGAGATGGGTGGGCTTGTTTGGGTTTGGAAGTCCCAATGCTGGGGCTGAAACTAGTATCTTTTTGACTCTCTCAAATAGTTTGTAATCTGCTTTTTCCAAAACCAATGTTTCTGGTTCTTCCTTCAACAACTTCTTAAGGAATGGCTGAATTAACTCGGAAAATCCCTCAATCCACTGTCTACAAAAGTTAATAGTGCCAATGAAACTCCTCAGTTGCCTTTTTGTCTTTGGCATTTCCAGATTTTGAATTCCCTCTAGCCTTTTGGGATTTATACATTTAGTTCCCTTCTTCAAGATAAGTCCTAGGTACTTGACCTCTGGTTCACAAAACTGTAACTTATCCAGAGATACTCTAAGCCCCTTCTCTCCTAGGAAGTTCAGAAGACTTATGCTAGCTTTCCTGACCTGTTTTCCTTCTTCTCCACTAATAAGTAGGTCATCCACATACTGAGTAAGGAGTGTCCCCTCTGGTGGGGACCATCCCTGGAGTAATTCCTCCAGGATTTCTCCAAATATAGTGGGGCTCTCACAATAACCTTGACATAATATTTTCCATTGAAAACGAGTTAGTTTTCCCGTTTCTGGGTGTGGCCATTGAAATGCAAATATCGGCCGGGACTCCGGGTCTACCGGCACACTGAAAAATGCTGACTTTAGATCTATTACTGTGTACCACACATGAGTATCAGGGATTCTTCGCAGAATCGTATGTGGGTCTGGAACTATTGGGGCTCTCGGAATCACTACCTTATTTACCTCCCGCAGGTCTTGGACCATGCGCCAAGTCCCATTGGGTTTCTTTACTGGCAAAATAGGTGTGCAGTAAGGTGAGTCACTAGGTTCGATGAGCCCATCGTCCAGCAACTCCCTCACAACCGGTTTGAGTCCTTCCTCAGCCTCTGGCCTGATCGGATACTGTGGACGGTAAACCGGTGTATCTGTTTTCAAATGGATTTTAGCTGGTGTAACATTCATGAGGCCGGGATTCCCTGGCTTTGCCCATACAATTGGGTTAATTTTCTTTTCATCCTCCTCCCTGAGGACAGCCAACCGGACTTCACAAATGTTTTCTTTAAGAAATATCTGTATGCCTAATTTAGCCATTAGGTCCCGGCCCAGCAAGTTCACACCAGCATTCGGGGTCCACAAGAAATCATGCCAAATTTTCTCCTTAGTGTCAGGTTTAACTACTACTAGGGGTTTCAGAATGGCTACTTGTTGGGATTGGTTCTCTATCCCTACTACGCTAACACGACCTTCCGTAAGGGGAGGCTTTCCGGACCAAATTGACTGACTCAGGGTAGACCGGGTGGCCCCTGAGTCTACCAAAAACTCTACCATAACTTCATTGGTGCCCACCCGCAAAGTTAACAAGGGCTCCGAGCAGGCGGGACTTTTCAGCAGGCAGCCCTGACCCCCCTATTCATCCTCATAACAGGCGGCTAACCGGGTCAACTCCTCCTGATCATTTCTCCTTGCATTTCTGCATTCTCGCTTCCAGTGGCCAACCTGGCCACAATTCGCGCACACATCATGGGGTAGCGGGGTCCTTCGTGGACCTCCCACCTGATTCTTCCCATCTCCGTCTCTTCCCCTACCTCTCGCGTACCCTCCTCTACTTCCTTGGTTCCTATACCCACCTCTGTCTCCTCTACCAAATCCTCTTCCCCTGGGTCGCTCCCAAGAGGGGCCGTTGCCTGGGACTTTCCTCTCCACTACCTTCTCAACCATTTGAGTCATTAACTTCAACTTCCGTTTTTCCTTTTCATCCTCTCTTCTTGCAACAACTTTCTGAGCCTCAGTCAATAATTCACTCATAGGTTTTGTGGTCAGGTTGTCAAATTTCTGTAATTTCATTCTTATATCCGGGTAACATCCGGATACGAACTCCAGCCGCAATAGGTTTAAGTTGGCCGGGTCGTCTGGATCTAATCCAGTGTACCTCCGCATATTGCGTTTCAGCCTCTCCAGGTATTCTACCGGGGTCTCATCTTTTCCTTGAGGTTGCCCAAAGGCAAGCTTCATGCTAACAGTTTTAGGAATTATTGCCTCAAATCCCTTCAGTAACAGCTGCATCATTTTGGCGCATTGCTCTCTGGTATTGGGGTTTTGGAAGTCCCAGTCCCCAGGAGTAAGTTCCGGGAACCTCTCTCTTGCCTGGTCTTCTGTTCGTGCCGCTCCAACAGCCTGCCCACGCCACAGCTGGCGGGCTTGTTCTAGCGCTTGATTAGTATATGTTGCTCCTGCCAGCTGCCTGCAGATATGTAGAAGCTCTGTGGGTTTATAAATCATTGTTCCCAGAGCATCCCGGAGACCGGTGACAAATCCAATAGGATCTTCCGGAAGGCTGGGGAGGTTCTGCTTTATAATTCTTACATCCGAATTTGTTAACGGAACTTCCACGTATCCAACAGCAGAGCCCATAGGCACCTCTCTTAAGGGGCATTGGAACACACCTGGACTTCCCTCTCCTAATTCTAGCATTCTACTTCTGGACCTAGTGTTCGGTCGGGGAGGGGGCGACGTGCTGTAATCTACAGTACGATCGCTGCTAATGGGGGAAATAGGACCTACGGATTCTTCACCTACTGCCCCTTCTAGCTGCCCTTCTCTCAGGGTTTGGTCATATGTTGGCGGCTGTAAGGCTGGGTAAATTTGGGGTGTCTCTGTTTCTGGCGCATTCAATGGAGGAGCGGTAGGAACCTGTTGCTGCTGTTGCACAGGTGGCGGGGGAGGAGGTGGCTGATAGTTAATAAATTCCAGGGGGTCAAATTTAGACATCTCCTCCCCCGTCAGTTTAGATTCCACCAAGTTCCTACTTACAGCCAATCTCACTCCTTCTCCGAATTTGATCAAGTACCAAAACCAAGAGTCTACATACACTGATCGGAGCGGGTGAGAAACATAAAAATCATCCACTAGTTTAATGTCATCAAAGTCATTGGAACCAAACTGTGGCCATTTGGGTGTGATATTAAACTGAGGCCACACTTCTGTACACATTCTAACCATCTCCTGCTCTGTCTGAAAATCCTGCACTTTCACGGAAGCCCAATGAAGTAACAGCCTTGCCAACGGGCTATTACCAGGAATTCCTAACTCATTACCACCCCTAGAAGGGCCTGGAGTCGGGGCGTCCCCCTCGAAATTCCTCCTGAGGTCCCCACCGGACCTTTTGTTTTTCTTGCTTCCGCCCCCACTAGGCTTTCTTTCATTCCTCGATGTTTGGTTCCCCATCCCGCGGGAGACAAAAACACTAGGGAAGGGGATTTGCGCCAAGAGTAAGGGGTCTCTTGGACGCGGACACGTGAGGATTACAGACTGTCACTCGCAACGACCTGACCCAGGCCACCGGATCACCCAACGGCTGGCGTAGGGAGCTGCAGGTCCAAACACTCTCACAGTCACTCAACAACGACCACCCAGATTACCCAGATTATTTCCCCAAATAATATACTCACCAGATCTGTGGTCGTTGGTCGGCCGACTGAAGAAACCTCCGCGTTCGTGTCTCCCTCCGGGTTCTTGATGCCAAACAACCAAGGCCTCGGCACAGAAGCGGCTGTCGGAAAATAAACGACAGGGGCCCCCCGGTTCACGTCGTCGCAGCCGTTGCTTTGTTTGGCCTCAACCGGACCGAAGCTGGTCCCAACCGGAGACCCTTTAAGGATCCCGGACGAGCCCCCAAATTGTTACGCCCAACAATTTACCTTAAACAAGAGATCGAGACACGAAGGCTATAAAAGAAAAGGAGGTTTATTTTTCTTTCGCCTGCTGCAGAAAGCGGGGAGAAGAACATTCCTTGCCAAGTGACATAGGAAGCGGTTCTCCGAAGGCGTGGCGTTTTTACATACAGTTTTTATAGTTTGTCCTTTCCGGGCAGTCCGGTAAGGCTCACAGTCCCCATATATGGGCATTGCATAGGCTGGCAATACATGATTGGTTACAGAGAAACAAGAAACTTACATCGCACCGGCGCAACAGTATCCTTCCCATGAAAAATTCCACCTCTTACAAAGTTGCAAGGAAACGAAACTTAAGTTTGAGAACAATGCCCGCTTTTACGGGGCTTCACACTGAATAAGACAAACCGGTTTATTCTGGTTATCCTATCATGATGAACCCTCTACGAGTTCTCAAGGGGCTGTTGAGGCATCGGGAACAGCGAGGGCAGTTTCCGGTGAGTATGGGGGTGCACACAACGCGGCCAGTCAATTGGCATCTTGGCCATGGCTTGGAGGCTTGCAGCAGCCATTTGCCTCACCAAATGCTTGCACAACACCTACTATGGCCTGGCCGGGCGGTTTTTGGCCCCCTATGGGCCCACAATAGTTTGGTTGGGGTATGCCGGTCGCCACCCCATTAAAATCAGCATCAGCCAGCGACGGTAAGAATTCAGCAACGCAGCCGCACCTGGTGGTGCCCAATACAGGTTATAATACAGTTCCGATAACTGCGATTCCGTATTCAGATTATAGTACGCCACTGGGAGATCATTTGACCCCGGTGGTGAAGGAGAAGATTTGGACTGGACAGTACATTGATTTTTATGAACTCCTTAACCGGCAGATTGAGGTCCGGGACATAGATAAGGACGACAAAAAAATTAAAGAGAAACACAGGCGAAAGAGGCCTGATAGGGATTGGAATAATTGGGTCACTGGATTCACTATATATTCAGGGGTACTGGTTAAAGCACAACCCTGGAAGGCGTCAGCTTTATTCCAGTATTTCGACATAATCCGTAGAGCACAAGCTGAATTTGAAGGCCTGGCTTGGCTTCGATATGACGAAGCGTTTAGAATGAGGAGTGCAATCAGGCCTGAGATGAGATGGGACGAGACACACCCTGGGCTTTGGTTGCAACACATGACGCCCGCCAAGTGCAATTTGGGGGACAGATTTGACTGTAGTCATCTGAATATACAATCTACAGAGACCACCGATGCACAGCAGAGGGAAGGTCAGCCTCGGTGGCCATGCTATGAATTTAATAATAAAGGTACATGTGTAAGGTCCCCATGCAGGTTTAACCATGTCTGCATTGCATGTGGGGGAAAGCACCCTAAAATCAACTGCTCTAAAGCAGGGTCGCAGCGGCAAGACAAAATGGGAGGACCCAACAAGAAATCAGAAGGGGGTACTGGTGTTATGAGAAAGGGGAACCATGCCAACTAGAATTAGAACTGGGAAGAGGGATTAGCGAGTTTACCAAGGAGAGAGGGGTGGAATACACGATATTTGGGGATGAAGCAACACCGGTTATCATAGGGGGTAATGCAGAACAAATTAAGTAGTTCAGATTTTGGTCGTTTGGCTGATAATACAAAAGTATCAGAATACTAACTAATGTATGGCAGAGGCAGTTTGTATCATTTCAGGTGGCGAGACCCGGGAGTGTCGAAGACACATCATGATTAGTGGCACATTTTCATCCATTGGGCGGCACGTGGGGCTGCATCTGCCCATGTTTAATGATTTAGGGGCTTGGTGCCCATGCATTGGAGGTTTTGGAAAAGCATGCCTGGTATGCATTGCTTACAGCTTGGAGGAATGACATCTTTGAAAACGGGCCTTCGGGCTTTTTGGTGGCACATTTGGATGGCAGTGGTTGGCGCAGTTCACCAGTAATGGCACTGATGTCTGGTTATACTGGAGACTGACTGAGTCTATTGTAAGGCAGGTTTGGACATCTGCTGGAAGATGGAGGGGGCCTGGTTTTTGAGCTTGGCGGCTCGGTGGGAACATGGGACATAGCTATGCTAGTCCTCATGCTTTGGCGGGTAGTGCGGGAATAACTGGTTGTCACGGTGTCTCCCTTTGGTAATTTGCATAAAATAAACAGCGCTCCAGTCCTGACGGCACTGAGGATCGTGCGGTCACAGGGCCGAAGGTGATTGAGACGCTTGACCACTTACGGGCCAAAAGGTCATCAAATGCGATGGCTGGAGGTCCGGGGTGTTAGTGAAGGCCTTATAGGTTCCTGCTGTCGTTATCATCAGCCACAGTGTCCTCCTTCTTGAGTTTGGTATTGGGGGCTCTGTTTTGCAGTGGCTCTCATCTTTTTTGTGTTGCATAGAGAACATAGTACTGAAAGCTATGGTTTCCATACCATGGTCTCTTACAAATTGCATCCCATAGGGTTGTGTTCTCCTCCACATGATTGAACTTCATCCAGGAGGAGTCAACTGTGAGATGTCATTAAGAGCTTTGGAACGACACGTCACCAAGATACTAATGATTCTCACTTATTCCTGGTCCTTGTGACTCAGCATCAAGAAAACAATTCCTGATCCTTGTGACTCAGCACCAAGAAAGCAATACTCTCAGATGCTGTTTGAGCTCTATAATAGTCTGGATGATGGTTAACAAGCGGAAATTAAATTCTGACACTACTGGTTAGTAGAAAGCCTGGTCTGGAGATTGATCTAGAAGGAATTACACCAGGAGCATTTCCATCCAAAGCATATCATTGATCTGATACATTTTTTGGCAGGTGACGCCTAGCTTGGTCCCTTTCCTTCCACCTGACCAGGCATTCCCCCTCAATCACGGTGTGACTACAGTGGCAGCCCATTGTTGAAAAGGTAGCGTTGCTTTCTGTTATCTGCTGCTGACATGGCATATGAAGGAAGGTAGAAAAGGAGGTAGGAAAACGAGAGGTCCTGATGCAAGCACCATCAGTACGGTACTCTGGAGTGGCAGCATTTGGCTCTCTTTTAAAGTCTAAAGTCCTGCACCGATCTCCCTAAAACATATTGTTGTAATTATTAGCAATGTACAGAATTACACTTCTTAAATAGGAGATACAGTATATCACAGAAGTGTGTGTTTGGGGTCATTATCATGTTGGAATACTGTTCTACATCCCAGTCTCATGCCGTGCTTCAGTATGTCACAGGACATGTTGGCATTCATGGTTCTCTCGATGAAATGTAGCTCCCCAGTGCCTGCAGCACTCATGCAGCCCCAGACCATGACAGTCCCACCACCATGCTAGACTGTAGGCATGACACACTTGTCTTTGTACTCCTCACCTGGTTGCTGCCACAGACGCTTGACACCATCTGAACCAAATAAGTTTATCTTGGTCACATCAGACCACATGACATGGTTCCAGAAATCCATATCTTTAGTCTGCTTGTCTGCAGCAAACCGTATGCAGGCTTTCTTGTGCATCATCTTTAGAAGAGGCTTCCTTCTGGGATGACAGCCCTGAGACCAAATTGATGAAGTTGCTGGTGTATGGTGTGCGCATTGACAGGCTGACCCCTGACCCCCTTCAATCTCTGCAGCAATGCTGGCACCACTCATACATCTATTTCCCAAAGCCAACCTCTGGATATGACACTGAGCATGGGCAGTCAACTACTTCGGTCAACCATGGTGAGGCCTGTGCTGAGTAGAACCTGTCCTGCTGTTTGGTCTTGGCCACCGTGCCGCAGCTCAGTTTCAGGGTTTTGGTAATCTTCTTACAGCCTAGGCCATCTTCATGTAGAGCAACAATTCATTTTTTTAGATCTTCAGATAGTTCATTACCATGAGGTGCCATGTGGAACTTCCAGTGACCAGTGTGAGAGAGTGAGAGTGATAACACTTGCTCCCCCTTCACATCTGAGAGTTGTGACACTGTCAGAATCACCTCTTCATAAAGAGATAATGATCTAGGTTGAGGAGTTGCTGTAGGTGCAATACTACCACTTTTTGTGCCTGGGTAGGTTCTTTACTCCCCAGAAGTGCATAGTCCTTGCCCTATGAACAAGGACTTAACCCAGTAGAAAACTCTTGCCTGCTTACAAGGCAGTAAATCACTGACTGTGTGCTTCCTTAGATAGCACAACAGACTGGTTAGGTAGGATGTCTCTGTTATAGTAGCAATGAATGACCTTTTCAAATCGCCACTGGATTTAGGTTTATATCCTGCTGTTCAAGATACAAGCCCTTCTAGTAAAGAATAATTTTTTTATTAAGAAAATAAGTAGTTTTATTAGAATACAGTTGTAGCATTAATAAGGCATAAAACATTAAGCATTTCCAGCAGTCACCATGATTCAAATAAGGTTACTATTCCTAGGTAAAATAAGAAAAACTGGAACTATGCTAAGTAATCATCTTTGCTCTCTCTTCATAATAGCTCTCTAGAGAAGCTGAGCTAACTCTTTCTCCCTTCTCTTACCAAAGGCAAACCTCTCTCCTCTCACATTCCACAACATCCACAATCACCATAATCTGTCACATACATGAATACCCATATTTCCACATGTCTTAGACCTCCCTCTTTCTGACACCTTCCAAGTTGTCATCCAATTAGGATCAAGTGGGTGTAACACAGTCCGCTCCCCTATTTCACATTTAATCTTCCAGGTGGCTTATCTTGTCCCAATTAAGATGTATGTATTGTTTCGGCTTCCCCCCTCTTCGGCCTGCTTTTTATCTCTGTACCAGGCAGAGAGAATTCTGAACAACAATCTAATGAGAACACTTCAGTGCTTTTAAATCCAACTTACACAGAACCTGACTCCATCTTTGTATGACTACAAGTTCCATTTTCCTTTTATTTCCTTATAGACACTAATGGGTCTCATGACACTAGGGAGGGAAAACAGCTGCTTCGGCCCAATTTGGACATTGTCACTTAGAGGTGTACTCACTTTGTTGCCAGTGGTTTAGATATTAATGGCAGTGTGTTGTGTTATTTTAAGGGGACAAAATAGCTCACTCCTTTACATTGTAGCCAAGTGTCATTTCTTCTGTGTTGTCACATGAAAAGATATACTAAAATATTTATGAAATGTGAGGAGGTGTACTCACTTCTGTGATATACTGTATCATTTCTCTGTAAGGTTTTTGCCATATTTAAGAAGCCACTGTTGAATCTCAACTCTGTTCTAGCTCTGGTGCAAAAAGAATAGGGCCAACAATTTGTCCTGGGAATCCTTGCATCAGGCGAAAAGGCCAAAAGAAATCCTCTGAAGCTGAGGAGAAGTTTTTTTTTATGAGGTTAGAATAGAAGGGATGAAACTTTATATTGACAGAATTTAATTGAAAGGACTGATAGTAGAAGTTCTACAACTGGATCAACAGTGTTGTTAACCCGGAGGGGTGGGGATAATTATGTCTCAGCTCGGCAGTGGTTTTCACAAAACTTTCTCCCAATATGATATAGATGAGGGTAGAACTCAAGAAACAAGAAATAAGAAATTAATTCAATTAAAGGCAACATGGGTCCCAAGATGTTTTGACATAACTTTTTCAGGTGCTCTATAAATATTGGTAAATACATGATACAATCAAAGTGAGAGCACCAACAACGACCAGTATAAAGTAACACTCACATTATATATATTGATAACTTACCCATCCTTCATCCTTCATTTTAAATGCCCTCACACATCAAAGAACAAATGTGTTTAAAGTTACAAGGGACTGCACAAAGTTTTATCATGACAATAAGGATTTTCTTGAAGATTAAAAAAAAATCTGTGTTGCTGATTTTTGTTAGAGTCTTAACTTAGTGAATCATAGTGAGTCACAGTAGAGTAGGCCTATTTGAATGGATGGAATTTCTGGAGGAGTTATCAAATCCTCCCAGCTTCAATTGCTCTGCACTATTGTGATTTACTACTCTCAGCAGCAGGATTTCAACCAATGCCTAGAACAGTCCCTTTGAATTAATGAACTTGTTAAGTCAAAACTTATGTACATTGTATTCGCGAAGGCTTTCACAGCCGGGATCTAATGGTTGTTGTGGGTTTTTCGGGCTCTTTGGCCATGTTCTGAAGGTTGTTCTTCCTGACGTTTCGCCAGTCTCTGTGGCCGGCATCTTCAGAGTCCTCTGAAGATGCCGGCCACAGAGACTGGCGAAACATCAGGAAGAACAACCTTCAGAACACGGCCAAAGAGCCCGAAAAACCCACAACAACCAGTTATGTACATTCCAAAAATAAGATAAAAATACTATTGTTGGGACTAAGAACTGGATTTAGCCCATGGATATTGTAATCGTCTGCTGAGAGATTATAATAAATAATCATGTCAAGTTGATTCTGACTTTTGGTAATTCTTTTCACGGTTTTCTAGCTGTAAAATACTGAGACGTGTTTTGCTATCCCCCCCCTTTTTTTTTGGCAGGGTACTCAGGGAGAACATGGCTTATTCAGAGTGACAAAAGCTGATTTTTCTCCCAGGCAGCATGATGAGGAGCTAAGTACTCCTGATCCTGCGCTCTGTAGCCAGGTACTCCAGTGAGAGGAACATAATTGCTCGGAGGTAAATATGTATACAGCTGCAGCCTAAAAATCCTAGAATACTTTTAAAACAGCAAAATGAAGAGAATGCTGCAAGATCATTAGACACAGAGCAAAGACAAAACAATGGAGCAGTAGTGGAGTAGGAAGAGGAATGGTTACTCTCTTTTTTTTTCAGTGCTAGCTGTGGGTTTCTGGAACAGCAGTCCAAAATGTAACTCTTCCAAGGATCTGAGGCTGAGGAAGGAATGAAATTAAATTAAGGAGAGGAAAAATAAATCATTGAAATGTGGCTTAAACAAGCAAGAAGGAGTGCAATGCCTGACCAATAGAACTGAAGTGTATAAGACATAGGTTAATCAGCTAACAAAAGGAGAAGGGAAAAATTGGAAAAAAGAAAGGAACTATATATAAAATGATATATATTAACAAATTTCTTATTGCATAAGTATGCAACAGAGTAGCAATTAAGGCTTCTGGAATAAGCAGAGCTCTGTTGTCTCTGTTCAAGGGTTCCTAATCGAGCACCTTGAGTATAGCAGTGGCCAGCCAGAAGTTCTATGGAAAGCGATAAGAAAGGTATTAAGACAATAGCCTTCCTCCAGTCTTTGCCTATCTTTTATCCACATACTGACTCTGAATATGCCTTCTCAAAGACTGCCCTAAGCTTAGTTGTGACCAGCAATGAACTAAGTTACATATGAACTGTGTAAAAAAAGTGACAAGGGGATGTTTATAGTATATATAAAGTCAATTTTGATTTCTTCCTCTTTTTCAAAAGAAGATTCATTCTTTAAATTTACTGGGAAAGCTGACACTAGGGGTATTCCACAAAATTCAATAAAATGGAATCAGTTTACCAGAAGCTTAATATAAAATGTGGTTAAAGCACTTACAAATATTACATGTTTAAAATTGGATAGGTACACACAAAACTTAATAAAAGAAAACAAGAGCTGAGTCTCTGAAAGCACAATATATAGTTTTTAAAAGGCAGGAAGCCAGCAAGGAAAGGAGATGAAGTTCCATACATAATTCTCTGTCAACTGAGGCTGCAGTCCTGTGTATCCCACCCCGTTAAACACAGTGACACTTACTTTTGAGTATCCATGCATTTAAAGTTGGTGCACGGCATAATGGGAGAATTCTCCAATCCGTCCTCTGAGCATAAAGCATTTGGCAAGTGTTGAACAAAATGCAGAGGTGGATGAAGAGAGACTAGGCAAGCCCAACCCACCAGGAGCACATCCTCTGAACACTGTCAGTTTCATATTCATTTAGAAAGGATTCTTCACACATACACAGACATCCTATGCATGAGGAGAGACCCTTGCCAATCACGGTAATGGTGCATAAGATTTTGTTTGGGTAAGAATTTAACAAACGTTTCAAAAATTCTTCACATTTTGGATGGAAGGCACTTAAGATTTTTAAAAACTAAATATGGGGGCAGGAGACAGAAGGGGTAGGTTTGTCCAGATTGGGTCCAAGGCTTTGGAGTGCTTAACACTTAAATGTCTGAGTTTGAATCCCTGTGTATTCAGCTCTGTGACTCCAGCCTGTGTATTCTCTTTTACAGATGCAACCTCTTTTTTTTTTGACACACTCCCCATCTATACATTACACTGGAGAAAGACAGTCCTTTCCATTCTGAAAATAGCTTGTAAGTATTGCACGTGACTGGCACAAACAGGAGAGATTTCATATATGTTGTACTTTGAACAATTTACCCACATTTACAGTGGGGTCTCGACTTACGAACTTAATCCGTATTGGAAGGCAGTTCTCAGGTCGAAAAGTTCTTAAGTCGAATCTGCATTTCCCATAGGAATGCATTGAAAACCATTTAATCCGTATCTGCTCTTTTCGTCCATAGAAACCAATGGGAAGCTGCTATTCCGCCTTCTGCCACTAGAGGGGGATATTTTTTCTTTTAACCTAAGATGATTTAGCTTAAAAAAAAAGGGAAAAAAAGAGTTCGTAACTCGAATCTAAGTTCGTAAGTCGAGTCCGTATATTCCTATGAGAGTGGTTCGTAAGTTGAAACGTTCGTATGTCGAGCCGTTCGTAAGTCGATACCCCACTGTACAATTGTCATATGTGAGGTTTAAAATACTGGATGACAACTGCCTTCCTGGCTAGCTACCTTTGCAGTATTCTTTACTGTTGGTCTTGGGGCAGCTGATGGCTTATGAAAATCCTTTTTACATCCCTAGCTGTCAACATGAATTTCCTTTGTGTAAGTTTATGTTCACTAAAATACATTTCATTTGGTCAAGATTCCTGAAGGAAGCCTTTCCCTCCACCTCTTCCTTCACACTGCTCATTACCCCCTAATTATCTGTTAGATTTCATACTTACTATCTTGCTCTGTAGTGTGAATTCTAGTTGAGCGTTTATTAATGTGGCTTTAAATAACACCCCAAAATCATGGAGCGATGGACCTCTTTGTATTTTCCCTTAAACTTCTTATTTACATGTTTTCTCATTTTACAGTATTCTCTTTGGAAGTCAAATAAGACCATGTTGCAGTTTCCTGGCACTTATCCATTTACAATTAAATGAAATAAATTTTATAGTTTTCCAGTGCCATAACCCCTTCTACACAGTGGGATAGATACACTGTGGTCATATGATTCTCCTCAAATAAATATAAATTGTAACACTGGGCACAAAGTTATCCTAGCACCCATTCCTTCTAGAAGGCATGAAAATAGAAACCCACCAGTATTTATCAATTAAGAAATCTACTTATGGTTTGAGAGGGCAGAGCTCAAAAGTTACATGTTTGACTACAATTCCTAGAAACCACCCCCCCCAGCTCCCAGGGCCAGGGGAGAGAGAGGATTCTGGGACTCCATGGATTGTGGGAAATTTCAGTATTATTATGCCTTATTATTGAAATGGATGGATAGCTCAATAGGTTAAGTACCTAGCTGCAGAGCCAGAAATGTGAAGTTCAGTTCCCACTGTAAATCCCAGAAAAGCCAGCCTGTGTGGCCTTGGTCAAGATGCACAGTTCCACAGTGGCCACAGAAGAAGGGAATGGTAAACCATTTCTGAGTACTCTCTACCTAGAATACAGTACCATGAAAAGAATGGCCATAAGTGAGGATTGACTTGGTGGCACACAATTACTATGTTTCATTACATCTAGACTAATTTGTTTGATTGATTTCAAACAATTGTCTCCTTTTGGTGTTTCTGTGTAATATCAGCAGTATTTAGATAAGGAGTGAGATCATCATAGCTCACAATCTGCTTTTTAAATTTTTCTGTTGTATTGTTTTTAGTTTAATTCTGAAAGTTCAGCAGTGATAACACCACCCCACTAGAGGGTACCATGCTCATTTAGGGGTCAAAGAATGAGCACATAAGTTTTGACCTCTGAGGGAGGGAAGGACCAGTAGATTGAGGAAAGGCTGTATTTCTTTTAGCCATGTGTGGACTTTCTACTCATGTAAGGAGGCCTGGACATGTTCACTGACCACTTGACAAAATGTGCCATGAGGACCCAAATACTCATAAGAGAAGTTCAGTTCTACTATTAAGTAGTTAGTCAGTGGTCTCAGGTAAAAGATGCTACTGCTATCCAGCAACTCCCACCTGAGACCTAATAGTCAACCAGTCAGAAGATCCTTACTTGAGTAGAGTAGAGAGTCCACGCACGGCTGAGCAACTGAATGGAAGTAAATGTAGGATTACAAAAAAAGAACATTATTATAAAGAATACCATTAGACTTAGTAAAGGTGAGCTTCAAGTAGTGAGCAAAGCACTTTACAACTATTGCTTCATCAATTTTCCAATTTTTTTGCACATGAGGGGTTCCATGATATAACTCTCATCCGGCAGTGGGCATCTGAGCTGGAAAGATGTAAATCCATTATTTGAGCCTGACTCTCCTTTATGCCCAGGTGACATGATCTACCAACTATAATACATCTGTCCTTATATTAACATGCAGAACAGAATTCTTAACATCAATAGTCTTGTAGCAGGGTCTGGCCCCATTCATTCTGAATATAGATAGCTTTATAAAAGAGTTGTTGTCTTTTTTCATTTCCCTTTTTAAGATAATTGTAACTGTATACAAAATTTAGAAACTGAGTTGTTCTTGTATGCAGCTCCTCTTGATTACACCTTTAAAAAAAAAAAGGAAACGGAAAGACATTTAGGAACACAGACAAAAATGGAATCACAATAGACCGGTTTGAAAAGGTGTTCTATTTGTGGCGCCTTTCCACTGCTACCCAGATACCTCACAGTATATCTTATTTTTAGAAAGGATGTTAACAATAGGCATAAAAAGCAGACACTGCACAGGTGAGATATCAAGTGATATTCCAGCCAGTACCTGTTTTTCTCATATCAGGCTGCTTTCAGAACAGATTTTTGTTATCCACCTTTATAGTATCAAAGAGAGAGAGAGAGAGGTAACAACAGAGAAAGAGAGAGAAGAAACAACAGAGAAAGAATTATGGCCACACAAAACATGAAGGAATTCAGAAGTGCTGTGAAGGGAAGGAAGCAAAAAAGAATACTGAGGGATAATTTGAAGTTGACAGCTCTTTCAGCCAGTTCTGCCTTGAGAGATATTCACCATGGTTCTGCTTTAGCACCACTGTAATTCAAGAGCAACTTCACTGCTGGTGAAGTAAGGGTAAGAGAAACAGAGGCGAGGTGAAACATTCTTAATGAAGAAAACAAATCTGGAAACATACAGCCTTGCATACAGAAACCTGCACCTACTGTGTTTCCCCGAAAATAAGACATGGTTGCTGCACAGTGGTGGAGGGCGGGGTTTCACTTAACTAGGGCTTATTTTTGGGGTAGGGTTTATATTACGAGCATCCTGAAAAATCATACTAGGGCTTATTTTCAAGTTAGGTCTTATTTTAGGGGAAACAGAGTAGTCTGCAGGGGGCTGGCCTTACTGAATGCTTCTCCATACTAAGAAAAGAAAAGAATCTCCACACCTAGAAACCAGCATGTTAGCAGAGAGCTAGACTAAAAGCCTTCTTCCTGACGTACAGTTTTCTGTATGAGTAAATGTTTTAACTCCTTCATGGATTGCTGCCTTGTCGTGGTGAAGGGGCTTGAGTAACTCAGAGAAGCTATGGGCTATGCCGTGCAGGGACACCCAAGACGGACAGGACATAGTGGAGAGTTCCGACTAAACGCAATCCACCTGGAGTAGGAAATGGCAAGCCACTCCAGTATCTTTGCCAAGAACGCCCCATGATCAGAAACAAAAGGCTAAAAGATATGACGCTGGAAGATGGGCCGCTCAGGTTGGAAGGCGTCCAACATGCTACTGAGGAAGAGTGGAGGACAAGTACAAGTAGCTCCAGAGCTAATGAAGTGGCTGGGCCAAAGCCGAAAGGACGCTCAGCTGTGGACGTGCCTGGAAGTGAAAGGAAAGTCCAATGCTGTAAAGAAAAATACTGCATAGGAACCTGGAATGTAAGATCTATGAACCTTGGGAAGCTGGAGGTGGTCAAACAAGAGATGGCAAGAATAAACATCGACATCCTGGGCATCAGTGAACTAAAATGAACAGGAATGGGCGAATTCAGCTCAGATGATTATCATATCTACTACTGTGGGCAAGAATCCTGTAGAAGGAATGGAGTAGCCCTCATTGTCAACAAAAGAGTGGGAAAAGCTGTAATGGGATACAATCTCAAAAATGATAGAATGATGTCAATACGAATCCAAGGCAGACCATTCAACATCACAATAATCCAAGTTTATGCACCAACCAACATTCCTGAGGAGACTGAAATTGAACAATTCTATGAAGATTTACAACACCTTCTAGAACTGACACCAAAGAAAGATGTTCTTCTCATTCTAGGGGACTGGAATGCTAAAGTAGGGAGCCAAGAGATAAAAGGAACAACAGGGAAGTTTGGCCTTGGAGTTCAGAACGAAGCAGGACAAAGGCTAATAGATGGTTGTTGTGGGTTTTTCGGGCTTCTTGGCCGTGTTCCGAAAGTGGTTCTTCCTAACGTTTCACCAGTCTCTGTGACTGGTATTTTCAGAGAACAGCAAACTGAGAGCACAGTTTGCTGTCCTCTGAAGATGCCAGCCACAGAGACTGGCGAAACGTTAGGAAGAACCACTTTCAGAACACGGCCAAGAAGCCCGAAAAACCCACAACAACCATTAGATCCCGGCCGTGAAAGCCTTCGCATACAAGGCTAATAGAGTTTTGTCAAGAGAATAAGCTGGTCATCACAAACACTCTTTTCCAACAACACAAGAGGCGACTCTATACATGGAAATCACCAGATGGGCAATATCGAAATCAGACTGATTATATTCTCTGCAGCCAAAGATGGAGAAGCTCTATACAGTCAGCAAAAACAAGACCTGGAGCTGACTGAGGTTCTGATCATCAGCTTCTCATAGCAAAATTCAAGCTTAGACTGAAGAGAGTAGGAAAAACCACTGGGCCACTCAGGTATAATCTAAACCAAATCCCTTATGAATACACAGTGGAAGTAAAGAACAGATTTAAGGAACTAGATTTGGTGGACAGAGTGCCTGAAGAACTTTGGATAGAGGCTCGTAACATTGTCCAGGAGGCAGCAATGAAAACCATCCCAAAGAAAAGGAAATGCAAGAAAGCAAAGTGGCTGTCCAACGAGGCCTTAGAAATAGCAGAGAGGAGAAGGGAAACAAAATGCAAGGGAGATAGGGAAATTTACAGAAAATTGAATGCAGACTTCCAAAGAATAGCAAGGAGAGACAAGAGGGCCTTCTTAAATGAACAATGCAAAGAAATAGAGGAAGATTACAGAAAAGGAAAGACCAAAGATCTGTTCAGGAAAATTGGAGATATTAGAGGAAGATTTTGCGTAAAGATGAACATGATAAAAGACAAAAATGGGAGGGACCTAACAGAAGCAGAAGACGTCAAGAAGAGGTGGCAAGAATACACAGAGGAATTATATCAGAAAGATTTGGATATCCCGGACAACCCAGACAATTTAGTTGCTGACCTTGAGCCAGACATCCTGGAGAGCAAAGTCAAGTGGGCCTTAGAAAGCCTGGCTAACAACAAGGCCAGTGGAGGTGATGGCATTCCAGTTGAACTATTTAAAATCTTGAAAGATGATGCTGTTAAGGTGCTACATTCAATATGCCAGCAAGTTTGGAAAACTCAACAGTGGCCAGAGGATTAAAAAAGATCAGTCTACATCCCAATCCCAAAGAAAGGCAGTGCCAAAGAATGCTCCAACTACCGTACAATTGCACTCATTTCACACGCTAGCAAGGTTATGCTCAAAATCCTGCAAGGTAGGCTTCAGCAGTATGTGGACCGAGAACTCCCAGAAGTACAAGCTGGATTCCAAAGGGGCAGAGGAACTCGAGACCAAATTGCTAACTTGCGCTGGATTATGGAGAAAGCCAGAGAGTTCCAGAAAAATATCTACTTCCGCTTCATTGACTATGCGAAAGCCTTTGACTGTGTGGACCACAGCAAACTATGGCAAGTTCTTAAAGAAATGGGAGTGCCTGACCACTTTATCTGTCTCCTGAGAAACCTATATGTGGAACAGGAAGCAACAGTTAGAACTGGTCATGGAACAACTGAGTGGTTCAAAATTGGGAAAGGAGTACGGCAAGGCTGTATATTGTCCCCCAGCTTATTTAACTTATATGCAGAATACATCATGCGGAAGGCTGGACTGGAAGAAATCCAAGCCGGAATTAAGATTGCCGGAAGAAATATCAACAACCTCCGATATGCAGATGATACCACTCTGATGGCAGAAAGTGAGGAGGAATTAAAGAACCTTGTAATGAGAGTGAAAGAGGAGAGTGCAAAAAACGGTCTGAAACTCAACATCAAAAAAACTAAGATCATGGCCACTGGTCCCATCACCTCCTGGGAAATAGAAGGGGAAGATATGGAGGCAGTGTAAAATTTTATCTTCCTGGGCTCCATGATCACTGCAGATGGAGACAGCAGCTCTGAAATTAAAAGACGCCTTCTTCTTGGGAGGAAAGCGATGACAAATCTTGACAGCATCTTGAAAAGCAGAGACATCACCTTGCCAACAAAAGTCCGAATAGTCAAAGCTATGGTTTTTCCTGTCGTGATGTATGGAAGTGAGAGCTGGACCATAAAGAAAGCAGACCGCCGAAGAACTGATGCCTTTGAATTGTGGTGCTGGAGGAGGCTCTTGAGAATCCCCTGGACTGCAAGGAGAACAAACCTATCAGTTCTAAAGGAAATCAACCCTGAGTGCTCACTGGAAGGACAGATCCTAAAGCTGAGGCTCCAGTACTTTGGCCATCTCATGAGAAGAAAAGAGTCCTTGGAAAAAACCTTGATGTTAGGAAGGTGTGATGGCAAGAGGAGAAGGGGACGACCGAGGATGAGATGGCTGGACAGTGTCTGCGAAGCAACCAACATGAACCTGACACAACTCCGGGAGGCAGTAGAAGACAGGAGGGCCTGGCGTGCTCTGGTCCATGGGGTCATGAAGATTGGGACACGACTAAACGACTAAACACACACACACAAATGTTTTAAATTTAAAATTATGAAGGCTGTACTGTGGGCTGAGTTTTAGGTGGGACTGCTTCATTTATTAATTAATTACTATATTTATACTCTACATTTCCACTAAAAATATATTCAAAGTATATAATAAACAGAGAAAACATATCTAATCTGTAGGTCTAATTTAGGGACTCCGGGACTCTTTGATGAGGAATCTTTAAATCCCACAAGATTTCTCACCTCCAGGTATGAGCCAGACAAGAGGTGCTTTTTAAAAACCTCATCAAGATCTTGATAATTTGTGCAAACTGTCCCTGTGCAAAACTGGTGTCCCTTCCCTTTGATAAACACAATAACCTCCTTTGTGCACTTGTATTTATGCTTGTGTATGAGAATGAGTGAGTAGAAGGCTGTATATATGAAAGAGAAGTGAGTTCATACCTGTGTGGTAATCGTACAAGGAAAAATCTGAACATAAAGTACATACTCATAAATGGGATGCCACTGATTATCCTGCATGCAAATTATTATAACATTTCTTTCGATGGCTAAACAAGTGTAATATGAACTTACAGTATTATGTAATTATATCATTGTAGTAAGGATGTATATACTATCATGGCTGAAATCCAGTACTAATTCACAACTAGAGTAGGCCTATTTAATAGGATTTAATGGCCTACTCTAGTTGCAATTTTCTACTGCATTTCAACCACTCTCTTTCTCGCTATGTAAGGAACTGGCAGTAATGGTGTCTTCTTACTAAATCTTGCTACTTTTCTCTCCTGCTCCACATGTAATCCTGTACATGTTTGCTTACATGCCAGTTTTTGCTCTGTTCAGAATGACTTGCTGCCAGATATGCTACATCTCAATCTCCAAAAACACAGAATTTCATTTGCTTGAGAGATCCAATAGAACATCTGGGGACCCCAGTTTGAGAGCCACTGTGCTAAGAGGTGAATTTGAAAAGTTAGGGAAGCCATGAGGACTAAGAAGCACTGAGTGAGTGTGTGCCTCCACACAGATGGGCACACCCTAGAGATGTAAACCTTCATCTGTTTCCTCCTTGAAAGTGAGGATGAGAAATTGCTATCTTCTCTTCCACATCTGCGACAACCAGCCAAGATTTCCTGGTCCTCTTGAATCATCTCTGTAATTGCATATTTTTGCACAAAACCCAACAATTTGTGCAGATTAATTAAGCAATCTAAGAGTACCTTAATTTGGGGCAATTTGGCAATTACAAGTCTTAAACTTGATTTGATCCTTTCTTAAAAACAACCAATACTTCCCTGCTTGCTGTGTCTGTATAGTTTGGTTTTTATATGGAAAATATTTTATGCCGTTGTCTAAAGAATGTAGATAGAGACCGAAAGCCCACTGTCTTGCTATCAGTCGGATACGAGGAGCTGCTAATGTAACACTTTAAAGTTCTGTGAGGCTATTTGCTTACTACTGATGAATCTTACAAACACAATTTGACAAAATGAGTTTCTTCTTATTTGTAGCTGTACATACAGGCAATATGAGCAATTATAACAACAACAAAACTCCACAGTTTGTGCACCCAAATCCTTGACAACAGCACCAATCTAGGAGTTGCCTGTAGAATTTGCGAAGTGCAAGTGTCCCTTTGATTTCAAGGTCAGACAGAAATCCAAGATATCTTTCTCAAGTTGGTTGGTTATCCGTAACACAGGAGAACCTTCAAGACCCTAACATCAAATATCAGTACAATTGTATGCAATTCATGAATTCACAATGTGAATGCATCTCTCCACCGCAAACATCTCTCTACCACAAAGCTTTTACTCACAGCCCATCTCTTTCTTAGTCAAACCCCTTTGGCCTAAATCAGTATTTCATAGGGATTACACTAACAGCTGTCAAATATCTTATGGGGGCACCCTGTTGGATCAGGACAGCCAAATAAATATGGGGATGAGCAATTTTGTGAATGTTCTTTGCAGGCCCCGTGCTTGTATGTGTGCACACACAAGGATGAAGGGAGAATGGGACATTTTGTGATTTGCCCGTTTCTTTGCAGCACCCATTGCAGACACAAAACTTCTTCCAAATTCTAAGGCTCTTGCCTTAACAACGGGTGCAAACAAAACCACCTAAGTCTCCCTTATTCCAATTCCAGCAATTTCCTCCTTGATCAATCAGGGTGAGAATGGGCACAAATGTAGAGTCTGCACTTATGTAGAGACATGGAAGCATACTGCTATAATTTTCCCTTCTGTTAGGCAATGAGTTACAACAAGCCTAGATCCTGAAGCTGACGTTCCAATACTTTGGCCATCTCATGAGAAGAGAAGAATCCTTGGAAAAGACCTTGAAGTTAGGAAAGTGTGAGGGCAAGAGGAGAAGGGGACGACAGAGGATGAGATGGTTGGACAATGTCATCGAAGCAACCAATATGAATTTGACACAACTCTGGGAGGCAGTGGAAGATAGGAGGGCCTGGCGTGCTCTGGTCCATGGGGTCACGAAGAGTCGGACATGACTGAACGACTAAACGAATGAACAAGATTTTCTAGATACTTCCATCTCTTGTCCTTCTGGGTCTGTGCCACTTCCAGACCATGTCATCTAAACAGCAATTGCCACTGAATAGCTTGTTGTACTACATAATATGGCAATTTAGGTATGCAGCTCTTTAAGAAGTTAAAGCGTTGTGAGAAATCAGCAGCATGTACAGCCATTGAATAGGCCCCCACAAATGTATCATCAGGTAATTATTCATTAAAAAACATTGGAGCAGATGTCCACTAAATGAGTAATTTGCTGCTTGCCAACAGATACTGCTGGCAGGTTGTTAAGCAGGTAAATAGAACGAGGTTAAAAACATGAATAAAACATGAACAGAGCAGCTTAAGATACTTTGATCCTTACATAAATTTGAAGGATTTATGCAAGTGAGGCAAACGGAACAGGATGTTTTGTGACAACTTGAAGACTGCCAATGGTCCTGATCAGGGGGGAATCTATTCTATCATCTGTGCATTTCTGCAAGCACTATTTCCTATGCCGAACAATCACTCAAAGAATAAAGAAAAACATGGTTATTACTGATAGAATGGTCACCTTTTGCTCCAGGTTCCCCCCCCCAAATGTCAGGTTTATACCATTGTCCCACCAGGCCGGAATAAAGAGGCAGACACAGATTGTTGGGTTAAAAACGTGGGCCACAACTTTATTAACTATTTAAATTAAAAAAACTAGTCTACAAGGAGGCCTACTGTAGTGCAAGATTATCTCCAAATCCGCTGTAGCCTTTGCATCTGGATCATTCAAGAGCAAGGCAAGTTCCTATTTCTAAATTGTGCTGTCATATGTATTGAGTGGTCTTAACTGACCAGATAGGCGGGATATAAATAAAATAAATAAATAAATAAATAAAATAAATATTGAGGTGCCTGGTGATAGGGTTACTTCCCAATGCTCCAGCCCACTGAGACTCATGACCCTAGGTGAACTGATGCCCGGGAGGTCTCCCTGATGGGTACCTCTGACTCCTTTCAGCCAAAGCCTGCCATGGCACAGCCAACCTCTGGCTGCCGTAGTATCAGGCCTGATGCCCCTTTCAGTGCTGATTTTCACGGTCTGATGACCATCGCCTGCTAATTCCGTCAAAGACAATCTTGGTGTTGCAGAACCCTCCTTCCCTGTTGCACACTCCTTTTTTTAAAAAAAGCTATTTGTGACAACATTATATCAAAGAATTAAAGAATGAGATATCTCAACCATTAATTTTAGGCTCTGCTAAAAATGAACGCATGCCCTCAAGTGCATTGCAACTTATGGCAACCTTTCCAGGGCTTTCCAGGTGCAAGTACTCAGAAGTGATTTCCTGCTTCCCTCCCCTGGGGGTTGCCACAGAACTATTGTGCAGCCCGCCCAAGGCCAAGCAGGCCAGTTCCACTCTCAGGAGGCCTCGTGGGGAATTGAACTCCCAACCTCCGGCTCCCAGCCAAACTTTAAGCCACTGAGCTAGCCTTCCAGCTGGCTATAGGTTTTAATATTATTATTATTATTATTATTATTATTATTATTATTATTATTATTATTATTATTATTATTATTATTATTATTATTATTATTATTATTATTATTATTATTATTATTATTATTATTATTATTGTTGTTGTTATTGTTATTGTTATTGTTATTGTTGTTGTTGTTTTGTTGTTTTGTTGTTTTGTTGTTTTGTTGTTTTGTTGTTGTTATTGTTATTATTGTTATTATTATATACAATAATAATAATATATATATAAAAACCCAGGAGGAGCTCAGGCGAGTCCTTAGAATTAATAAAGCACACTATATTTTAGCTCCACCTTCTTTTTTAAAAAAATGCGAATTAATCATACCAGTTATTTAACAAATAAATCTAATGTCTCCTTCCTACCAATTGTTCTCTCTCTCTCTCTCTCTCTCTCTCTTTTAATCCACTCTACTGAAAATAAATGCATTCAACAATTATAATGAATAATTGATAAGTCACCCCCCTCAGGCTTCCCTTCCGGATGTGACTAATTATTAAATATTTCCTCTCTTTTTTTAAAAAAACACACAAAATTGCCAGAGGGCAGACTGTAAATCCACAAAGACACTACAACAGTTAATAAAAATTTTAAAAGGGGGACATCCAGGGGTCACACCAATGTGCGACCATAAAAATCTGAGGCTTCCCTTTCTGCTGCGTGCAGGGAAAGCGAAACCCCTCCTTCAGGGCAGCATGGCTTCCCTCTTGCTCAGCCAATGCAAAAGAGACCGGGCAAAGAGGGACTCTTATTTTTAAGAGTTCTATCCCTCAGCCCTCCTTGGGGGCGGCCTCATCAACCTGATACGATCTCTGGATGGGAGGACAAAGCACTCCTGCCACAGCAGCTTTGCGCCTGGCAGAGCAACCAGACTTGTAGCTTTGCCTTGAGTGCTCCGGCCAAAGGAAACAAGGACCCATACAGTGGTGACCCCTGCCTTTGCAGCAGCCTTTCTTGAGAGGCTTGCCTGGATGCTGTATTTTGTCAGTTCTAGGCAAAGGGCTCTTAATGTCTCCAGGTCTCACAAATAATTGATACTTTTTAAAAAAAACTTTGGTTCCTCCATTCTTGCAAAAAAAGTGTTTTAGTATCAATATATTTGCGAAGGCTTTCACGGCTGGGATCTAATGGTTGTTGTGGGTTTTTCGGGCTCTTTGGCCGTGTTCTGAAGGTTGTTCTTCCTAACGTTTCGCCAGTCTCTGAGGCCAGAGTCTTCAGAGGACAGCATTCTGAACACGGCCAAAGAGCCCGAAAAACCCACAACAACCATGTTTTAGTATCATTTTTAGTTCTAGTAGTTATTGTTATACACTGCATTTTAATGTTATGCCACCTAGTGAATCACCATAAAGATCTGTGGCTTAAATCCTGTTCCCACATAGCATAAGACTGGTAATGTATGTACATATATATATAGGAAAAACTACCATGGCTGATGATATCATGTGTGTGTGTGTGTGTGTGTGTGTGTGTGTGTTGTCAAGGGGTAAAGTCCTCATGGGTTCTTTTTTATATACAGTTTTTATTTTTTGTAATAACTTGAGATAGGGTAAGGGGTACAGAAGGTAAAGGGGGATATGAAGGGGAAAAAACAGAGGAGGAGGAGAAACACAGAATGCACTGACATCCAATCTGTTCATATTACAATATCAAATCAACTTTCTGCTTTTCTATAATTTTATTGCTCTCCAGGTTTTAACTCACACTTACATCCTAATTTCAATCTATGTTACTCAAGAATTATCTGGTGATTCAAGTCATTTATATAATAAATTCCATCATTCAGTTGCCTTTTGTATTGGACAATCTTTCAACACTTCTGATAAGATATCCTTTTCTACCACTTCCCGTATCTTCTCAATAAGTTCCTCTTCTTTTGGTATCATCAATTTCCTCCAATTCTTGGCATAAAGAATTCTGGCTGCAGTGACTATATATATATAACTAAGCATTTCTTTGTCTTGTCTGTATTATCTGGTATAATGCTCAATAAAAAGAGTTCTGGGGTTAGTGGAAACACACAAAGCAATTTTTTGTGACAGAGTATGTACTCCTATCGAATATTGTTTCGCTATTCAGCAAGAATAGAGCAGGTTTTGGTCTCTCAGATTGGGTTTTGTTCTATAGAGCCTGTGTATTAGATTGGATGAAGGAATTGATAACTTTAGAAAATGATAGACTACTCAAGTTGGAAGGACATGATTTGCAGTTTGGTTGGCATGCTTTTCTATGGTACAAAAAAAAAGATAAAAGAGCAGAAATATTTCAACTCGAATATGATAAGAAGAGCCCTACTATGGACTTGGAAAAAGACTATGCAACAGATCTACCAAAAACACCAGTCTGGGTATCACCTATAAAGGCCTTTACACAACCTAATCTCATGACGGAAGCAAAGTCCTCAGGGTTTCTAACTGACACATGCATGAATCATGATAATTATACCCATAAAACAAAGTATTTCAGACTTCTTCATGATCTGGACTGGAGAAGGCTATCAATATTGCTGTCACAGAATTTCAGAAATACAAATACATTTCAGTATACAGACAACTAACTACTTTTTAGACAAGCAACCGCAAGCAAAGCTGATTAAAGAAACATGCTTTAAGTGTGTATGTGCATGCACACAATTATTATTCAGTGTAAGTGAATGAATCTTACCAATTGCATGATATTAGTTTCACTTAATGGGACAATTATAAGGTGCCTACTAAGATCGTAAGATTGAATCCATGTGATGGAGTGAGCTCCCATCGCTTGTCCCAGCTCCTGCCAACCTAGCAGTTCAAAAGCATGTAAAAATGTGAGTAGATAAATAGGTACCACCATGGTGGGAAGGGAACGGTGTTCTGTGTCTAGTTGCGCTGGCCACGTGCCCATGGAAACTGTCTATAGACAAACACTGGCTCTATGGCTTGGAAATCGGGATGAGCACCACCCCCTAGCGTCAGACATGACTGGACTAAATGTCAAGGGGAACCTTTATCTTTACCTTACTAAGTCCCATCTCAACCAGAATCTTATGCCATTTTGCAGTGCATGGAAGGGAAACTATGAAAGCTATTGAAGCTGATTGACAAGGTGCCATTTCTATACTGGCACATGACAAGACACACAACAAGCATGTGACCTACAGCATGACAATCAGCCACAGTAGCTTCCTTGTTTTCCCTTTTGGGAGAACAAGGATCCCATAGCAGAAAGAATACCCATTCTGGCTTTTCTTCTGCAGTATGTGCATTAAAAAAAACTACGAACAAACCTTGAAAGATGTTCTGCTAAATCTCTCCTATCTTTGAGTTGCTACTGTATATGCAAATGGAATCATATTGAGGGAGTTAAAAATATGGTAGAAAACTAGCTTTTTAATACATTAGATTTAATACAGAAGGGATAATACAAGGACTTTCAGCCTCAGTAAAGCCACTTAAATGACAGTAAATAGTTCAGATGTTGGTTCTAGTCAATATCATAGAAAGAAAGCTGAAACAAAACTTTTCTCACAAAGGCCAGGCTTAGTACATTCAGCATAAAATGGAGAGAAATGTGACTTACAAAAATAGCCAGCCTACAATCATTAAAGAATCTTCAATACAAATGGGATATTCATGTTTGTCTCCCAGGAGAGATGAATACAAATATCACTATCAAAGTTTTCTTGGCCCATTTGATCCTCACACCAAAAATTACTAGTCTGCTTGCCACTTGCAGCATGGCATGTGCATATCTCCTCATTCACACTACGCCAATCACAAAGTAGTCTGGCTCATGCTTCCCAACCTCCCTGCGCTGCTGGTCACTTATCCGCTGAGCAGGGAGACTTGTCATCCTGCCTCCTTGCCAGAGTGGTCAGTAGTGCAGGGAAGCAGGAAGCCCTAGCTGGTCTACTTCCACTACTGGCCCGCTGCAAATGAGGACAGCCGTGTGTGCCATGCCACAAACATTAAGTCAGCTGGCTGGTTCTGGGGGGAAGGTAAAACGGGCCAAGACACCTATGGCAACAAAATTTGTATTCATCTCCCCTGAGAGATGAAAACAAATATCCCATCTCTAATCTTCAATTGTCTCATTGCTTGTTGGTGAAAGTTTTATTTTTATCTCTTTTTGTGAACTGTTTCACCTTTTTCTTTACTTGGCCTTCCCCAAGTAGAAAATACATGAGGCATGAAGGACAGACACACCTAGAGTGACTAGAGTTAAGGTCAGGCAGGTCTTCTTAGCTCGCGACTCCTTCAGCGCTGGCTCCATAATTTTAATTATCCTCTTGGAAAGTGTATTGTCAATGGGCTTAGAATGGATAGGATTTGCTTGGAACAGGTTGGATTTACCTAGATTACGTGGGATTTACCAATCAAGAATTATTTCATACCACTTCTGATATTTTTTGTGTTCCAAGCAAGGTAAGATAGATGGACAATGGTAGATCCTTTGATAACCTTGGAGCCTGAGAAAATGGGTCAGCCTTAATACCTTCTGGGCCAATTTCTAACCCTGGCACAATTCTAATTCAATGTACTCACTAAAACTATCAGGAGGTCCTGAGTCTAAAGCCCACCTAAATGTAAGATAAGGCCATCAAAACACATTGTGGCTGTTATATGCTTACTTAAACCTTGACCTCCAATTACTATTGAGTACTACTGAGTTACCTGAAAGTGTATCATACAGCTTTATTTCTGAATACAGTTTTATCAGGAAGTGACATATAAATGTTGTTGCCATTACTGTACATGGACTCAATTGTGTAATTTCAGATGCCTCAAAATAGGATTGAAAACACTGTGGAATTTCCACCTTTCCTGGGAAGACTTCACCTGTTAAATATCTGCATTCCTTGCAACCATTTAAGGTTTAATGGTTTGAAGAGAAAAGGTGGTAAAGAGAAGGATTTGTCAGAATTCTACAAAACACCTTAGGCTGGAACTTGTTCACCCATACATTATAAGAAAAGAAGTTAACAAAACCCTACTTTCTATAAAGCAAATTTTAACTGACTGCTTCTGAGCATATGTGGATACATATGTGGGTGGGTGTGCTAGCCAACCCTTTCATTATCCACTGTATGATTTGCATAATATGCAAATTTGGCTGAATTTGGGGAAGTAGTATATAGGAAGCTTCAGGGACAAAAGCCTAATGAAGCCTAGTAAAGTAAGGGAGGACAGCTAAGAGGTGAAAAAGCTGAGTACCATGTTTGGAAGGAGACAGAAAGAATCAAGACAGAAAGAGTTGAGTGGGGTGAAATGAGGCAATAGGTACTGGGTTGAATATGAGATTAATGGGTTTTTAGGCCAGGCAAATGGTTTGCTAGTATCTCTATAGCAAGAAGATAGCCACTCACAAGTGTTCTATCATTTCATTTCCATCTTACATTCTTTAATAAAGACAGATTTATTTTCTCACACCTCACAACAACAAAATGCTTTGACACATAGTATGAAAAGTACAAAAATATTTATAGTACAAAGAAAACATAGGTAAGTTTTATATAATGTAAAAAGATAAAGATACATGCAACAAAACTTTAAAATCAATCTCTGTTTTTATATACAGTACATAAAACATAAATCAGTTACAAGGGTGAAAAAACTATGTGGGTCTACACATCATAAATGCGTATGATTTAGTTATATCCCAGGGCAAATTGTTGGTGCACATAATAAGTGCACAACAGGCATCCAGGTAATGTCCCATTGACTATATGATTTTCTTCAAAGGCCAATCTTCAACTAACCATTTTCAATCCCCAGTAGCTATGAAGCCATCACTTCTAGTCATACAAGTATGTATTCTCTTCTTCTGGTTCCTACTAGCTTCCAAGGAGACAGCAATACTGACTGTGGAGTCAGATAAAAAACCATGTTTATTTTCCCAACATTTATCCTGTTATATTTCAAAAATCAATGACATTCACACACACACACACACACACACACACACACACACACACACACACACACACACACACACACACACACACACACACACACACACCACACACACACACACACACACACACACACAAATCCCTTCAATCTGAAATAGGAAGTTATATCTCATTGAAAATAAAGATTTTGGACCCATATCAATTGTTTTGTTTTATTATATCATTTTTAGATTATTAGATCAATTGCTCTCAAGGCAAACTCTGAATGTGGGCACTTTGATGGAACCTTCTTATACTTTAATTTCCATTCCCCCTGAAGAGCAAAGCACCTCAAAAGGAAGGAAATTTAAGCTCCAATTCAATTCCAATAGGAAATTCTTATCAAGAGCACATTTACAGTCCCTGCTTCCACCTGAACTTCCATCTTAACTAACATAAAAGGTGTGTCCCATTTTTTAAATATTATGATTATTGTAAAATTTACAGATACATATGTGTTCGTGTTTTGTATGTATAAAAAATTGTCATAAGGGGATAAAGTGAGTTGTTCATAATACAGTAGCACAATCATCAGCACACATTTCTTTGCCTTGCTGAATGTGTCTTTCATGAGAGGAGGTTTGGCTAGAAAGAGAAAGAAGCAGATAAAACAGACAGTAGGATGGACTCTGAATGGTTCAGGGTGCAGTCCTATCTGGAAGTTACACCATGTTTACAAGTGAGATCCTATCTATCTGTCTTACCTAGGACTAAGCATATTGAAAGCACAGGGAATTCCTTTCAACAAATATATATAATTTAGACTGGATTCATGAAGATGGCCTAACTATACATAAGATTATACTACAAAACTACTGTCTGGAGATACTGATACTATCAAAGTCCATGCATTAATTCTGATCTTCTGAGTGATGCCCACTGTGTAAAGAGTGGGATACCTAGTGGAATTATATTATGGTGTTTACTAGGTGTGGAAGTTAAAGGAGAAGAAGGATTTATCAATGTGCTTATACGGTAGGTTAGCCTGAGAAACAACTGATCCAAATTTCCTTATTTTGGGCCTATCTTTCCAAACTATAATATCCAATTTTAAACAGAAGTGCGTTTTTTTCTTTTGCACTAGGAATAGTTTATATGACAGATATTCATGTCTCTCTAGCCTGCAATATTGAATGCATGTTGTTGTTTAGTCATTAAGAGCCTCGTGGCGCAGTGGTTAAAATGCTGTACTGCAGCTAAAACTGTGCTCACAACCTGGGGTTCAAATCCCAGGTAGCCGGCTTAAGGTTGACTCAGCCTTCCATCCTTCCGAGGTCGGTAAAATGAGTACCCAGCTTGCTGGGGGGGGCAATGTGTAGCCTGTATAATTAAAAATTGTAAACCGCCCAGAGAGTGCTTGTAGCGCTATGGGGCGGTATATAAGTCCAATAAATAAATAAATAAATATAAATAAAGTTGTGCCTGTCTCTTTATGACCCCATAGACCAGAGCACGCCAGGCCCTCCTGTCTTCCACTGCCTCCCATGTTGGTAGCTCCAATGACACTGTCCAACCATCTCATCCTCTGTCCCCTTCTCCTCTTGCCCTCACACTTTCCCAACATCAAGGTCTTTTCCAGGGCGTCTTCTCTTCTCACGAGATGGCCAAATTATTGGAGCCTCAGCAACAGGATCTGTCCTTCCAGAGAGCACTCAGGGTTGATTTCCTTAAGTGTGGATAGGTTTGTTCTTCTTGCAGTCCAGGGGACTCTCAAGAGTCTCCTCCAGCACCACAATTCAAAAGAAACAGTTCTTTGGCAGTCAGCCTTCTTTATGGGCCAGCTCTCACTTCCATGCATTGCTACTGGAAAAACCATAGCTTTGACTATGGTGACCTTTGGCGGCAAAGATGCTGTCAAGGTTTGTCATCGTTTTCCTCCCAAGAAGCAGGTATCTTTTAATTTCGTGGCTGCTGTCACCATCTGCAGTGATCATTGAGCCCAGGAAAATAAAATCTGTCACTGCCTCCATATCTTTCCCCTTCTGTTTGCCAGGATGTGATGGGACCAGTGGCCATGATCTTCATTTTTTAATGTTGAACTTCAGATCATTTTTGCTCTCTCCTCTTTCACCTTTGTTAAGAGTTTCTTTTATTCCTCCTCACTTTCTCCCATCAGAGTGGTATCATCTGCATATCTGAGGTTGTTTATATTTCTTTCAGCAACCTTAATTCCGGCTCGGGATTCCTTATGATTGTGGGGAAATTGTATGCCTTTAAAATGTATATATCTATGGCAGTAGCAAATGTATATTATAAATGTATATAAATGTATATATCTGTATGCTAGTAGCAGGCATCATGCCCTAGCTGCAAGACACGTACATAACTGCTAACTTCCAGTAACGGATAAATCATTAACCTGCTCTCTATTGTCTCTGGATAATGTAGTTAAAGTGTTCGTGTATTCAGGAACTTGTCTGTGTATTTGGATGGTATCTGTGTCTGTTTACTATTAACTGTCTGCTTACCAGCCTGTCTGTTTACCAACCACTCTGTTTACTGATGCCTGTGTATTCAGGAAATTAGTTACCTCTGTATTGATTAACTAGAGCAAATGTAGTAGGGGGATACAATAAAAGAAGAGGAGGCGGGGGAACAAGAGATTCCGCCTCTGAACAGCTGCCATACACTCGAGTGTCCCGTCTTTTCTTTTCCCCCCTTGCTGGTCAAGGGGAAAGATCCCTGCCCTGAGGCTTCATCTGCAAGACCCCTACTTCCCCTCATCTTGCAGATCCCGACAAAATGGTGCCCTCTCTGAGGTAATTCACCTCTCTGAGGTCCACTCTCGAAGACCACCTACTCATCACGCCCGGTATGGAAGGGCTACAGCGCGCGCATGCATCCTCTGGATCCCGATGAGTAGGACTGAGGTCAACTTTCGACAATTCGCACTCATCTCGCCTGGCACAGGCCCCAAGACGCGTCAGTCATCCGCAAGGATCCCTCGGGTGAGTGGAATTTGTCAAGTAAGACACCTAGAACCTACACCTTTAGCAACATGGGGACTTGTTTATCGAGTCTGCAAGAATATGTACAGGACCAGGAATGGTCTAAAATAGACAACTACTTTCATGAACAGACAAGAGTTCAAGCAGAAGTGATTTCTGAACAGCCTAGGAAGACTTCCTGGAAAAGCCAGGATGCCTTAAAAGCATTGCCATCTCAAGCAACTGAGATTGATAACCATCCTTCAATGGATACAACAGGTGCTTGTTCAGAAAATTGTCCAGAAACTGGCTGTGCAATTTCTGCTGTCATGCAAGAATCTGCCATAGCAGTTCCTGTTGGATCTGAACTGCCCCCATCTCAAGGCATTCGCAAAATGCAACTCAGTCTTAAAGACACAGAGACAGAGGCTCTCCCAGACTTCTCATCCGTCCAATGGCTTGTCTCTAACGACTGCAAGGCCTTGATAAAAGATTTTTTTCCACCAGCAGAAGGACTCATTTGCCCTAAGCAAGTGGACATTAATGCTGGTGCATCCCCTGATGGTCCTCTAATGTTTATGGGAGGAGCTGCATTTGCTACTGCTGTTCAGCAAAGCTTCATGACAACAGCTCTAACTCAAGCAGCAGGAGTATCTATAAACGCATTCCAATCAGCAAATCAAACTGCATGCCTGACTCCCTTCCTTGCTGGTCTGAAAGAAGCAGCAGCTACCTCAGTATCTCCGCCGGTTCAGCCAAAGTTGCATTATGTCCCAGTGAATTGGGACCCAGGCCCAGATTTCTTTGATATCATAGACTGGGGGTACAAAAGCAGCTTTACAAGCATTAGATGCATCATATAAGGAAGGGGAGGAAGAAGCGAATCTAAGGGGGGTAACTGCTACACCCAACATGAAGCTTGTTTTGAACTGCTTTTTCCATGTGCTAATCCTGTTTGAATGAAAAGTCCTACTCAGCTGGACATGGCAGTTATATAGATCACCAAAGAATGCCTCCCACCTGGACAGTAGAGAGACTAATGCTGCATATTGGGGTGGGAGGAGGTGAACCAGAAAGTTTTTCCCCATCACCTTCCAATTTGGAGAAAGCATTGTTTACACTCAAGCCACTTGAAAGGATCCAAATGATGTCCTGCACACTCTAGGTTCCATGTTCTTAGAACTACAAATCCTATCACACCTTGCATTGCTGTGAGCATATGGGACTTCATACAAGCCTGCATTCCTGTCTCTGCCTTCCAGGAGTAACAGTGTCACATCCCTGAGAAAATGTTTGTTGCAAATGCTGTAAATTGTCAAAAAAGTTTGTTTTTCTTTCTGCAGGATAAGAGTGCATGACATGTGTTTCCTCTGTTAGCCAGATCTTAAAGTATTGAATTTTAGAGAAGCAATTCTTAGTTTTATGCTCAGAATTAAATGCAGTTTTAGCCTTTGAGTTTTTCCTAATATGAATGTAATTTTGTTGTAGACACTGTATGTTTATTCTTTTACATGTCACAGTTTTCCTTGAAAATTATTTTCTAATGTAATATGAAAACTTTGTCTGTTTATCCCTGAGACAGAGAAGCATATTATTCCCTACAAGTAGGCCCCACAGTAGGCAATTTTGTACACTGTGATGCTGATCCATCTGATATGCTTGCCTGTAGAAACGCATTTTCAGTCCAGGGGAAATTTAAGGGCACTAGCAGACAACGTTTTTTAATTCAGTCAGTTGTACAGTTTAAAAACTTTGCCCCGAAGCCAGGCAGATGCATACAAGCACCATTCTTTACTACTCATCCCTCAAAATAAGTTGCTGTTCTGTTGCCAAGCTCTATATGTATCTCTCCAGTCAAGTGTCATACAAGAAATTCATGGTGTGTGTGTCTTCAGTGGGGAAGTTGTCTGTGTCACATATTTCTATGCAAAAAATCTGTATACCTTAAAGTTTTTTGCTTTTGCCTCTTAGCAGTATGTTGTGCTTATATATCTGTATAATATGTTTTCAATATGTTTTCTTTTCCTGAAAATTATTAGGTACTCTTGTTATGCATATCTTATTATAATTGTAATTTTAGCTATCCAATATTGTGTTTTCTTTAATCTACACTGTAATGTTGATGTCATCAGAATATGCCATCTAATTCTCTTGCAAGATTCCAGGTTTCATTCCATCTGAACAATGTTTTAAAGTTGTAAAGAATGAGTTTTGCCTCTCAGTGCAACAAGGAAGCAGGATTGGCTATTTAAATGCTTCCCTTATTCCCAGTGGCCTGGAACATGCTATGCCACCCTCTGCTGAAGATGAACCAGACTTTCTGCTATCATGCCTGCACCAGAACCCCCTGGATTCAGATTTTTCAAGAGTCTACAACAGCCTTTGTCTTCAACAAAATAAATAAAAAACGGTTGGGATGTGGGGAAATTGTATGCCTTTAAAATGTATATATCTATGGCAGTAGCAAATGTATATTATAAATGTATATAAATGTATATATCTGTATGCTAGTAGCAGGCATCATGCCCTAGCTGCAAGACACGTACATAACTGCTAACTTCCAGTAACGGATAAATCATTAACCTGCTCTCTATTGTCTCTGGATAATGTAGTTAAAGTGTTCGTGTATTCAGGAACTTGTCTGTGTATTTGGATGGTATCTGTGTCTGTTTACTATTAACTGTCTGCTTACCAGCCTGTCTGTTTACCAACCACTCTGTTTACTGATGCCTGTGTATTCAGGAAATTAGTTACCTCTGTATTGATTAACTAGAGCAAATGTAGTAGGGGGATACAATAAAAGAAGAGGAGGCGGGGGAACAAGAGATTCCGCCTCTGAACAGCTGCCATACACTCGAGTGTCCCGTCTTTTCTTTTCCCCCCTTGCTGGTCAAGGGGAAAGATCCCTGCCCTGAGGCTTCATCTGCAAGACCCCTACTTCCCCTCATCTTGCAGATCCCGACATATGATGTATTCTGCATAAAAGTTAAATAAGCAGGGAGACAATATGCAGCCTTGTCGTACTCCTTTCCCAATTTTGAACCAATCAGTTGTTCCATATCCATTTCTAACTGTTGCTTCCTGTCCCACATATAGGTTTCTCAGGAGATAGATAAAGTGGTCAGGCACTCCCATTTCTTTAATAACTTGTCATAGTTTGCTATGGTCCACACAGTTAAAGGCTTCTGCGTAGTCAATGAAGCAGATGTTTTTCTGGAACTCTCTGGCTTTCTCCATAATCCAGCGCATGTTAGCAATTTGGTCTCTAGTTCCTTTGCCCCTTCGAAATCAAGCTTGTACTTCCGGGAGTTCTTGGTCCACATACTGCTGAAGCCTATCTTGTAGGATTTTGAGCATAACCTTGCTAGTGTGTGAAATGAGTGCAATTGTACGGTAATTGAAGAATTCTTTGGCACTGCCCTTCTTTGGGATTGGGATTTAGACTGATCTTTTCCAATCTTTTGGCAATTGGATGTATACTTTTTGGTATTAATAATTATTCTTGTTATTTAAATAAATGGAATCCACAGTGACATATTTCAATTACCCCCAGAGTGTAAAGTCAGATGTTTCTTCATTCTAATACCACTTATTTATTCTGAACTTTCCTAACTGGCCTATGTCACCAATAAAGTAAATAGAGAAGAAGACAGCAGATAACCTTCAATGACAACCATAGACTTTAGAATTATGCTGGATACACAGAAAATCACTGCAGTTAAGGGGCTCTTTGAAATCATGTGTGCAGGTTACATCGATTTGCTACCAATTACTAACAGCTAACAAGAAACATTTAATGACCTGCCACCCTACCCACTGTGCAAAAAACAGCATTGTTTGTGTAAGAGGGAAAAGACCCAGCAAAGAGTGAATGGCCAGGCTGTGTTGAAAACTCAGATTTGGCATGCTGCTAAAGGGCTAGCTGGATAGCTCAGTGAATTATATACTGTATCTGACTTCAGAGCCAAAGCATAGAAGTTCAATTCTCCAATGTGCTGTCTGGGAAAAGAGCCATCCTGTGTGGTCTTGGGCAAGCAGCACAATCCTAAGGACAATGGTAGACTACTTCTGAGTAAAGATGGGCACAAAGTACTTCCTGTCCCTTCATCATAAGTTGTCTGCATGGCAGCACTGTTGCTGCACATTTCTTCCTTTCCCCTCCCCGCTCACCAGCATATCCACTCGCCAGCCGGCACATGCTGCTCCATTCCTACATGATCTTCCAGTCTAAGCAGGAGCCTGGACTCCTCTGCCTCCTCCAGCAACTGGCCACAAAGGCAACACTGCAGGAATCCCTAACCTGCCTCCTTGGCTGAGTGGGCAGCTGCTGGAGGGGGTGGAGAAAGGAAGTCCAGGCTTCAGCCCAGGTTGATTGAGTGACTGGGAGGGATGGAGCAGCACATGCTGGCTGGATGAGTGGAGGTGCCTACGAGTGGGGAGAGTAACTCACAGCAGCTGTTCTGCCCCGCAGACAACTTATAACAAAGGACCATGAAGTACTTTATGCCCATCTCTATTTCCTAGTACTCTCTACCTAGAAAATCCTGAAAAGGGTCACCATAAGTCAGAATTGACTTAACAGAACAGAATTATTATTTTATGCTGCTAAAGCATAGGACTACATGAGACTACTTTTTACTGAGTCACATAATTGATCCATTTAGCCCAGTGTTTTCAACACTGACAAGCTGCAGCTTTCTGGGAATCCAGGTGGGATCCATTCCTATCTAAAATCATTGAAATAAAAAGGAGCCATGTGGTCAATACAAAATAAAATACAAACAGAAGAGGTGATATTTTTATATGCCACTAAAAAAAATCATCATGTAAAACATGAGCTTTCACGGATCAACACCACTTGTACCAGGCTTGTACCAGTGTGCCAGGAAAGTTCCTCTTAGATGTAAAGTGCAACAGTTCTTGGCAAGACATATTTCATGAGGCATGTCTTTCTTAGATGTAAGTCAGGAGAGGTGCAGGAAGCAGTATGGTTGCTGTTTCAAAGTTACAGCTGAGGCACTGGGTTTCAGGCCCCAGTTTTTCAAAGAATGGAGAGATGTGAATACACACCTGGCTTGTGCTTCTTTGTTCTTCACACTGGTACAAGCCTGATGAAGTGGTGTTCATCCACAAAAGCTACACATTGTATGATTACTCTTTTTTTAGTGATCTTTAAAGATATTATCTCTTCTTGCTCCTTAAATCAGGTATTCGGAATGATCATGTGGCAGGGTTGGGGTAATTTGGAATGTATTTTCTTGGTGAAAGAACTGTGTGCTATTGCTTCAGTACTACAATGACTGTAAACTCAGAGGACAAAAAAAAGGTGTTCAAAGAGCCCTGGTTTCTTAAGAAGCAGCACCCATCCAGACAATATATTTTGTTCCCATTATAAAGGTATTGTCTGTGACTCGCTTAACTGAACATAGAAATGAAGATGGCATATTAAAACTGGAGGCCTGTTCTGGCCTTCCTCTGGACTCAGGGGCTGACCTTGAACAGTGGCTTGTTTTTAATTTCATTTTCTCATCAATAAATGGGAGGATAGATTTAGTAATGACATCCTTATGTTATGAAGACTACCAATCTGTATATGTGCTAACAGTTAAAAAAATCAGTACAGTGGAAATTACTGTACAGATGGGAAGCAAGGATGCAAAGATTTGAGCTCATGTAGTGGGATTTTTGACAATTTTCTTTAAACAGCAGCCTCCATTCCTTCTGTTATACCACAAATCTTCTTTGACCTTAGTATAGTTGTGAATCTCACAGCCTCTCACTTTTGGAAACAAATAGAGGCAAAAAAATCCATCTCCTCCCCTCACAGTAAAATGATTTCTCTGTGCAAGATCCTCCTCTCTCCCTAAGAAATCTTGCAGGAAATCTTAGATTTGTCACATTCATTTTATGTTGTTGTAGTTCAAGAAAAAAAAAAAGCTACGGAGGATTATTACAATTCCTGTACAGAATGTCACCTTTCCTGTGCAGAATTCAACAAACATGGGCATTGTGAATTTGGCAGTTTACTGCACAGAAGAAGGAATGTAACACCACTAAAAGGGTGGGGGAGAAATGAGATTGGGTCTTATTTTTGTGGGAGACCAGTAAATCTCACAGATACAAGCAAGATGTCATCTTAGGGAAGATAGCATGGTAGCTCAGTGCAAAGAGGGCAAACCAAAGATGACTAGCCCATATGTAAGGACAGCCAGAAGAAAAGCATATCATAATGAGTTTTGGGCCCCACAATCTTGCCATGAAGATGTGATGAGATGAAGATGTGATGAGATCTGGCGAGATTTTTTCACTGGCATGGGCCACCATTAACCCCTTCATGAGCAACCAGGAGGGGGGGAGGAGCAAAGCATCTAATGAGAGTGCCCACCTTCTTTTGGCCTCTTCGGTCACAGTCCACCTGCCCACCCTATATACTAGTGTGAGTTTTTACTGGTCAGCTTTTGGGGCTGGATAGGAATTTTTGACCTGCTTCCTAATTGGCCTTTGGATATGGGCTTTTTTTTTGGCCTATCCCACACTAGTCAAGGAGTGTTGGCATATTGATAGGTGGTTATATTGGTCACACAGGTGCATACTGTGGATAGAACAGGTTTCAGTGAGTCCCCTCACAAACACAGGTAAAGTATAGCTCATCTGATCTCCCAGTGGTGTGGATTGTGCAATTACAGTGCTTGGGGGAGGGGGAGAGAGCCAATGGGGCCACTCCCAGACAACAGACAACAATGAGGAGGGGATTGGAGGGCTGGGGGTGGTCAAATTGGGGCTGGCCAGGTTCTTGCTGTCTTTGCAACCATGAGTACTTGGCGCTCATCCATTTTTTTGGTAGGGGTCCATTGAGATCCCTCTGCAGAACCTGATTCCGCACTACCGCAGGACCTCCAATTTATTAATGAATATTTAATAAAGTGTGGCCCATGTTTGATCCATAATAATGGTCTTGCGTCTTTATTCTGGAGTAAGGGTAATGTCCCTTTAAAAATGTTGGTGTAGCTGCCAGCTTCCCAGTTTCCTATGCAGCCTGCTGGTTTCTCTGTTCTCTTTGCCCACTTTTGACTTTGTTCCACAAAATGCTGCTTGCAAAGGAAAAGTGAGGACAAAGAAAGGAAGGGAAGGAAGTTGGGGAAACAAACTGCTTGACTGGTCATATCCTCCCCTTCTCTCCTCCACCCAGGGAATCACTGGAGTATTCTTAGAGCGACATAAACAGATTCCTAAAGGGACAAGCAGCTTTAAGAGCAGACCTGCCTTCTCCTGCATCAATCCATCCCTCCTTCCTTCCTTCCTGCCACCTCTCCCACTGCTTCCACTGACTACCCAGAGGCATTATTTGCAGCAACAGAGGGGTGTACATATGCAGAAAAATGGAAATAATTCAAGTTTCATGTGGGTGCTAAATTAAACAACCCTCTGGCAGAACAGCATTTTAACTGGCTTTCCAAGCAGAAAAAAATGCTTCCCTGGTGAAATAATCTGTTTTTCTGTTTACTTCATGGCGACACTTTATTTTAAACCTTTTTTAAAAAGCAGAACATGGTACAAAAGTGTTCCTTTTTGTCAGTGGGGTCAAGCCCAAGTTATTTTGTCAGTGGGATCAAGTCTAGATGGTGAGCTTTGTCCCCGTTGGAGTTTTTGGTATCTTTGCTCCACTCATGACTGTCAGAAGCAGACATTTACTAATTATGTACAGTAACTGTCAGATATAAATGATGGCTTCAGTGAAAAATGAGTGGATGATAGTAGTCTTTCTTTCCCATCAGCACATAATATCTTGTTACATGCTTCATTGCAGTTAAGAGCAATTATGAAAACAAAAGTCACTGGCAATTTTGAAAGCAGTTTCAATTTTTCTCCAGAACAGTGAGCATACTGAATGATTTCCACATCTTTATGAAGTCTATGAACTCTCCCCCTCTTCCTTTTCAGCACTTAAAGAGATTAGAACTTTCTCCCCGAACAATTCCTCCACAATTATGATTTTTTTATAGTTTCACATTTTTCTTACAATAATAGTTGAGGGTTGTACATACCATACAGACCTCTTTCTTTCTAGGCCAGCCAATTCTACTGTTAAAAATCCTGGGTTGTAACACTATGGTATTTGGTGTGTATCCATCTTTTTGCAGTCTGACTATTCCTATAAAAGTGTGAATTACCAGGTAACGTTATAACAAACTGTAAGCAGCCTCCACGCCCCACTCCATGATGACATGATGAGTGCTTGCAGACGCAAGCTCTTCATTAGAGCAACGGAACTCTTTACAAGGACAACAGGGCCAAACAACACAACTTAGTACCTTTAGGATGCTAGAGAGTTTATTTATTTCAGCTGAGGCTGAACCCGGACAAGACGGAGGTACTAAGGGTGGGCGCCCCCACAGTCTGGAGCTTGGGAAACTCCCTCTCTTTTGGGGGGGTGACCCTTCCTGCTAAGGATGGGGTCCGCAGCTTGGGGATCCATCTGGACCCGGCGCTCACTATGGAATCCCAGGTGGCGTCGGTGGTCCGAACCGCCTTCTACCATCTTAGGCGGGTAGCCCAGCTGCGGCCCTATCTCGATGTTGGGGCGCTCACCACTTTGGTTCATGCGCTCGTAATCTCAAGATTAGACTACTGTAATGCGCTCTACGTGGGGCTGCCTTTGAGGCTGTTGCGGAAACTTCAGGTGGTGCAGAATGCGGCGGCCAGACTCTTCAGTGGGGTGAAAAAATTCCAACACATCTCACCCACTCTGGCCGCATTGCATTGGCTGCCCATCAGATTCCGCATCGACTTCAAAGTGTTGACGCTTACGTACAAAGCCCTAAACGGTTTAGGGCCTCGATACTTGGCGGAACGCCTTCTACCACCAAGATCTACCCGTGTCACTCGCGCGAGCCAGGAGGTGAGGCTGAAGAGCCTAACGCCGAGGGAGGTCCGGAAGGAAAAGACAAGAAATCGGGCCTTCTCGGCGGTGGCTCCTCGCCTCTGGAACAACCTTCCCCCTGATATTCGCGTGGCCCCCTCGCTCGGTATTTTCAAAAAGCAATTAAAAACATTGATGTTTCGGCAGGCCTTCCCTCCTAGTTAATTCCTGATCCCCTTCTCTTTTCTTTCCTAATGTTTTAACCCAATTGTTGAAAGTTTCTATTATGTAATTCTGTTGTTTTTATAGTGCTATCCCATGTTGTAAGCCGCCTAGAGTGGTCTGTCGACTAGATAGGCGGGATATTAAATAAATAAATAAATAAATAAATAAATAAATAAATAAATAAATAAATAAATAAATAAATAAATAAATAAATTTATTTATTTATTTATTTATTTATTTATTTATTTATTTATTTATTTATTTATTTATTTATTTATTTATTTATTTATTTATTTATTTATTTATTTGATTTATATCCCGCCTATCTAGTCGGTTAGGACCACTCTAGCCGGCACTCCTAAAGTTCTTCGAGGAAGAGAAACTCCTTACCAGTCTTTCACTGGGAAGAATGGAGCTCCACCTCCTCTGCCAACTCAAAGACACCTCTCAGGTAGGCCAGACATGGAGTGTGGCGACAGGGGTGCTATTTACTAGCAGACAGTTTTACTGGGAGGTTACTGGAGTGTACCAAGAAATTTCAGAAGAACAGTCTATGTTTTGTAGTTTTCATGAGAAGCAATGGATTGTTCTGAAAGAAATTAGTGTGCTCAGCACTTGATTGTCCTCTGCATAATCTGTATTGGGGACAAGAAGCTACCATTAGGACAAAATATGGAGACACAGAATGTTTTTTTATAGGCAAAGGTGTTGGATAG
This sequence comes from Pogona vitticeps, assembly GCF_051106095.1. Classification (NCBI taxonomy): domain Eukaryota; kingdom Metazoa; phylum Chordata; class Lepidosauria; order Squamata; family Agamidae; genus Pogona; species Pogona vitticeps. The sequence continues at coordinate 48,833,005 of NC_135784.1, read as the reverse complement.
GGGTGCATTTTATCCCCTTCTCTGCTCAATCTGGTCAAAACAGAACTGCAATCAAACATTAAGAGGACAAAAAACATGACTACAGAAAAACTACTGAAAGTTAATGTTGAGAATAAAGAAATTGAAATAGAGAAAGGTTTTGTATACCTCGGTTCAGCCATCAGTTCAAATAGAGACTTAAGCAAAGAAATCAGAAGACTGAGACGAGGAAGGGCAGGGATGATAGAATTAGAAAAGATCATCAAGTGTAAGGAGGTACCACTGAAGACCAAGACTGAGAACATCTATGTTCTTGTGTTTCCAATTACGATGTACAGGTGTGGAAATAGGACAGTAAATAGCAATACCACATCTCTGTGTGTAGGCTAACAATATTTCCCCCCAATATTCTTTTTAACACAGAACCAAAATTGAACCATACCTGAGACAATTTGTGGTGTATTTTTGTGAGAACTATATTAATCAGCTATATTGCTCAAAGCCAGTCCCTCACTACAGCTCAGTTTACACCAAATTCATAGGGACAACAAGCAGGATTCTTATCCTTTGGGGGAAGAGCAATCTTATCCAAGCAAAATACTACTTTTCCTAACTGAGGTGCCACATAACTAGAAAATTTATACCTTGTCTATTGGCAACATTACCTTTCAGATATATGAGTTTGTATCATAGATTTGAATCAGATATAATCATAACAGAAAAGCTAACCATCATAATTTGTAATTTATTCACTGAGTTATGAACTCAACACTAAAAACTCAGACTAAAGATTATGTTGCAATCACTTTGATTTTTTTTTGCATATGCATTACCAAAATCCACCTTGGAAGCCTGCCATTCATTATATTCATCATACTATTCATGATTTATGCTCCATCTTAAAATGGAATGAATGCCCAGCCATGAGTGAGAAACACTGAACAAGAGGCTGGTACAAATCAATATGACAGTTTTCTGAGAAGTGATTGGGTCTTCTGTGGTTTTAGATCCAGACTTCTAAATTGGTTTCTCTGACAAGAAGCAACTAAAAGATTAATAGAGAAAAGCAGCTGCGTGTGATTCATCCACTGAAGCAAAGTGCTAGTTTGAGTAACACCTTCACTAAAAAGTTACAAATAAGATGTGCTTTCAAGTTCTCCTGTATTCTTTCACAGGCAAATGAGCTAGAAAATTCAGAGAATGTGATGCCCATGACTCTTGAAATAAAACTGCAGGCAAGGTCAGATGGGGTTTTTCATATTCCACGTGAGACGTACCCATTGAAGTCTTTCTCTCTACAGACAAAAGCTTTGCTTGGACAACTGTAGTTTTGTCCACTGCCTTAAGATAAGGTTCACAGATCTCTTTTTCTTTTGAAAAAATCACATGGGTATGCTTGTAGTGCACCAACAAACTGCACTGCAACTGGAAGTGCACATAGATGATTGACTATGGCTGCTGAAGTCATGCTTGCCAATTATATACAGACACAGAAATTATAATTTACAAACAGTATTGGTTTCAATTATTAAAGTGTTAAAGTTCACTGACTCAAGATCAGGGGTCACTATACCTTTGAGAATAAACAGACTCAAAACTATGTTTCTCATCAAACCACCACAAACTCACCTAGTTTTGCTTGATCTTGGAAGCTGGGCTGGGTTAGAGCAGGTTAGCAGTTAGATAGGAGACCTCTAGAGAAGCATCAGGGATTGCCAAAGGAAACTAGCAAAGAATCCTATATAAAATTATCTGTAGAGCTTCTGCCAGTCACAGATGGCAATATGATGCTAGATGGACAAGCGATTTGACTAATTATAAGGCAGCTGCCTATCGTCTTAAATTTTCTTCATTTCAGTGATATAATTCGGCATAGACATGTGGGAATAATTACCATTCAGATGAATGTCTATAGAATAGTGGTATTAATTACATATTTTTTTCACTGTCTTTCCCTGCTTCTACTTCCTTGGATCCCACAGTATTGGATAATTACTGGCCAACCTCTAATGTTCTATTCTTGGGTGAGCTGCTGGAGCAGGTTGTAACTTATCAGGTCCAGGAGATCTTGGGTGAGACAGAATATCTAGATCCATTTCATTCTGGCTACAGACCAGCTTATAGGGCAGAGACTGCTTTGGTCATCTTGGTGGATGACCTGTACCAGGAAGTGGACAGGGGAAATGTGTCCCTCTTAGTGGCTTTTATGACCATCAAGCAAGGTATCCTTTCTGGAACGCAGCTTGAGGCACTGTCTGGGGGACTTCTGATGGGCACCCAGGCCATTGGCCAGTAGTATCCCTCAGGATTCTGTTTTGTTCCCTGTGCTATTTAATTTCTACATGAAACTGCCGGGAGAGCAGTTTTGGGGTTCAGTGTTGCCAGTATTTGGTTGCAAGAGTGGTCACAAGACCAGATAGGCGGGATATAAATAAATAAAATAAAATAAATAAATAAATAAATAAATTTGGATGACATTCAACTCTATCTCTCCTTTCTGTCTGAATACAAGGAATCTGTTTCAGCTCTAGATCTGTGTTTAGTGTCAGTAATGGACTGAATGAGGGTGACTAAACTGAAACTTAATCCAGACAGGACAGAGGTGCTCCTGTGCCAAAAGGCAGATCAAGAAATAGAGATTCACCCTGTGCTGGACAGGGTTACATTCCCTCTGAAAACACAGGTGTACAGCTTGGGTGTGCTTCTGGATTAGTCTCTGAGCCTGGATGCCTGGGTTTTGGTGATGGCCAGGAGTGTTTTTGAACAGTTAAAACTAGTGCACCTGCTGTGCCTGTTTCTGGGAAGGTCTGATCTGACCACAGTGACACATGCCGAGGTTAATCTCAGCTAGATTACTGTGACATGGAAAGTATTTGGAAAATTCAATGGGTCCAAAATGCTGTAGCCAGATTGTTAACTGGGGCTGATTGAAGAGATCACATAGCTGCCCTGTTACAGCAGCTCCACAGGCTGCTGACCCATTTCTGGCCACAATTCAAAGTGTTGGTTTTCATCTATAAAACTACACAGTTTGGGTACAAGCTGTTTCAAAGATTTCATCTTCCTTCATGAGCCTGACTGGCTGTTAAGATCTCAAGGGGAGGTTGGTTATTGCAGTTCCACCATCTTCATACATGCGTTTGTTGGGGATACAGGAGAGGGCATTTCTCTGTTGCTGCTCCCACACTCATAGGAGGCCAGCATAGCCCCATCTTCCCAGTCCTTCTGCAAGCAGACAAAGACCTTTCTTCTCAGGCAGGCTTTCCCTTAGTGATTGGCTGTCCAAGAAGGATTTTAAAATGCATTGGTTTGGCATTTTGTTGCTTTTAAATCTGTTTTAGTTATGTTTTATCTAATATTTTAAATATTTGAATAATTTACTATTTTAAGCTTTCAGTATTGTATTTTTTGATGAAAAAAGGACCCCACCTTGGGTCCTTTTTCAAAAGAAAGGTTGGTAAAAATATTTTTTAAAAATACTTCATGTATGTATGTATGTATGTATGTATGTATGTATGTATGTATGTATGTATGTATGTATGTATGTATGTATGTATGTATGTACGTATGTACGTATGTACGTATGTATGTATGTATGTACAGGAAGTATTTTATTTCATGTATATATATGAAGTAGGATATGAACACTCTCTGTGTATATATACACACATACTTATGAAGTAGTATCTGAACTAACCCAAAGTTTGTATTTTATCTTTCTTTTTTCATTTGAAATCAGTGCTTAAAAGATTACAGCTGCTTTTTAAAATTAGAACATTTCCTGTGCCATCTAAAAATAACAGATAGCTCAGCTTACTAGAGTTCCAAATAGATCGCTGAGAGCTGATAATGAAGTTTGACAGTCATGTCACAATTCTTAGTGATAATATTGGAAATGTGCCAGCAGTAAAACATGGTCAGAAAAAAAGAGAGAGAAGAACTTGCTCTTTAGCTGTAGCAGCCTATTCATAGTGCTCCAAAGTGAGTCCAGCTACAATACGAACAGTGACACAACTCCTGTAATACTCATTTCCTGTACAGTATTTTAATCTTCCCATGGTAGAGCTAGAAAAACGAGGAGACTAAGAAGGAATTCAAACTGGAATTTGAGCTAGTTATCATTAATATTTTCAACATTTCCTTGAGATTTTCAAACCAAAATACTTTTTTTGCAGTAAATCATTCCCACAATTTATGTGTTTACTCTGAACTGGCCAAATATTCAACTTGGAAAGATACTTTATATAGGCCAGTATATTGTTGTGTAACTCTGCCTGTACTTTGGGAAAAACATAATAATCAATAGCAGAGTGCTGTTGATTTAAATTCTTCCTTGTTCACTTTTGGATGTATTTCATTCAAGCACCCCCTTCAGACAAGAATCCTTTCATACAGTCAGATATGTAGTATTTACTGGTCTTTTGCAAGTTAAGCCCCCATTTATTATATAATAAATATCCTTTGAATCTGAGATCATGAGACTTTTTCTGATTCTTCTCTTGGCTCATTTCACTCCATCTTTTCCATTCTTGAACATAAGTAAAGGACAGAGGTCACTTGAAAGAAGTGTTGTTCTCTTCTCCTTCACCTTTCTTCCCAGCTCAATTCTTTATGAACCCTAAGTGAGCAGAGCCTAAAGACCTTGGAGACTTCAAGCACCAATGCTCAGCTCAGCCTCCTTGACTGGGAAGAAAAATCACAGGAAAGGGAATTCCAGCATTAGGAGAAATTTGAAATACGGTAGTAGAATCTGTTCAGCAGGGGAACAGACTACCACAGGATATGTCAAATTCTCCTTCATTGGAAGTTTCCACAAAGATCTGAATGGATATTTCTCTGCAGAATTTCTCTTGATAATTAGGCAAGCACTATGAGAATTAGACAAGCTAACCCCTGGAATTATTTCTGATATTCTGCTGAATCAGGCTTCTTTCAAGGTCTGACTATGAACCGCTATGAATTGTAAGTCTATGCACTATGAATTGTAGGTCTTCCTTTTAACCTTCTGCCTTTTCTCCTGTTCCACATGCTTTCTCCTTGTGAGTCTTGTTTTTCCTCCAGTTGGCCTATCTCTCCATAGAGATTCAGACATGAGATGTGATCAAATGTAATCTCAAAGCTTCTGTTTTGCAAATGTAATCTCAGTGATTATCTGTAATCTTTGAAAATTAGAGAACAGAAGTCCCTGAAGTTAAATGGAGAAAATGTCAGCCCCACCTTCAAAAAGGAGAAAAAAGACCCTGGTAATGACCACCTGGTCAACTTGCCATCAATACCAGGAATGTTTCCAGAACAGATCATTAAGCAGTCAGTCGATGAACAGTTAGTGTGACTTCAAAGCCTGGGTAAAGTAATATGGAGGATAGGCTGTTACCCAAGCAGCAGATCCTACCTCTCCACATTGTTGAAATGGTCCAATGGAAAGGCAAGAGCCAATACAACTGGTTCCAGCAACATCGCAGGAGTTGGCAGAACGACGTGAACTGCCTTCGGGAGTCCAGCTCCGGATTTTGCCTCTAGGTTGACTCCTGAAGCCTTTTCCATGAGTGGACATAGCCACAAGGTAGTGGAGGTTTGAAATTGGAGTTTTCCTTCTTCTAGATGGGCTGCCTTCCATGGCTGATAAGCTCCACCTACTGTACTACCCTGACAGACTAATAATTGAATAATAGAGTTGGAAAGGGCCTATAAGGCCATCAAGTCCAACCTCCTGCTCAATGCAGAAATCCAAATCAAAACAGATCTGACAGGTGATTGTCCAATTTTCTCTTGAATGCCTCCAGCGTTGGAGTGCTCACGACTTCCCAAGGTAATTGGTTCCATTGTCATACTGATCTAACAGGAAGTTTTGCCTTATATTCAACTGGAATCTGGCTTTCTGTAACTTGAGTCAATTATTATGTGCCATGTACTCTGGAACAATTTAGAACAGATCCTGTCCCTCCTCTGTATGATAAACTTTTTTTAATGAAGTGGCTAGTTTTATAGATGAGGGGAGTGCTGTGGATATACTATATCTTGCTTTCGTCATGGCTTTTGGCAAGGTCTTCATGATTCTTGCAGCCGAAATGGTAAACAATGCTACTGTTAGGTGAATCTGCATCTGGCTCACCAGCTGTAACCAAAGAGTGCCCACTGATGGTTGGAGAGAAGTGGGAAGTGGAACAAGCTTGTCTTTTATAGTTCCTAAAACTCACTGTCAGAGCTGATTGAGAGTGGAATGGACTGCATCAGAGGGTGGTGGACTCTCCTTTAATGAAGGTTTATAAACAAAGGTGATCTGTTGCCCTATTAGGGATGCTTTGGCTATGGATTTCCTGCTCTGGCAGGGGTTATACTTGATGGTTCTGTCCAGGTGTACAATTCTGTGATTCCTCCTATGGCTATATGGCCCTCCATAGACAAATATGAAACATTTCATAATTATAGAATGTGCTGTTCAAGTGTCTGTCCTGCCTGCTCTTCATTCCCCTCAGAGTTTTAAAGGATTCAGTCAGACAAAAATACAAAGCTTTATTTTGTCCCTTTTAAAAGAATTATTATTCAGTGCTTCTAGGAAAGGCATCCTAGATCCTTGATTGAAGGTTCACATTTGCATTTAGTCATTAATCTTTCAATGTTTTCAATATTTCAGGCTTTCAACGAATTTGGGGGTGGGGTGGGGTGGAACTAGCATGAACCAAGGCTGAATCAGATGTATCACACACCAAACATCAGATGCCCGAGGCTGCTCGTTGCTGTGAATTTAACAAAGCCAGAACATATTCTTTCAAAAATGACCTTATCTCGAATGCTAAGAACAATCTTCTTTTTTTTTCTTTGATGAACTTGCTCACTCTAGGTCATGTTACATCAGACAAAAACATGACCAGACCTTCAGTGAATATAAACAGAATGCTTCAGAGTAGTACAGAATTTGGAAAAGTTTTTTTAATGAGAACTCCCAGAATATCCTAGTCCATATAGTCATCCCAAGAAAGTATTCCAGGATCTGTGTGGCACAAGCACCAATATTTCTGGAGGCTTTTCTGGCATTTTAACTACTTTTTCATCTAGATTTTAAAAGCTGTTACAAGATTGGCATATTAAGCAAGGCCATTCTTTCTTGAGTTTAGTTAATGGTTACAGCAAATTTATTGCCAATCTGGATACAACATCTGCACTGCTAAATGACTTGTTAAAGAAAAAGTCATTTTGTCTTTCTGCCAGAGTTTTGGGTGGCTTAAAGAAAGGTTTAACATCTGTACAAAAAAGTGTGCAAGTCTAATTCTTGTGCTAGCAAATTTTAGGAAAACAACAGTGCAATGTTAAGCAGCCCTATTGAGTTTCATGAGGCTTCCTCATATGTAACCTGATAAAGGACTGCAGCCTACATTGAATATTGAAAAACATATATGAATATGGATTCATCAAAGAGCAACCATAGATAGCCACTCACTTGCACAAGCAGATGGCACATTTGCCCATTTTTTCTAATTGCTCCATTTTGCTGCTAACCCTTAACAACATGTCCCTGTAGCGGATAGCCCAGACGTCACCTGTCCATCACTGTGGAACCTTGATGGGAGAGCCAATAGAGAGACCAGAAGGCGGGGCCAGAGGAGAGTTTGAGGGGTCGGGAAGAAGGAGAGAGTGTGTGCTGGAAAAGGGTTGGAGAGCTGTTGGCTTGGGAATTGGACCAGGAGGGACATAGATAGATATATAAAGTTCAAAGAGTGATTTGAAGGAACCAAACCTTGTTTAATATATGTGATTTGCTTCCTGTGATTTATACTGCAATTTCCAACTGATTATTAACCCCACCCTGTTCAATAAGCTGATTGTATTTGGCAGCATAATTGTCCAGTACTTAACTGATATTCAAGAAATAACATCTGGTGGCAGCTTGAAGAGGAGGAAGGAGTGCAAGCCTTTGTGAGGAAGGAATAAAACAGGGGCTACAAGGGCAAACGCCACAGTCCCATTCTGATCTAGGAATAGAAGCTCAGAGAACTATAGTTAAGTATGTACCATTAAGTAAATTCTGACTTATGGTGACCATTTCTAAGGTTTTCTAAGTCAGGAATACTCAGAAGTGGTTCCACATTCCTTTGCATTGTGGGATTCAAAACCATTTTCTTTTGAGCAAAAGGAATCCATTCCTTTAGAAATGTACAAGCTGAACACAGGAGAAAGTGGTTCACTTTTAGAAAGGTGGTACTCCTTTCCAATGGTTCAAAATTGGGAAAGGAGTACGGCAAGGCTGTATATTGTCCCCCGGCTTATTTAACTTATATGCAGAATACATCATGTGGAAGACTGGACTGGAGGAATCCCAAGCCGGAATTAAGATTGCCTGGAGAAATATCAAAAACCTCCAATATGCAGATGACACCACTCTGATGGCAGAAAGTGAGGAGGAATTAAAGAACCTTGTAATGAGGGTGAAAGAGGAGAGTGCAAAAAACGGCCTGAAACTCAACAACAACAAAACTAAGATCATGGCCACTGGTCCCATCACCTCCTGGCAAATAGAAGGGGAAGATATGGAGGCAGTGATAGATTTTACTTTCTTGGGCTCCATGATCACTGCAGATGGAGACAGCAGCCATGAAATTAAAAGACGCCTGCTTCTTGGGAGGAAAGCAATGACAAACCTCGAAAGCATCTTAAAAAGCAGAGACATCACCTTGCCAACAAAAGTCCGAATAGTCAAAGCTATGGCTTTTCCAGTAGCGATGTATGGAAGTGAGAGCTGGACCATATAGAAGACTGACCGCCAGAGAACTGACACTTTTGAATTGTAGTGTTGGAGGAGACTCTTGAGAGTCCCCTGGACTGCAAGGAGAACTAACCTATCAATTCTAAAGGAAATCAACCCTGAGTGCTCACTGGAAGGACAGATCCTGAAACTGAGGTTCCAGTACTTTGGCCATCACATGAGAAGAGAAGACTCCTTGGAAAAGACCTTGTTGTTAGGAAAGTGTGATGGCAAGAGGAGAAGGGGACGACAGAGGATGAGATGGCTGGACAGTGTCATCAAAGCAACCAAGATGAGTTTGACACAACTACGGGAAGCAGTGGAAGATAGGAGGGCCTGGCGTGCTCTGGTCCATGGGGTCACGAAGATTCGGACACGACTAAACGACTAAACAACAATGACGACTCCTTTCCAAAATAAGACTACTCTCCAAAAACAAGAAGATTGCTTTGGGTAGCTATCCATGAGAAATAAATATCTTGAGTTTCTCTCCGTGGTTAAATTTTATGACCTGCATTCAGAGCAGGGCTGAATTTCACATTAATCAGCATTCATTGCAGGTGCCCCTAAATGGAAATCATGTGGCCGATACCACTATTATTTAATTTATGAAAAATGTCCTATAGATTTAAAATCTGTTCTTTTCCTCATTTGCACAGCAATTTTCAGTGTGTGCTCTTCATAAATTACGTTACATGCTGCCTAATAACAAAATGGTCATTGTACGGTGAACTCAGACTAACAGATAATGCCTTACCCAAAACACCTCATTAAGTTCATTGCTCAGATGTTATTAAATGATGACTAACCAATTCCACATCCAACATTATATCATTAGATGTCTTTAGCTTGGGGTCAGAGGAGTTTAGTCTTGAGAACATGTGCATAAGATTGGTGTTACAAAAAGGTAAATCTCTAGGATGTAAATCATAAATAGGCTAATGATGCAATCTAGCCCAAGTGAAACAATTTTTAAATCCCATTGATTGCAATGGTGCTACTATGCATGTCCTTATTTATTTTCATTTACCCATTCATTCATTCAATTTCTATCCTGTCTTTACCTCCAAAAGGAACAAAAAATAACAGTATCCAGAAGACAATATTCAAAAGCTGAAACAGTAAACATCCTTAAAGCTTTTCAACGGAGAACAAATTTGTTCAAATTGCCACTTTGACTCAACCAAGTGGCCAACCAAGTAGTCATTTTTGCTTCTCCACTGGAAACATTTTGAGAGAAGGAAATGTACAGGCAATACATTGCATTTATCAATGTCCACTATTCAACTGCTTTTGGACATCCTAAAATTTAGATGATTTCACTCTGTGGTGGTGTGGGTTGGTGTCGTCGTGGATTGCTGTCATTGTGTTGCTGTGCTGGAGTATCCTGGAAGAAGCTGTGTCTTCGTGCTGTATATCGGAAGAATAACTCTGGCTACTGGACTGAACATATGGTATTTGACTGCTGAACTAATTTACAAGGACTTTGACTCTGATTTATGCATTGAACTCTGTGGAAATGGCTGTGTATGACTTCGGGACTGGAAACAAGGACTAAGTTGTACATGTATGTATATATCCTGTAAATAATTCAACTGCTTTTGGACATCCTAAAATTTAGATTATTTCACTCCCCTTGGATAATTTTTAAAAGTCAAAAGGTACTTATTGACCTTATAGTATTTATCTATGTGGAGATGTTGCAAATTATGCACACTCAATGTCTCCGTACTGAGAATACTATTTAATATATATATGTACCCATGAACTGTTGCATATATCTCCATACTATATAGTTTTTTTATAGATTAAAATGTTCTATATAAAACCTGGAGAACCAAGGTCTTTTATGCATTAGGTTATAAAGCTACTAGACATTTTGTTTATGTATTTGTATGTCATTGAACCAGAGAGAATTTCAGAATAATAAATTAAATTCTAGATATAGGGTACTGAAATTCCAAATTAAATAACTGGGTGGGCCATATCTTGACTATTGGTGCTGGATGTAGGATTCTAGGCACTGTAGACCCTTACTGTAGACACTTATTGACCCACATCACTCAGAGCTAGAAATATTTTGCAAAGGGAAAGTAAAAATGATTTTTCCAGCTTAAATAAATTAGATCTTGGTTGGTTATGCTGCCTGAGACATTCTAAGAGGTACTTCTTGGAATTCTCTCATCCTAAAAAACCTCTGAAAAATGTAAAACCTAAAAGTAACAAAATTCTGCATGGATGTAACTGAGGTCCACAGCTTAATAACTAGACAGCTTACATCACAACTGGCCACATGGGTTGGGGGAATTCTGGGCATGGCATTCCAAATGAGGTATATTTCTTTCTCATGAGTGCTAGGTTGAGTACCAGACTGACTACTAGAGTAGGAAAAAAAAATATTTTAAAAGCAGGGTTGGAGCATAAAGAGAGAGGGACTATATGCTAAGGTCAGTGGGGGTGATGTGTTTCTGACCCTGGTCAAACTGAATAAACCTCAGGGGGAGGAGGAGAGAGTGAGCTATGGAGAGAGAGAGAGAATAGTGCTAAAAATTAATTTTGGTTGATGGAAAGGGCATCAATAAGGTTGGGACTCATGAGTTTTTAACCCAGGCACAGCCAGGTATACTAGCTGGTACTGATATAAACAGTATCTGTAGCAGCAATGTAACCGTCCAATACATAATTGCTTAGAAGTAAGCCCTATTGTGATAAGTGGGAATTGGTCTCAGAGAAATTTCAGGTTGGGAACATTTGTTGAACCAGCTTCAAACACATGCTTGGGACTTGATTCTCTCAAGATGAATTTGGACCATTCACTATTAGCCTAACCTATCTCACAATCCTTCATGGATTGCTGTCTTGTCGTGGCGAAGGGACTTGAGTAATTCAGAGAAGCTATTGGCTATACCGTGCAGGGACACACAGGATGGACAGGTCATAGTGGAGAGTTCTGACTAAACGCGATCCACCTGGAGCAGGAATTGGCAAGCCACTCCAGTATCTTTGCCAAAAAAAAAAACCATGAACATAAAAAAAGGCTAAAAGATATGATGCTGGAAGATGGGCTCCTCAGATTGGAAGGAGTCCAACATGCTATTAAGGAAGAGTGCAGGACAAGTACAAGTAGCTCCAGTACTAATGAAGTGGTTGGGCCAAAGCTGAAAGGACACTCAGTTGCAGACACACTTGGAAGTGAAAGGAAAATCCAATGCTGCAAAGAAAAATACTGCATAGGAACCTGGAATGTAAGATCTATGAACCTTGGGAAGCTGGAGGTGGTCAAACAGGAGATGGCAAGAATAAACATCGACATCCTAGGCATCAGTGAACTAAAATGGACAGGAATGGGCGAATTCAGCTCAGATGATTATCATATCTGCTATTGTGGGCAAGAACCCTGTAGAAGGAATGGAGTGGTTCTCATAGTCAACAAAAGAGTGGGAAAAGCTGTAATGGGATACAATCTCAAAAATGATAGAATGATGTCAATACGAATCCAAGGCAAACCTTTCAACATCACAGTAATCCAAGTTTATGCACCAACCACCACTGCTGAGGAGACTGAAATTGAACAATTTTATGAAGATTTACAACACCTTCTAGAACTGACACCAAAGAAAGATGTTCTTCTCATTCTAGGGGACTGGAATGCTAAAGGAGGGAGTCAAGAGATAAAAAGAACAACAGGTAAGTTTGGCCTTGGAGTTCAAAACGAAGCAGGTCAAAGGCTAACAGAGTTTTGTCAATCACAAACAATCTTTTCCAACAACACAAGAGGCGACTCTACACATGGACATCACTAGATGGGCAGTACCGAAATCAGATTGATTATATTCTTTGCAGCCAAAGATGGAGAAGCTCTATACGATCAGCAAAAACAAGAGCTGGAGCTGATTGTGGCTCTGATTATCAGCTTCTTAGAGCAAAAGTCAAGCTTAATCTAAACCTTATGAATACACAGTGGAAGTGAAGAACAGATTTAAGGAACTCAATTTGGTGGACAAAGTGCCTGAAGAACCATAGTTGGAGGCTCATAATATTGTACAGGAGGCAGCAACAAAAACTAATCCAAAGAAAAGGAAATGAAAGAAAGCAAAGTGGCTGTCCGATGAGACCTTATAAATAGCAGAGAAGAGGAGGGAAACAAAATGGAAGAGAGACAGGGAAAGTTACAGAAAATTGAATGCAGACTTCCAAAGAATAACAAGGAGAGACAAGAGGGCCTTCTTAAATGAACAGTGCAAAGAAATAGAGGAAAATAATAGAAAGGGAAAACCCAGAGATCTGTTCAATAAAATTGGAGAAATTAAAGGTACCTTTTGTGTTCAGATGGACATGATTCGTTCAAAATTGGGAAAGTAGTACGACAAGGCTGTACATTGTCCCACTATTTAACTTATATGCAGAATACATCATGCAAGAGGCAGGACTTGAGGAATCCCAAGCCAGAATTAAGATTGCTGGAAGAAATATCAACAACCTCAGATATTCAGATGATACCACTCTAATGGCAGAAAGTGAAGAAGAGTTAGAGAACCTCTTAATGAGGGTGAAAGAGGATAGCGCAAAAATTGGTCTGAAGCTCAACATCAAAAAAAAACTAAGATCATGGCCACTGGTCCCATCACCTCCTGGCAAATAGAAGGGGAAGATATGGAGGCAGTGACAGATTTTACTTTCTTGGGCTCCATGATCACTGCAGATGGTGACAGCAGCCACAAAATTAAAAGACGCCTGCTTCTTGGGAGGAAAGCAATGATAAACCTAGACAGCATCTTTAAAAGCAGAGACATCACCTTGCCGACAAAGGTCCGCATAGTCAAAGTTATGGCTTTTCCAGTAGCGATGTATGGAAGTGAGAGCTGGACCATATAGAAGACTGACCGCCAGAGAACTGACACTTTTGAATTGTAGTGTTGGAGGAGACTCTTGAGAGTCCCCTGGTCTGCAAAGAGAACAAACCTATCCATTTTGAAAGAAATCAACCCTGAGTACTCACTGAAAGGACAGATCCTGAAGCTGAGGTTCCAATACTTTGGCCATCTCATTAGAAGAGAAGACTCCCCTGAAAAGACCCTGATGTTCGGAAAGTGTGAGAGGAGAAGGGGATGACAGACAACGAGATTGTTGGGCTGTGTCACTGAAGCTACCAACATAAATTTGACCGAAGTCCGGAAGGCAGTGGAAGACAGGAGGGCCTGTTGTGCTCTGGTCCATGGGGTTACAAAGAGTCAGACACGATTTAACGACTAAACAACAACAACAACAAAATCTCACAGGGATTTATGAAGATAAAACCAGTGAGAAAATCAGAGGAAAAGTGATAAATTATGACCAAGTCAGGAATAACAAGTTGTCTTATATTATGTTAACTAGAGCCATGAACCTACTGAATGTTAATATAATAGGATATGCAATAATTAAAAGAATGTGCTGGATATTATTAATGTGGGAGTAGCTGAACAGTTATTCTGGAATTTGGATGAGCAATATTCTTCCACCAATAGGAAACACTATGACAACTATGCACTCCTGGGAACACTAGATAAGCCCACAAGTGTTGGGTAGTGAAACAGGTTATTCTCCAAAGGTGGTATCATGCCCACCCAGGTGCTATGACTCTCAGAGGAAGAGGCCTAAATAGCCCTCCCAAACTCCGTCTCCACCAAGTATTAGGAGAGGCAGACTAATGCATGGTTCAATCTGAAATAGATTTGTGGGCACATATTAAATTCTATTAGTCTCAAAATAGATCTAAGCCATACTCCCACTCAGTTTGTGCCGAAGCTCTAATGGTGACTAAATAAAAATCTGAAATATAAAAGCAAGAAAATTGCAATTTTTGGATCCTGGATGATGAGTTCTTTCAGTTTTCTATCATTTTGTGGAGATGGTCAACAGCACCTAGAAGATACCACAAACATAAAGATCTGGCACCTGGATATCTCAACTAGTAATATAGCCAACTAAGAGAAGTATATATTTGCATAAACCAATGGAACCTAATTCTGGGTGCACATTATCAAGATAATATAATCAGTATAATTGACATTGTATTTCTCGCAGTGGTCAAGATGCTAGTAGTATTTAATTAAACACACACACACACACACACACACACACAAACTAGCGAAAGCCATTTTGGGACAGCTTTGTTTTAAATTGCATCATACAACAACATCGTTTAAATCAACCAGGTGTCACTTGAAAGAGGAAAAGGATTTTTCTGTGCTTCAATATCTGAAGCCTCTTCTTTTCTTGGCAGCTGGGAGTAATTGAGTTTTAATAGAGAGAAAGAATGGGAGGGAGAACACACAAACACTTTCTTGCTTAGCTTGGCTTCAGGTGCATTGGATGTTCTTCGATTTCAATATATAAAGCCCTAAAGCTGTTTTATTTACTCTGTTCTAGAAGAGCAATAATAACAAGATGTTGCATTATTTGCCAACCTGCTGCTTCTGCTTGTTATTACAGAAATGTGATTGCAGCAATCATTACTGTTTGTGAATAGATGGCAGGGCTCCTTGTTGCTCTCTTTATACATACTTTATGTAGTAACACAGGAGGCATGTTTTTTCCTCCTTGTCATGCAATGTCAGACTTTGTTAACAGGCTGGAAAGAGAGGTATCAGGCTAGAATGCTTAAAATGTAGACCCTCTTTTCATCACTTATAGTTGTACAGAAGGTACACCCTTGGTTTGCCATGTAATCTCAGACCTGTTAGCAAAAATTTTAGAATACAATGAGCTGAATCCAATGGCAGCTGGTGTCTCCAGTTTTGGTGGTAGTTGCTGTGATTCCATTCTAGATTTTAGACTGCACTTCGCAGCAGCTATCCCAGGTGCTGAATTCACTCCGCAAAATAGGTCCAGCACCTCAGATAACTCCTGCAAGTTGCAGATTAAAACCCAGAATAGATTCACAGCACCTCTGAAAGTGGGATTATTGGCCGCCACTCCTGAATGAGGGTAAGCAAATTGCAGCCCTCCTGACATTGTCAGAGTCCATTCAGCAACATTCCCCCAGCAGTTCTCATTGTGGATTACTTTGCCTAGAGCTGATGAGACAGTTCTAGCCCACTAGCATATGGAGAGCCATACTCTGCTCACCTCTGCTCTTTGCCTGGAGGACGCCTGCTAAATTAACGGGATTTATCAATTATATTCACAATTAACTGACATTCCATGAATTTTAGTATGTCTGCTCTTGGTTGGGCAAAGATAGGATTTAGCACAAGACTCTGAATTACAGCCTATATTATGAGTACTTTGAGGAGGCAAAACTTACTAAACAAAGTGGGTCATTTTCTCCCTACCACAGTGCAAAAGACAACAGGAAAACACATTCTGGGACAATAGTGCTTAAGCAGTCTGAGTGGTGAAATTGGCCCTTGCACTCAGACAGCTTCGCATATGTTTGACAATCACTACGTGGTGTGGTCAGGAACATAAGAAGTTGATTTGTACAAAGGCATCAGTCCATCAGTATTCTTGATACTGTACAATAATTGAATCTTGGAAAGGTCATCTGTTTTTTAATTACTCCACCTCAAATTCTTCAGCTTGCATGACTACTGGCAGTTGAAGTTCAATGAGTTAACTTTTGCAAGCTCTTACCCTACCAACAGTCCTGGTCCTCCAGGATAAAGGCAGGGGTCCTTTTCAGCATTATCAGAGATACTAGAGGCTGAACTTTGTATCTCTGTCATGAAAAGCATCATTCTAAAACTGAGCTTTCAACAAGGTACTACAATGTGTCTTCCACGCAGGAGCCATAATATGTGTATATTAAAATACTTGGAATACAAAGTTTTCAATAGAACTGGTACTGAGAAGCTATTTTAAAACTGCAAGAAATCTGTAAGGTGCACGTAGGAAGCTTTCACAGTACAGGCAGTTTGCAAAAATCTTTTGTGAGAACACCATCTGATCAATAAAATACTGTGGCTCTTAGAAATGCTGGTGATTCTTCTTATTAAAGTTTGGTAAAAAGCAGCTGCAGGGTAGTCTAGCATGAATTAAGCCATAGCATGTAAGGGTTGCTTTCCCTATGAACCCTTTTCCCAATTAAAATCACCCCCTACTCTGCTAGTACAGAAAACATGCTGCTACCAAATTATCAGACCAGGCTTCTAGAGTATAGCTGCTGAATTAGGAATCCATCATCCATCTGTTCATGCTTTCTGATGTTTGTTCAGTATATGCGCAGTTTGCCTCATTTTCCAATTCACAAATGTTCTTTCATGTCCCAATATGCATAGAGCATATGCACCCCAATTAAATCACAGCATAAAAGGGAATCTTCCTTGATCGCATTAGGATCCCTTATTTTCTCCTGTGACCGAATCAGTATACATATAGAAGAGAAAGATACTGAAAAAAGAAGAAGAAATCGCTTGTTAAACCTCCTCCTAGAAAAACCATTTTCAAAGCTGCTACAATAATGGGAAAGATCTTAGCAGAATTACAGAATCCGTCTGGCTGCAATGCCACCACTGAAAAGTCTCTTTACCTTTTACCTAGCAAAAGATCGTTGGTTCTTTCCCTCAGGCAGCCCCTCTGTTTAACATGAACATTGGAACTTTTATTCAACTCCACTTCCACCAGGACATCTTTGAACGGGTTCAACGGTGTCAAATTAGGCAACAAGCCATCCTCAACAACATTTAAACTCTGATCAAATTCCCATGGTGTTACAGGCAGCAGACCCCACATGGTCCCCTCGGCTCCCTCTGAGGAGGTGGGAGACTCCTCATTGCGCAAATGGTCCCACAGCATTTATGTCTATACCACCCTCTTTCGTCAGGACCTTCGTGTTCTTCAGCTGTCAACCATTCACGTTCGCGTTGTAGCTCTAATTCTCTGGGTGCCACAATCACATTCCATTCCTTTACCAACTTACGCAGAGTAGTCTCTGTCACACTTGGAGGACTGGGTAGCAGGCCACCTTCTTTCAAATGGGGAAAGTCTCTTAGCAACCCCTGGGTGCGGACCTTCTCAAATGCCCTACGTCTTTCCTCCCTCTTCTTTCTCTCATAGTCCTCTACCACTGAACTAAACCACACTACCCCCTCCTCGTTCTTATAACCCCCTCCAACTGTCACTTCAGACTCCTCCCACTCCTCGTCTGCCAAGCACACTTCTACTTTCACCTCCCCCTCTTTCTCTTCCGTCTCCTTTCCCTTTTCTTCACTTTCGCCACTAACTCATCGACTCTTTTTTCCATCCTTTTTTTCCATTTTTACTTCTGCGGACGGCACACTCTTATTTTCTGCACTTTCACAATCATATTTATGTTAACGATCAACCAGAGAACAAGAGTTTTAGATGATGACTTAAGGGCTCGGATTGGTCCATATGGATAGGTGTTGGTGTCCTCAGCAAAAGATTGAAAGCACAAGTAAGTTAAGAGGAGCTTGAAGAGGTGGGATGCTAACCAGTGTAATATGCATGAATTTCATGTGTGCCGATTGTCTTACTTTATTCTAGGAGCACCACAAGGCTCCTCCCACCATATTAATTTCATACATGGAATTGTTCATGGGTGTGTTTATTCATACGCCCAGCTGTATGGAAGCTATTCTCTGAAATAGACACATTCACAAAAAACATTACTTTAATTGCTACTTACTCTAGTATAGTAAATCAGTTAGAGTAGGTGCATTTGAATCAATGGAACTTATGGAGGACCTGACTCACCAAATCCTGAGCATGATTTACAGTAAGCAACCATATTTTTAAGGCCATGGACTATGACTATGGAACAGGATTGTATACAATGAAGAAAGCCATTTATGATTATGAATTATGAGAACCTGACTATTGATTGACTAAATAGCATATTTGTCCAAGGTACAAGCCCTACAGGAGATGCCAATCTTCCCAGAATCATGGATATAGCTATTGGTGCTTCTCCCTAGTGAAACAGGAGCATATTGCTGTTCCTGGTGTCATTTGCTCTTGTTACACCACTAAATGCTAACACATAACTGATGAAACACCTCTAAATCGCAAGGAGATAAGGGCATGCAGTTGGTGCTAGGAAGAAAGTCTGCCATATCTTATCCCCATAGAGCTCTATTGGCGAGAAAATAACACCTCCTTGGCACCATTCAGTACACCCCAAATCCTAGTACTAATTATTGACACTGATACGGTGTTCTTCTCTGGCTACAAAACGTATGCATATTGAGCTCTGGCATTTATGCACAGGAATACTAAGCATGCCTCTGTCTTCCTTCAAGGTGAAGTGCTGCATAGACAGACAGATACAGAGAGATTGTCGCCGCTTTTCACATGGGTGCCACATTTATTCAAAGAAGAACATTTATTGGCACTACGTTGAGTGGGTTTTATATGGTGGTATAAATATGTCAATTAGTATTTCATTTAGCATCTGTGACTAATGCTGCCCACGCTGAAAAGTTATAGCATGTGAGTTTCTTGCTGGAGGGCATCTTTATTATTCAAATAGAATGCCAGTGGAAAATTTCAGTAGCGGGGAATAGGACAGAAAATTACAGGGTTTCTTTCTGTTAGAAGACCAAGGATTGGTTAAAAGCCTTTAAGTGGAAGCTTAGATCTTAATTCTCTTTACAGTATGGAATTCAACATCCCACTCTGCATTTTGTATCAACTCCTACAATCTTCTGCTTGTGAATTTTGTACTGAAAAGGTTGTTTTGTCTTTTTTTTTTAAAGCAATACTTATCATGGAGCTCAGAATACAACAGCAACAACAAAAACAACAGCAGCAGCAGCAACAACAACAAAAACAACATAACAATCTTAGAACTGTAGAGCTGGAAGGGACCTAATGGATCATCTAGTCCTGACCCTGTCAGGGAGGCACAGTGGGGTATCAATATTGGTTTATTCAGAGGTGTCCCATCCTATTCAGTGTGTAGGCCCTAATTAAGTATGATTGAAACATTTGTAGAAATAGTCATATAAACCAATGTGCAATTACCACTTCAATTATAATAATCAGGGATTAAATGTATTTAACTTACTGTCTATTGAAATATACAGTCACTGAGGAAATATTGTCCTTCACCTCTCAGATACTGTACTACATAATCGGGTACATGAGAAATCAGTGCTAGAGCCATCTTACAGGAGCACTGCACAAAAACTTATCACCAGAGATAATGGCGGTTCCATTGGTGAGGATCCTTCATCACGTAGGGCTTGTTTGCTCTTCCTCCTGGGATAGCACAAGATATGCTGATCTTGCAAATGTGACCTGGGAGGGAAAGGGGAAGGAGTGCTGTACACCAGAAGACTCAACATGTGCCTGTTTGGGCTGGGCGGCTGCAGCGGCACCACACACACACACACACACACACACACACACACACACACACACACACACACACACACACACACACACACACACAGAGGCAACACACACACACACACACACACACACACACACACAGTTTGGAATAAAAGGGGTAAGCACCTAGGTGTGCTCCCTGTAGCATTGGATGGCTTCAGCAATTTAATAAAGAATCTTTTAAAAAAAGAAGGGAAAAGGAGGAGGAGTAAGGACTCTAGTGGGGGGTGTTTTTGGAGGGGTGGGTGGGCCTTAGATGCTGGACCCCTATCAGATAGGGCTCCCCCCTTAAATACAGAAATAAATAAGTAAATAGAATAAATATTTTTTAAAAAATACTAATAATAATAATAAGTAAGCAAGCAAGCAAGCAAGCAAGCAAGTAAGTAAATAAGTAAAAGAAAATAACTAAGTAAACAAATTATAAAGTTTGAATTAGTGGAAGGGGTGACGGAATAGAACTCCCCCAGTAAACTCAAAGGTGAGGCATCAAGGGTTTAGGTCTCTTGCTGCTACCAGAGGTTGGGAGTTCGAATCCCCACTGGCCCTCTTGGCTGGGATGGGATTGATGATCCAGAGGATCCCTACAGCTCTCTTGTTCAATAGGTTATTGTTAGCACACACTTCTACACACCCACACGCATGTGCGCAAACAGCTGCACATATACTATTGTTGCAAGGCGGTAGATTAAAAAATAATATTAAAATTAAATAAACCTTTTTTAAAAAAAACTGGAGGACACAATTCACCATTGGTAGCAGGTGGGCTACAAAGGGCAGGTACTACAAGAGCCTTGGGCTCAGTAGAAATTGTTAAAAGACATGGTTCCCAAAAAAGGGCAGGGAAAGAGAAAGGGCAAGCAACCTGCTAAAAGGTGCCCTGTTCACCATCCCTCACCATACCACTCATCTTTGAATGAGGAGAGCTGACTAATTTGGGAGGAGCTGAGAGCAAAGATCACTGCAATGGAGGCAGAAAATGCCTTACAGGCTCGGTCAGCTTGGAAAAAGCAACAGCCACAACGCTCTGCCAGGGAGTCAAATAACCGCAAACGGGCAAAACTTAAAAGTTTAGCTGATTATCTTATGTCTCGTTTCGCTGTGCTAGAGGCAAGTCAGTCGTTGGCTCCACGGACTTCACAATTTGAGGACAAATCACTGGTGCACGGGCCCCTGCACCAAGTTCTGGAAGTGATGTGACTCCTCTATGGCAGGGACAGCCAGTCCACCAAGACGTAATCGATAGACATGTAGAGAGACAACAGTGGAGTTGAACCTCATGAGTAAGGCAAGTAGACCAGTCCAGGAGGCAGAACAGGCAGGGACATCAGGTGAGCTAGCAGTCGCACCTGACACCTACCAGCCTATGGTAGCATGGCAATGGGCTGGGATGGGGCAGATACTTGCCTCCAAGAGCTACACTCCAAAGTACAGAAGGGAGTGAGTTACATGCTAGCCAGTGGTCAGTTTGCAGGACATCATCAGGGAATTGGACTGTGCATTACCTACAGGTGTCATTCCAGCCCCAATTGTCTTAACAACAGGAGTGGGAGTATAGCCCTACCCATCTGTCCCTTATACAGGTTATAACTCTGTTCCTTTGAAAGCTCTGCCTTTCAGAGATTATGCTATGATTCTAGGGGACCACTTGACCCTTGTTACTAAAGAAAAGAATTGGAGGAGTAATTACATTGACATTTTTAACTGTTAAATAGAAAAGTGGATAAGAAGGAATTGGAGAAAGAAGATGACAGGGACAAGAAAAGACACAAACAACAGAAGCTTGAGCGATCTTGGGACAACTGACTTCCGGTATTTTTTATCTAATGAGGGTCATAATGAAGGCATAGAGAGCCCACTTGTGGTTCAATACCTGGACCTGATTTACAGGGTGTGCATAGACTACTCAGGGCATGTGTGGTTTCTCTATGACAAATCATTTTGTATGAGAGCAGCAATTCACTCAAAATTGCATTGGGATGAGCCACAGCCTGGCCTTAGGCTTCAATATATGACCCAGGCCAGACCCAATCTAGACAATAGATTTGACAGCAAACACGTCATTCATAAGGATGGTCAGAACTTTTCCCCTCGTATGAATACGGGCAGGTGGTTCAGCCCTGCCTGCTCTGTTGGGAATATCATTCCTGGAAACTGTGTTTGTGTAAGGCATGTAAATGCAGACATGACTGCACCTTATGCTGCGACCAGGAGCCCAGCGTGAATTGCTTTGGAACACAGCCACAAAGATGTTGGAGGAAGGACTCCACCAGAAATAAGAAGTTAGACAGGGGACCAGGAGCAAAAAAGGGCCCAGTCCAATTAAGATGGAGGTTCTAGATGGTTGGTTGAAAGTTAACCCCCCAAAAAAGGATGCCATGTATGTAAGGGGTGGTTTTCAAGAAGGTTTTAGGATCCCAGTAGTAGGAGCAAAGGGCATAATTTGCCCAGAATCTAAAGTTGGTTACAGGCTTGGAAGTAGTTAGAGCAAAAATTGATAAGGAAGTTAGAGAAAGACAGGTATTGAGGCTGTATAAGTCCCCTTCCTGTACAGTGGGGTCTCACTTACGAACTTAATCTGTATTGGAAGGCAGTTCATAGGTCAAAAAGTTCGTAGGTCGAATCTGCATTTCCCATAGTAATGCATTGAAAACCATTTAATCCATATCTGCTCTTTTCCGTTCATAGAAACTAATGGGAAACTAATGGGAAGCTGCTATTCCGCCTTCTGCCACTAGAGGGGGGATATTTTTTCTTTTTTTCTTAGGTCAAGAAAAGTTCAGGAAAGGAGGGGGAGGCAGGGAACAGTTTTAAAAGCACTTTTGAAATCTTTTTTTTCAACGAAGCCAACTTTAAAGTATGTTTTAAAGCATGTTGTGCTGATTTTTTCAGCACAAAGACACACAGGCAGGCTTTTTAGGTGCTGAGCAAGCCTCCCCAAGCCTCTTCAGAGCCAGCCGATCAGCTGTTAGGCGGGAAGAGGAGGGGGCAGGAGCAGAGAAAAGCACAAAATGGCTGCCAGGCTCCCTTCTGGGTGTCAGCTTTTATCTGTTTGCTGCTCTTTTTCCTGCAGTTTGGGGGCTACCAAGGCCTGGTAAGTGACTTTCTTTTATTTATTTTTAAGTTTCTGACCTTTTTTCCCCTCCAGAAGCCTCTAAGGGGGGGCACTTTTTTCCTGTTCATAACTCAAGGGAAGTCCGTATGTTGAGTATGTAATTTCCCTATCGGGCGGGTTCGTAAGTTGAATTGTTCGTAAGTAGGGCATTCGTAAGTCAAGGCCCCACTGTACCTCACCTTAGGATGTCATCATTGGGGGTGGTCCCAAAGAAAAATAAGGGTGAGTAGAGCCTAATTTATCATACCAGGAGGGCGATTCAGTAAATGATACCATACCACCTAAGTTATGTTCAGTGCAATATACCTCTTTTGATTCAGCTGTTTGCACGTTTAGGTCATGTGGCCTGGGAGCTGATATGGTTAAATGTGACATTAAGTCAGCTTTCCATCTCCTTCCAGTCCATCCAGATGACTTTGACCTACATTTTTATTTTCAAGGAGCGTACTACATCGAACATAGGGTGTGGTTTAGGAGTATGTCCCATTATTTGGATGACCTTTTTGCGAGAAAAAGGATCAGGGTGCTGCAGATTCATTCTGGAGTCATTCCAGGCAATGGCCATAGAACTCGGGTTACCGCTAGCTGAGAAAAAAATGGAGGGTCCTTCATTCTCCTTGACATTTTTGGGAATTGACATCTTCAGGCTTTTAGATTGCCAGACATAAAGCTAAAGGAACTTAAAACAGTGCCTATGTAATATGATTTGAGTGAAGAAAGTTTCACCCAAAGACTTGCAGGTTATAGTGGGGCACCGAACTTTGCCTGTCAGATAGTGGCACCAGGCAGGCCCTTCTTACATAGGATATGTGATGCCATGCATGGTATCAGAGAGTGACCTCTGACATGTGGCAGGATTTATAAGTTTGGAGCCAGTTCCTGGAAGGTTTTAATGGGATCTCATTCTGGAGGTCAGAGTTGTACCTCCTTGGTGAGTTCCAAAGAGAAACAGATGCAGCTAGTTCATCAGGTTATGGGATTTATTTCAAAGGACAGTGGTGTTTTGGCATCTGGCCTGAGGCATGGCAGCAGACAGGGATCATCTGGGATTTGACATTCCTGGAATTCTTCCCTATTCTGGGAGCACTCTGGTTGTGGGTGTATAACTGGACTAACACAGTTGTGCACTTCTGGTGTGACAGTCTAGCCAGTGCCCACATCATTAATAACCTTACATCGCGCCTTGAGTGTGTGATGCATCTGGTGTGAACCTTTACTTTACGTACATTACAGTTTAATGTTATGGTTCAGGCTAGGCACATCCCAGGGCTAGACAATAGTTCAGTGGATGCACTATCCCATCAACAGATTGAGCAATTCAGAGAATTAACTCCAGGAGCCAATGAATTCCCTGAGATACTACCTCCTGAGGTTTGGCTAATTGGTGGGATAACTCTGAAAGAGCGATAGGCTTGGCATTGGCCCTTCGGATGCACAAAGGATATGTGGCAGTGAGTATAGAATTCCAGGAGTTTAGAAACCTAATAGACCTGGACCGGTTATGACTGCCACTGGTAGAACATCTTCAGCAATAGGTGGTATACCTTCACAGGAAGGGATCTTCACTGGGTTCAGTTCAGAGTAGGATGTCAGCCTTGCCATTCTATGCTAAGATTCATGGTTATCAGAATTTCACTTCTGACTTCCATATTCAGAAGATGATAGAGGGCTGGGGCAAAGAAAGGGTATGAACACAAGGGCGCCTTTTCTCCCAGCAATTCTGGAAAGGATTAGTACACTATGGGGTATCATATGTAGAGACAGTCGTGAGACGACCTTATTGAAAACATTGTTAACATTGTTAACATTTTTGGGAACATTGAGAATAAGTGAGGTAGTCGCGAGAAGTGGGATTCCTCCCTGATCGCTGTACAGAGGCATGACATGTGGTTAAATGATAACACTGTAGTGACGCATGTATGCAGGTCCAAGGCAGATCAGAGTGGTAAGGGAGTCAATATCACATTGGCCCCTTGTTCTATTGGCTTACTTTGCCCCGTCACCTTTGGCTCAGGGGGGATCAGCAGGCTTATTTCTTTTTGCATGAAGATGGTTCCTCCTTGATGAAATGTCAGTTTTGGAGGTTGACGGATCAGGCCCTTCAGAAAGTGGGGGTTCAGGGATGTCATTTTGGAATTTATTCCTTCAAGATAAGGGTGGCTTCCACTGCAGCAGCCCTAGGCCACTGTGCTTCCAATAACTGTAAGAGGTATGTCAGGACCCTTCCACCAGTTTTAGGTTTCTGCTGGCTGTGTTCTTTTGTTGCAGGTTCTGAGGTTTCAAGGAGGCAGCTGCATATCCTTTTGGGCATAGCTACATATTCTGGGCTGCGTGCTATGCGGCTAGAACACCTTGGGGCTCCAACCTGGGACTCAGAGCCAGTTTGCAAGTTGAGTGGAATGGGCACACAGGCATTTTATGGGACGAGTTCCATAAAATGGTTCGCCAGAGTGCTTCCTAGCCTTCCAAAGGCCTGTTAATCCATTTGGGTGTTAATGACTTGGCCAAACACAGCGGCAAGTCTTTAATCATTGATATAATCCACAACCTCCAGTCAATGAAGGCTGAGCATCCTTCCATGGATATTTTATGGTCCACAATAATTCCTCAGATGGCATGGAGAGTGGATTGTTCCCCGCAGTGTATTAACCCGGCACGGAAGAGAGTGAAAAAAGAAGTTTGCTGCACAGTTTGTGGTGGTCTGGGGGCAGTTATTGGTCACCCTGGCATTAGAGTGGACCACCCAGAACTGTTTAGAGTTGATAGTGTACACTTGTCTGACCTGGGTTTAGAGCTGTTCTTTGGGGATATAAAGGGCCTGCTTTTGGAGGTTCAATGAGTGTTGACAGGTATGGGACTTAGTGGCTATTCTCAGTGCTGTGGCAGGTAATGCAGAAAAAAATGGCTTGGTGAGTCCCCTGGTGAACACAGTGAAAGCTAATAGCTCATTCGACCTCCCAGCGCTGCTTATAGTGAGATCACTGTGTATGTGTGGAAGGATCTGCTGAGGCCACAATGGTGTCCAATAAGATGAGGGCCCAAAGTCCAGTGGTGGTCAGATCAGTGCTGGCCGAGGGCCTGCTGTCTTCAGGACTGTGAGACCTCGGGGCATGGGACTCATCCATGTTTGTTTGATGGGGTCCCGAGAGACCCCAGTTGCAAATCATTCCACACTACGGCAGTGGCTCTCCTTGATTTCAGGCAGGATTCTTGCTTCACTCTACCTGGGGATGCTGTAGACCTTCTGAATGCAAAGCCAGTGTCCTGTCACTTTAGTGGAACTCCCCCTGTGTCCCCAGATACATGACTGTACATAGAATAAAATGAAATGAAATTTATATATTCCTTCAGAGAGCTTCCAAGGGCTGGGAAAAAATGGACAGGAGCTTGCATGCAGACAGTAGATCATGTGAGTCCCACCTTTGTTCCAGTGCTGCTTCATAGCACTACAGTTATATAGAAGTATTTCCTATGAAGTTCTTTTTGGGGAAACAAATAAAATTTCTCCCACTTTATTTGCAGAAAGTTTGTCTGTTCCTATTTATTGTTTTGCAAATGTACTTACATACGAACAACTGAGACAGAGCCAAAATACTGCTAGTTTGGGAAGAATCAGATCTGAAATGCTTTGTATATCTCATCTTCTTTTCTCATTAATATAATCAGGCCAGTAGAGGGCAGAAACTGTTAAAATACATTATTATAGTAAAAAAATGTTGATAATACAAGCATTTTCACAGTGACTAAAGGCAAAGAGTAAACAAGCTTTTCACATTTGTCACAGGAAAAGAAAATTCTATGGAATTTGGCTACAGTGATTCAAAGCTGATAGTCTCAAGAAAAGTTTTTCTCATAATTTTACACTTTTTGAACTTGATTCACTCTGTATGTATTAAGGAATGTGTTTATTAAGGAAGGTTGTTTGGACTCTGGGACTAAATTTAGGAAGGCTAATAAATAAATGTTAATTAGACCAATTAAAGTAAAAGCAATTACTTTTGTTATTTCAAAGCTATAAAACGCTCAAGGGCTTGTCTTTTAAGTAATGGTTATTAGAGCCACTCAGTGTTAATAGCTTTTAGCATCCAGAAGTGAAAAACGGGAACATTGACTCAATCAGAAATTGGGACGATAGTGTGTCCAACTGTGTAACTTGAGCCTTTCCAAGCATAAAAAGTTTCCAGCAGTGAATGTCTTCAAATGCAGCCTTTCTTCTTCCAAACGATGCATTCTCAATACACTTGGGAATAAAACACAGCATCAAATGAATTCCAACAACTGGTTGGCTATGAAGATTTCTTGCTTGTCTTGGAGAGGAATAACTGTAAGTTGTTCCACACTGCATTGTTGTTTTTCTCCTAGTGATGTTGATAATGACAATATTAGAAAATTGTGCTATCCAGGAAGTGTGACTTGATATCACTCACAGAGAATGTGTATCAATATATGGTTCTCTCTCCAGGAACATAGAAACTCTGGTCGACCCGGGTATTCCACATTCATGCAGAGAGCCTGAATAGCCTGTCCTTGTACTTCTGAACACATATAGGTTTGCTTTGATGCAGATCAAATATTACTGCCCGACAGTCCATTCAGATGTTCATTGCCCATAGGTATGGAAGTCATGAATAATATAGCCTCACACCATAGATATTTAAACAGCAGTCTAATTATGTATTTGTAGTTTAAAAAGTTTTAAAAATTGTAATTATTAACCAGACATATCTTGATTGATTAATAGCATAATTAAATTGCATATGGGCATTTAAAAAGGTTCTAAAACACAATGTTTGAAATCCAGTGGCAACTACAAAATGCCATTGAATTTATAGAGGAACTGTCCCAGCAAATTCTCACTGATTCAATGGACCTGCTCTATTTTCTGCTTACTATTTTCAGGCAAGGCATGCTTTGTTATCGGATCACAAACACACGTATCCCTGTAATTGCCATTTTACAATTCTACTGTGAGAAACAATCAAACAAACAGTTGCTATGATCTGTTGTAAGATTGTTTTCCTAAATATCTACTTCCAGATACTTGCGTGCCATCAAATCACATCTGGATTATGGCAACCCTATAAATGACTGATCTGAAAAATGTCTTGTCTTCAACAACCCTGCTCAGCTCTTGAAAATTCAAACCTGTAGTTTCCTTTAAATAATCAATCCATCTCATATTTGGTCTTCCTATTTTTCTACTGCCTTCAACCCTTCCCGGAATTATTGTCTTTTCCACAGAATCCTGCCTTCTCATGATGTGCCCAAAGTAGGACATTTAGGGAACCAAATTCAGCATATTTTCAAGTCTCATAAAGTCCAACTAAAATGCAAATAAACCAGCTAAAATTCTTTTTAAATGGAATTACTTTTGTTTAGAGCTTGTTAAAATTAACTTATTGGATTTGAGTCCTTTTTGTTCACTGACATCATGAAAAGCATACGGAGTTAAACTGTGTTCTGGATCAGTCTTTGAAAATTGTGCAACTCACTATAAACTAATAAGCCCATCTTGGCAAAGGAAGAATGGTACATTACTCTCCAGCTATCCCTATTACATAGAATAAATTGTAAACTTCCTCCTTATTTCATGATTGTGGTTGAAGCAGATGTAATTCAATTGATTTTGATGATGTTCCATCAGCAGGATTGGAGAGCTACAAAGGGTAAATAGGCCTCAAAACTGACAAAAATAACACCACCACTGCATTTTATAAGTATGTTGTACTGTTTACTCTCACTCAGGTTTTAAAGGACACCAAGTGTGATTTATTAAGGGCTTAATTGCCAGTAAAAAAATAACCCAATAATTAACATGAGAAGAATGTAAATTAGGACATCTTTTCAACAAATATGGAGTAAGTACAGCAACAGGTATGTACTCTTTTAAAAAAAACGTAGGCCAATGTCAGTAAACATTCAGAAATAATCTGGTGCTTTGGGGGGCAGCAAAGAACATATTAGCATACCAATGAAGCTGGAGATGCTGTTTCTTAACCAGCAGCTTCCTGGAAAAAATGCCTTTCAGAATCATGGAACAAAGTGAGAAAACCTGAGACGTCTGCATTGGGTGAGCCATATTGATAAGGTTACATGGACATTTTGACACAACTAAAAATACAAACATCTTCCCAAGCAGTCTTAACCAAAAGTAGGTTCAAATCTTTCCTCAGGCTTCTACTCCATTGCAAGTAGTGTTTATTTAGGAGATGTGTTAAAGTAACCACATGTCTTTTCTTATGGTCAGTGTTCCTTTTGGAAGATTGCTGGAGAACAATCCTCATTTTGAAGGTGCCTCCATTGCAAAGGCTGTCCAGTCAAAATCTGATTTAAAGACTATAAAAAGAGGCATTAGGATCCTTGAATTGCCCCATCTACAATTAGCAACATTTGGCCAGCAGGTTCGCACTTCACCTGATCTTCTCACACCGACCAAGAGAGAGAGAGAGAGAGAGAGAGAGAGAGAGAGAGAGAGAGAGAGAGAGAGAGAGAGAGAGAGAGATTATACCTATGCATATGTGAGGAAGACAGGGGCATGAACATCCCTGTTGGTATGCTGTTGCAGTCCAACCAGGGACCCGAAAATTTCATGTCCTGGCTGAGCCTTGTGGCGCAGTGGTTAAACCTCTGTATTGCAGCCAAAACTGTGCTCACGACCTGGGGTTCAATCCCAGGTAGCCGGCTCAAGTTTGACTCAGCCTTCTATCCTTTCGAGGTCAGTAAAATGAGTACCCAACTTGCTGGGGGGGGGGCAATGTGTAGCCTGCATAATTAACTTGTAAACCACCCAGAGAGTGCTTGAAGCGCTATGGGGTGGTATATAAGCAGCACACTTTGCTTTTGCTTTTTTTTTTTTTTTGTCATAGGAGCCAAGGGGCAATTCTAAATAATTGAGGGGAATGGGTATGCTCCTGGAGGAGGAGAAGAAGAAGGTAAAGGAGGATGTGGTGAACAGGCATACTCCAGGGGAAAAGAAGTCCTTTCCTCAGAAGGAAAAATATCCCCCCAGAGAAAAAGGAGGGACTAAAATCCCAGACTAAGGCAGAAAGGTGGAAGTCTGAGCATCAGGAGGGGTACCCATTTTTTTTTTTTACCAACAGAGGGAGGCATATATCTTTAGATTGAAAGAGAGTCATCAGAGAGGGCAGCCTGTCTGCCCATTCAGGAAACTGAAGCCCAATGTAGAGGGACCAAGGAACGATGCGAGCTGAGATACGACTAGGTACTCCAAACAGAAGAGGAGTGGAGCAGCATTCTCAAAGAGTGGTCTAATAATTATTGGCTGAGGAATTCTCAAAAGATGAGACCCCAGGTGAGTGGGAATATATACATTAGGAATATCCATGGCAGGTAGTATGGATCCAAATAAGGGTGCCTAAAGGACAAGCCTCCCTTTCACGGATTGCTGCCTTGTTGTGGTGAAGTGGCTTGAGTAATTCATTTTTAAAAATTTTTTTAGAGTTTTAATTGTCTTCATCCTTTATTTTTTCTTTTTATTAAAACAAAAACAATTACAACAACAAAAATACAAAAATATAAAAATACAAATAATACTGCTGTTTGAGACTACATTCTAACGTGCACCCCATACCGATGGGACCCAACTGAACAATTTTTATTGCAAATTTCCTTTCCAAAATTGTATGGATTGTTGTTTAGAGGCTTTCCCCTTTCCTTTCACTAATACAAATTCAACAAATCTACCCCAAAATGCATAAAAAATATTAAAACTTATTTCCCCTCTTTTAATCTTGAGTTCTGTAGTCAAGTTATCATTTAATGTGATGTCCCATACTTCACTGTACCAATCTTCTAATTTAATATCATTTTTGTCTTTCCAAAACCTAGCTGTTAATATTCTAGCACTTGTCATAAAATTGTTGATCAATTCTTTCGAATAATAATCCAAATCTGCATTGTCAAAAATTGACAATAAAGCAATTTTAGCATTAAATTCGATATCTTTTCCAAATATATCACGTTTCCATAAAAATTAGTTTCCAAAATTTCTTAACATTTTTGCAATCCCACCACATATGATAATAGGTACCAATTTCCTCATCACATTTCCAACAAGCTCTAAGGTATGCTGAATTTATTATATTCAATTTTACAGGGGTCAAATACCATCTTAAACATATTTTTAAAAAGAATTCCTTTATTCTTATTGACATTAATCTTAAAACTCTCATCCTCCACATTTTTATCCAGTCTTCTGTTTTAATTTCTGTCTTTAAATCATTTTCCCAAATTAATTTCAAACCTTCTGTTCCCCATTCTTTTTTGTCTTGTTCCAAAATTATGTTATATATTATACTTACTACTCCCTTAATAATTAGCTCTTTCTGCATATCTTCATGTGATGGCAGAAATTGTTCATACTTAGTACATTCTCTACATTTACCATTAATTTTCAACCAATCTTTTGTCCAAGTATCTAACTGAATAAAATTGTACCATGATAATTTATTAGTTTGAAGTTTAACCATAATGAACTCCTTCGATCTCATTTTACTCATCCAGTCCTTCAATCTTGCAACACTTTTGTCCTTAAATAATTCTAATAAACCCTTTAAATTTGTAGGAAAACTTTCTATTTCAGTCACTAATTTTAATGGTAAAGTTGAGTGACATAGTTTCTTTTTATATTTATTCCATATATTTAACGTATTTCTTAAAAAGGGGGGGTTTCATCTGATTTATTGTATTTCTCTTTACTACATTAAACAAGTACCTTTCAACATTCCCATTTATTTCAGAAGATTCCATTTCCCACCAAATTAATTTTTCTTTATTATATATAATGTCTGCTATAAATCTTAATTGATTTGCTATATAATAATTTTTTTTAATTAGGGATACCTAAACCTTATTTTTTTAAGCCTTATACCAATATCTTTTATTTATTCTAGATTTTTGCCTTGATTACAATATCCATTAATTAATCCCTGCCAGTACTTAAAATCTTTTTCTTCTAATTGTATTGGGAGCATTCTAAATAAAAAGGTAATCTTTGGTAATATTTTCATGTTTGTTATAGCAATTCTCCCAAACCATGATAATTTCAATTTAGAATATTCTTGCAGTTTATCTTTAATACCATTTTTTTTCTTGTTGTGGCGAAGGGGCTTGAGTAATTCAGAGAAGTTATGGGCTATGCTGTGCAGGGACACCCAAGACGGACAAGTCATAGTGGAGAGTTCTGACTAAACGCGATCCACCTGGAGCAGGAACTGGCAAGCCACTCCAGTATCTTTGCCAAGAAAACTCCATGGACATAAACAAAAGGCTAAAAGATATGAAGCTGGAAGACAACACTGTTAAGGTGCCACATTCAATATGCCAGCAAGTTTGGAAAACTCAGCAGTGGCCAGAGGATTGGAAGAGATCAGCCTACATCCCAATCCCAAAGAAGGGCAATGCCAAAGAATGCTCCAACTACCGTACAATTGCACTCATTTCACACGCTAGCAAGTTTATGCTCAAAATCCTACAAGGCAGGCTTCAGCAGTATGTGGAACAAGAACTCCCAGAAGTACAAGCTGGATTTCGAAGGGGAAGAGGAACTAGAGACCAAATTGCTAACATGTGCTGGATTATGGAGAAAGTGAGATAGTTCCAGATAAACATCTACTTCTGCTTCATTGCCTACGCAAAAGGAGAAGCCTACTGGCATGAATGTAAACCAGCCTCTCAACCCTCCTACTGAGGCGAGCAGGGGAGAGAGGAGAAGAAGAGGAAATATGGTGATCCAGTGTCCTCCACAAGTAGACACTGGCAGAAAAGGAAACGTCATGACTCTCAACCTCAAGAAACAAGGAAGCCCATGTAAGCAGCCCCTTATCTCCAAGAAGATTTATGGGGGTGCCGGAGACTGGGATGAGTACGAAATCCAGACAAACCTCTAACTGCTGAGCAGAGCCACTTAGTTCCCAGCCAGGTCTTGTCTAAATTTCTTCCTCAAAAGCCAATCCAGACGAAATCCAGACAAACCTCTAACTGCTGAGCAGAGCCACTTAGTTCCCAGCCAGGTCTTGTCTAAATTTCTTCCTCAAAAGCCAATCCCCTTTTTTTAAGAAAGTAACACAGACATAACCATGAGATATACTCAGATTAATCTGGGCTCTAGAAATCTTTGGTAGCGAACATATAAGGCCAATTAATATTCCTCAGCTAGTCTGAACAAGAAACAATGCTTCTAGATAGAAATCAATCATTACTGTTTTATTAAAAATAATTGCTTTAGAAAAGGCTTCAGTTGATAGTAAAATAGTTCAGTAGGTACATTTTCATTCAAGACCAACGGAACACTCCACTCCCCCCCACTCCAGCTGAAAAAATAAAGAAATAGAATTATGCTAACTAACAAAAAGCATAAATGATCCATCTCACGTGTCTTGGGTCTTCAAAGGCTGATGTTAGATGAAAACCTGTTGACTTCCATCAGTCCAAGGTAGGAAAAATAGTCCATTAAGGGAAAAGCACGTGTCTGCCCCTTTCTCAGGCAAACTCCATCTTTTTCTCCTCCTCACTCACCCTTCTTCTTCCCAGAATGCCTCCTGGGTCTTGTTGTCCCGCCTAACTTTCTCATGGAGCTTCAGTTGTTATCATTCCTTGTGGCAGAATTATTTTGACTATGAAAGTCTCTGCTCTCTACTCAGCTTAGCAACGAGATAACCAGAGAGCGAAGCTTCTCTGAAACAGCATGTAAAACTTTCCTACTACAGAACAGACTTTAAATCAAAATGGATGCTATTGGGACAATCTTAGGACTACATATCACATTCTAAGACACATAAAAACACAAATCATCACAGCCCATACCATGTGAGGGGAAATATTACCATACCTGTCCTCCGTGTTGACATATCAGCCCTTGCTCTCAGGAGCAGCAGTAAAGGAGAGGAAACTTGATCTTTGAATTGAGTATATTGACAAGACTGGCAGTTTAGTGAGTAGCACTGAGTTCTCTCAAGGAGAACCAGAGAATGGCCATCTGCTAAAGAAATAATGGGAGTAGTGGCAACTGGGAGTAAGACTTTGCATGTAATGGCTTGTTATCCTGTCACCCTTTCTAAGTTTCAATAAACCTTGTTGAGTTTTATTCCTTGTCTCCTTATTGTATGGATATAAGGTGGGAAACTAACCAAAGATCCTAAGGCTACTGGGGCTCACAACATATAAATTAAACTGCATCATTTTAAGCAAATTAGCATCTTATTTTGTTCTCCTTTTGTGATAGTTCAATTGCCATCCTAGAATATATAGATCATACAGCATTCAAAATTAGGTAAACTTTTCACCATTGCTTACTAGATGAACTATGGAAAGGGAGATTCTTTTGTCATTTCTTCACTGTCTAGTCTTTGTATAACAAGATATGCTAGCGTCAATAGGCAAAGGCAACTTGTAGCTATTCCGGTGTTGGCCAGGCATAAATATCAGTGTAGCCTGGGCCAGTGGGAGTTTCAATACAGCACAATCACTAAGACTGCAAGTTGCCCAGATCTGTAGTAAATCCACTGCCACTAATAGTTTAACCATTAATAGCTATAACGAATACTCCGATGCCACTACTGAATTCCTCTTTCAGACACAAAAGTAGCTATTTCCAATCAAAATTCATGTTATTCAATGGGATAAAGTTCCAAATAGAGTACTCCTAGAAGGAGCTGGAATTTTTAGCATGTATACATTACTGAAACAGTGACATCTGTGTTGGTTCGGGCATGTCATGAGAATGGCCTCTCCCAATTTGAAGAGACACTTGTTCAGCAGGCTAAGGCAAAGAGGCAGTCCCGAAAGCAGCAAAATCAGGGAGCTGGACAGGGGACAGATTGTATTTGTCTTCAGTGCGGAAGGGACTGTCACTCTTGAATTGGCCTTCTCAGCTACATTAGATGTTGTTCCAAGACCTGTATTCAGGGCACGTTACCATAGTCTATTGAGACTGGAGGATGCCTACAAGTGGGGTTGATTTTAAGGAAGGGGCCATAATATTGATGGAAACTGGGATAGCAAAGGAAGCCAACAGAAGATAAACTATGTGGTAGCAGAATGGCGGGGGACGCGCATAAAAAATATAAGCTTTTATGTAGCAAAGGTTGCTATATATAAAGGTGCAGCTGTAGTCCACTGATATGAATAGTAACATCCAAATTTCCACTTGCCTCATGTAGATTTACATTCTGCTCAGTAAGCAAAATCCAACTGAGTGCAACTGAATTTCTTGTCATACAACAGGGCTACCTCTTCTTCTCTTTTACCCAGCAGTTCCCATATTTTCTAGAGCAGGTTTTGAGTGTGTCTATTCCTCTCAACTACCATATTACACATAGAAGTTATTCCATCAGTAGTAAACGTGAGACCTGCAGAAATGATATTTAGGAAGAAGAAAAACTAAATGTTTATTATCTTTTGTTGTTGCTGCTGTTCTCATCACTCTCCAGAGTCTTATACTGATAATATATCCGAAGCTTTTTACTTTCAAGAACATGTTTTCACATATCATAACTTTTAGACTGCTTTTATTAAATGTTACTATTTTTGTGTTTTATTTATAAATTTATAAGGTTTCTAATTTATGATCTTCAATACCTTTTTTCTTTTATATTATTTTGATGTCTATTTTATTTTAGTTTAATGTTGTTTGTTATAGCTCTTTTTTTGTAAACTTCACAGAGTGGCCTTGATAGCCAGATGGGTGAATAATAAATAAAATATATCAACAAAATAAATAAATATATACATTTTTAGTGTTACATTGTGGCTATGAAAAGAAGATTGGTCTAGCACTTGTTTATATATAACAAACCTAGTCATTTACATGTACTAGTTTTGTGTCAAGTGAATTTTCCTTGACTTTATGTCTAATTACCCAGAAAACTGCCTATTGTTAGTTTTTGCTTCC
This sequence comes from Pogona vitticeps, assembly GCF_051106095.1. Classification (NCBI taxonomy): domain Eukaryota; kingdom Metazoa; phylum Chordata; class Lepidosauria; order Squamata; family Agamidae; genus Pogona; species Pogona vitticeps. The sequence goes on along the minus strand of NC_135784.1, from coordinate 48,796,924 downwards.
TGTTTTTCTTCCCTGTGCTGGAAAGTAATCTAGACTAATTTTTTCTAATTATTTATTCTCTCTGGCCATTTTCGAAACTAATTACAAAGGAAAAAAGTACAAGGCAGTTTACCACCACTACATATATGTCAATACTGGATGTTCAACATTGCAGTCTTTTGTTAATCTAGGCAACATATTAGATCCAATAGAGAGACAAATACTGCAGAAAGGCAATCCATTGTGCACACGCACACACACAAAACAGAATTCTGGATGAGGGAGGGAGAACACATTAAACAGAGAGTAGCTAATACTAAAAATAACAGTCTGTGTACTTCCACATACAATGAAAACTACAGCCTAAAACCCTAGAAGAAGAACAAAATTGATCACATTTGAATGCCTAATATCTACCGATTTCCACATTAAGCATTCAGAACCTGGTTTAAAATTACACAGTTTGTTAATAAAGAAATGTTGAAATAGAAGAAGCAAAAGGCATAAAAACTTATCAGTGGTGGTTATTTCACCAGTCATTTATCTGATATCCAAATAACCAAGAAGAAGAGGGGAGGGTGTCAAAAGATAGTGCTATCATCCTCTCTCCTCTTACAGTCCCCTGATTGCTTCTAAATTTCCATCTAACAGCCCATGAAATCATTTCACCATTTTCATTTATTTTTTCGTGTGTGATTTCACAGTGTCGTATATCAGTTTTCAGCATATAGCCTTCCTGGCATCTTCTTTCTGTAACAAATTCTGCTGCACATTATTCCAGCCTTTTCATTTATTTTTATGGTAGTCACCCTGGCCTGATCTATGGGCTGTCCAGGAAGGTCATTTCTTCTAGTTCTGCTCTCATGGATTAGTAGCACCTCTGAAAGTTCACAAATCTTCATTGGACCAGCTATTGGATCATGGCATTGGAAGAGTACAGAGAACTAGTGATCTATGCAATTATTTGATGCTGCACAGTTTACTTTTAAGGTCACACTACAGTGGTGCCTCGACTTATGACCGTCCCTACTTACGACCATTTCGAGTTACGACCAGCTCCACCTTCAAAATTTTGCTTCTACTTGCAACAGAAAAAGGCACGGAAGAAAGGCGGGAAACTTAAATTGCTAACTGTAGGTGGTGACAAGGCTGCTTCTTTGTAGCTCTTTCGCCCCAGCAGTTAGAGAGTGTGCGATCGAAGGAGGCTGCCTGGTAAGGTAAGGTGCTGTTTTCTGTTTTTTAAAAACTGTTCTGGGTGTTTTTGTAGCATGGTTTGGGGCTGGGGGGTTATGTTTCTGTGCTGTGATGGGTCGTCTTGGGGGGTTTGTTTGTTTGGTTGGTTTTCCCCCCATTTCTGATGAGTCTTGGGGGGTTTGGTTGCCCCCCCATTTCCGATGGGTCTTGGGGGTTTGTTTGTTGGTTGGTGCTTTGCTTTTTCCCCATTTCTGATCTGTCTTGCATGCTTCACTTGCTTTTTGCTTTGCTCTTTCCCTATTTCTGATCTGTCCTGCATGCTTCACTTGCTTTTTGCATTGCTCTTTCCCCATTTCCAATCTGTCCTGCATGCTTCATTTGCTTTTTGCATTGCTCTTTCCCCATTTCTTATCTTTCTTGCATGCTTCACTTGCTTTTTCCATTGCTCTTTCTCCATTTCCGATCTGTCTTGCACACTTGATTGCTTTTCTCCCCCCCCCCCTCGTCCAGAAGGGATTAATTGGTCTTGCAGTGATTTTTGTGTGTGACTTTTTTCTTTGCCCGGAATGGATTAATTGCATTTCAATGCATTTCAGTGGGAAATGGTGCTTTCACTTACAGCGATTTCGACTTATGCTCATCTTCTGGAATGGATTAAGTTCATAAGTCAAGGCACCACTGTATACAGTATTTAATATAGTTTATTGAAGTCACTTATGGTTAATCAAAGGTATTACCAGTTTTAAATATATTATAGATTAGACCTAAAATAATTACTATTATGAAAGACACCCACTGGAGAGACTCTGAATGCATAATTCCAAAACTCTTAGTATATGGTGTTTAAGATCTAATTCTATTCTCTAATATCTTGCTCTTTTGAATAAGTCAAGGAGCATGTATTGGTTTATTCCTGTAGTTATCACAGACATCAGAAAGACAGATAGACCAGAAATCCTTCAGGTTAGGTAAAGCTGATAGTTGAGCAGCCATGGAATAGGCCAGTGTTTGGTAATGGGAGAGTTGAACCTGATTAGTGTGTCATTCAAATGCACATAGTACTTCCAACAAATCTTTCAAGTAAAACACAGAGACTCTCACTCTGCCATTTTTCATCACATTACAAACGAGCCAACCAAAAATGCCTATCAGCATTCAGCTGTGCATCCAACATTCTATCACCTTTTTGCTAATCATACTAGCATTCAATCTATGTATGCTTACCCATTATGCATTCACATCTATACACATATAGGCCTGTAATCAAACTATATGCAAAGCTAGAATCAGCACACAGTTACTAACAAAACGAAATGTTTTATTACGGTCATAGACCAGCTACACAGTTACTAACCAATTTTACTGTAGAAGGGTACCATAGCTTCTGTGAAGATGTTTTCAGTTAAGATTATCCTAATTATGCAATACATTTTTCTTTATTTTGTATGTATTCTATATTTTTGTGTCTATTTTTCCATCTATTATTCACCCAGCTATTTGTTTTACAATGATCAGACTGGAGAAAGTGAACTTGTTCTGAAACTTGTAGGATTCACTAGTATCTCTTGTGAAATACTCTTCTTGCACTGAGAGGATAAGTTGTGGAACATGATTTCATTTAATGCATTAGACTAGATACATGGGCTTTCTTCTGTTCTGCTTGCTGAGAAATTCAAGATGAAGACCATTCTCAGCAACCAAACTGTTGACATTCCTGAGAAAGTTGACATTCTTCTGAGGGGGCGGACAGTTATTGTGAAGGGCCCCAGAGCAAGTCTACAAAGAGAGTTCAACTATATCAATGTGGAACTTTCTCTTTTGGGAAGGAAACGCAAGAACCTGCATGTTGACAAATGGTGGGGAAACAGAAAGTAGCTGGCAACAGTCCGCACAATTTGCAGTCATGTGCAAAACAAGATCAAAGGTTTCACATTGGGCTTTCGCTACAAGATGAGGCCTGTGTATGCCCATTTCCCCATCAATGTAGTTATACAGGAGTGTGGTTCACTGATGGAAATCTGTAACTTCCTTGGGGAGAAGTATATCCACTGGGTACGCATGAGGCCAGATGTAACATGTGCATTATCTCAATCCCAGAAGGATGAGCTGATCCTTGAAGGAAATGACATTGAATTGGTATCTAACTGCCTTGATCCAGGAGGCCACCCCAGTCAAGAACAAAGATATCAGGAAGATTTTGGATAGAATCTATGTTTCTGAGAAGGGAACTGTCCAACAGCCAGATGAATAATAAAAACAATAGATTCGCGATGACAACCTGGGCTTCAGTACACATCCTACCTTCAGGCTCCATCAACTTCAATGTTATATGGAGAAAAATAAAACCATCTGACTAGATACATGGGATGCATGTATGATTAACTTTGCTCTCACCAAACTGTAAAACAAGTGAAATTCATGGGCAGTATATATCTGTGAGGATTCTCAGTCATCCAGGTGAGGATCTGGAAGATGAGTCATGGCAACTGGACTTCTTTCTTATTAAGTTGAAACATTTCACTACTCATCCAAGTAGATTCTTCAGTGTGAAGAGAGTTGGTAGGAGACCCCTGATATATCCTCCACATTGGTTTTGCTTCCCCCTTCATAGACAGTATGTTTCAGTGCAGTAAACTTCATCAACTTCCAGCTGCCATGCAGGCTGTGCTAGTTGTAAATCATTGACACTATTTATTTGTCTCATGTTTGGTTTAATCTCAGAATCATTAATTAAAAGAAGATAGTAACAGCATATACTCTTGGGGATTTTTTTTTGGTTGATGTCCAATGGCAAATGAATGACAGCAGGGTTCCTTGAAAGATTCTGTACACTAGGAAGTGCATCACAGACTTTAACTTGAAATATTTGAAATTGAAATATTAACTGTTTGTCTTGTAAGACTATAAAAAATTCTCAAAATTAAGATGTAACCCTGCAAACTGTCATACAAATTGCTATCCTCCAAGAGTGTAACAACACTTGTAAAATGTGTCTGGATAAGGAGAAAATAGATGTTCCTTGAACTGCATACACAGATGCAGCCACCTGACCTCCAGCATGTGTACCCATTATAGCTTTAGTTGCTACCTCATTATTCCTAGACATAATGAAAGCAAAGACAACATCAAATTCAAAATCTACATCTCTCAAGAAGCTTTATGTCCGAGATTAGTACTTGAATATTTAAATTCTCATTTACTACAACCAACATCAACATTTTTTTTACTTCCAGCTGAGCATTTTCAAATTGTTATTAAAAATGCCTCTTGCGTTGTACTTATGCTTCCCAGAAAGAAGCAGGTATATTGGAGAAGTATACAAATATGACAATCACAAAATCCTCTGATGTAATCTCTCTAGGATTTACCTTTTCATTCCAGAAGCTTGCAAATCTCAGCCCTCCAAATACTGCTGGACTACAACTGCCAGGATGCTATTGCCTGTACCAGCCAGAGGTATTTAAGCTGGATTCAGAAAAGAAACAGGCATTAGAGATCATACTTATATGTTGGTTACTAGAGTGTACCAAGGAATTTGAGGAGTAAATCAGTTTCTCCTAGAAAAATTACATCAAAGTCTTTGACTGTGCAGTGGATCGTGATAAGTCATGGATCTTTCATGAGAAATAAGCTTTCCACAACATTTGATTATCCAGATGTATAAAATATATTCTGGACAAGCAGCTACAGTTAGGTCAGAATATAGAGAAACAAAATGGTTTCCCACTGGCAAAGGTCCCATACAATGATGTATTTTATCCTCCTCTCCTGTGTGTAGAACAGCTTTCTTTACATAGAAACAGTAGCAATTTTGAAAGCCATGTTTTCACCAGACTTTTCATGTAATCAGATAAGGTTAGTACAACCCCATCCATTCCCATCCCCATGCAGGGTATTAAGTGAAGTCCTTATCTTAGAATATATTTTTTAAAAATGGAGATGGAATATATTACATGCACATATGTATGCAATGCCTTGTTTAGTTTGGCCCATGATGGCGCAAAAAGACCAGCTATAAACCTCTGATATGCTATCCCTGAACAATTTTCCCTTTCCTGCCAGGGAATTGATATCTAATAAATCCTGGCACCAGTCTAATTTTGTTCTCCTTCTTGCCAATATCATGTGGACCTTGTCAGGATTTCCAGTCCAGTGTCTATTATCTTCTAGCTATTCAACATCGTAACTATCCTGACACCTGAATTCTGTCCCACTCAGCTTTTCTGTTAAGCCTTCTTCTATAGCTCATTCTACTGTATCTCTATATCTGTATCAGTGATACAGTTTCATTTTTATTGGCCTAAATAAAAGTATCACTTCTACTTTTGAATTGCGTAAAACTGTTGTTTACTTTCCCACTGTCTTTGAAGAAATGAAAAAAAAAATACTATCAAAGTTTTCTTCAATTTCAGTTTATTCCAAGATTTCCCAGCAGAGATTCTGTTAACAGCCACAATCAAGAGTGCAGATTCCAAGGTATTTTCCCATCGCCTTTGAAAATCTGAAGGCACATTAGGACAGATTTTAAAAACACAACAACCTTGAAACTTAGATTATGTCATGACTACCCATATTGAATTTCACAGCCCTTATCATCAGGCTCGAGGGAAATATCCTCTTTCAAGTGACATGAGAAGCTGTGCTTGAAAACAAATTTGTGGATTGCATCCTATTTGTACTTTGAATAAAAGTTATGTACTGAAAGCACTTATCAAGTTCCACCTACGCTACTTTGGTCAGGAGAGATATCCCATTACAAACAAACAAATAAATCAGCTAGAAGCCTTTGAATACCCGTGTTTACGCTGAGCTCTTACTTCTCTTGGTTGAAAAGTGAATCTTGTGTTTGCTTAAATATAGAGATCTCTCAAATGTGAATGATGTAATGCATTTTAGTACGGATGAAAACATCAGAAACTTGCTTGAGGGAGTATACTAACTGGCAACTACAAATGGCACAACCATGTGTGTAATAGCAGAAGATATTGAACAAGAAGCAGTCAGTACATGAAGTATGAAAAGAAAGACCATGTATTCTACTTGCAGACAAAAATAATAATTAATGTTCTTGTAATGGCTTTATTGACTACAGGAAAGCCTTTGACAAATACAAACATGGCAAGCTGATAGAGTTGTTGATAAATAAAAGTCTTGATTCAGAAAATACTGTATTTGTATGATTGGCAACAAAAAGCTGTAGTAAAAGTTGAAGAGCAGGGGACACAGAAGTACAATGAGGGGTTCAAAAGAGATGTACGCTCTTTCCATGGCTTTTCAATTTATCCTCTGAGGAGGTCTTTAAAGAAGTACTGTTCTTATTCAAACAGCAGTATCATTTTCAGTGGATAAGTTACCAACAACATTCAACATGCAGATGATACAGTATTGGTAGCTAACAATTCAGATGGCCTTGAATAGCTATACAAGGAACTCGATGGAGGCTATATGAAGCAGTCTATTCGGAAAAATCAAGTGTAGGATTAGCAACAGAGTGAAGATGAGCAGCTTCCTTAAGACAAACAATGTAATGTGCCGCAAAAGGGTAGAGAACATAATTTATGTGGTGCTATGTATATTCAGTTCTACTATGTAGCATGGAATCATGAGCCTAAATTCTGTTGTTAGTGCTAACTAGAGAAGATCCATGGACTCAGTTGTTGAATGGTGAAATACAATGCTGCTATAAATTTCATTGATTCAGTGGTTCTGCTCTTGTTGTGACTATCAGTAGGATTCTGGCCACTGACTTCAACATGGGCTACCATAATAAAGACAGAAGCAGTTGAAATATGGATTAATCACATTATGCTAATAATTCTAAGCTTAAAAGGAGGACCATCAAAGAAGTACTGAATTTAATAAAGACAAATAAATCATATAATATTTAAAATGTAGAAAGCTAGGCTACTTCAGTCATGTAATGTGAAATGAAAAGCAGAGAATGCTACGTGTGATCATTCAAGGTAAATACATGGCAGAAGAAATGCAGGAAGGAGAACTTACAAGCTAAAGGACTTTGGGGACTGGTTTCCATGTACCTTAAACAACACTGTTTAGAGTGGCCTTGTTCAAAGTTAGAAATGGCAGACAATCTCAGCTAGAACACAAAAAGAAAAAGAATAGCTCTCCAGGAAAGGAAAGTATCAAAGAGATGTTTTTTTAAAAAAAACCCAAACATTTTCTAGTTTTAAAGTTGTTATGGAAAATGAGGGAAAATGAGATAACTTGAACTAAATTGCAGGTACGCCTTTACCACCAAATGCCCAGCCAATGAATCATTTTGGATCAGGAACACATCTAGTAAGTACACTTTTGATCTTTCCTATGCATTGGCTTCATAGATCTCACAAAGGCCTTTGATTTCGTTAGCAGGGATGGCCTTTTTAAAATACTTCCCAAGATTGGATGTCCACCTTGACACCTTAACATCGTCAGGGCCATTCATGAAGAAATGAAGGGCACTGTAGTTTTTGATGGCTCAATATCAGATCCCTTTGACAGTGGAGTGAAACAGGGCAGTGTCCTTGAACCAATCCTTGTTTGGGATCTTTTTTGCTGTAATGCTGAAGCATGCCTTTGGAACTGCAACCGAAGCTGTCTATCTCTGGATTAGATCAGAAGGAAAGCTCTTTAATCTCTCTAGATTGAGAGCAAAGACCAAAGTCCAACTGAAATGCATGTGGGACTTCCTCTTCGCTGATGATGCAGCTATTGTTGCCCACTCTCCTGAAAACCTCCAACAACTCATGAATTGTTTTAGCAAGGCCTGCCAAGACTTTGGATTAACAATCAGCAAGAAGAAAACACAAGACATGGGCCAGGGCATGGACTCATTCCCTCTATTACCATCTCCACACAAGAACTGGAAGTTGTTCATGACTTTGTGTACCTTGGCTCAACGACCTCTGACACTCTCTCTTTAGATGTTGAGCTGGATAAACGCATTGGCAAAGCAGCTACCATGTTCTCTAGACTCACAAAGAGAGTATGGCTTAATAAGAAGTTGATATACCAGGATCCAGACTTATAGAGCCTGTGTCCAGAGTACACTCCTGTACTGCAGTGAGTCCTGGACCCTTTGTGCATGGCAAGAGAGGAAGTTGAAGACGTTCCAGATGCATTGTCTCCAATGCATTTTTGGTATCACCCGGCAGGACAAAGTTCCAAATAGAGTAGTCCTAGAATGAGCTGGAATTTTTTGCATGTATACATTACTGAAACAGCGATGTTTACATTGGCTTGGGCATGTCATGAGAATGGCTGATGGTCAGATTCCAAAAGATCTCCTGTATGGAGAATTAGTGCAGGGAAATCGCTCCAGACCACAGTTGTGATACAAGGATATCTGCAAGCGGGATCTGAAGGCCTTAGGAATAGGCCTCAACACATGGGAAACCCTGACATCTGAGCATTCAGCCTGGTGACAGGCAGTGCATCATGGCATCTCCCAATTTGAAGAGTCCCTTGTCCAGCAGGCCGAGGCAAAGAGGCAGTCCCGAAACCAGCAAAATCAGGGAGCTGGACAGGGGACAGATTGTATTTATCCTCAGCGTGGAAGGGATTGTCACTCTCGAACTGGCCTTCTCAGCCACACTAAACGCTGTTCCAAGTCCTCCATAGAGCATGTTACCATAGTCTCTCAAGACTGAAGGATGCCTAATCAATCAATCTATTGGCTCCATGTTGCTTTCTCTAAAGACAGATCACATGTTAAGGCAAAAGCATATTTCTTCTTCTTTCTATGTTTTCCTTCCAGTCAATGCAGATTTTCTCAATGCTTGAGACATCAGACATGCAAACAAAGCTGTGCTATCTTTTATTGATTGGCTACAGAACAAAAGCTACTTATTTGCCAAATGCAGATTGGGGCAGGTTTGTATTGCTGTAAGCAGACTCTTATGGACGCACTGTTTCTGAATGCAGAATCAGTATCTCATCTACTGAATCCTTATTTCTCTATAGGTTTAAAATAGAATATCATCCATTACAGTGTTCTCTTTCTGGGAAGAGTGGGATTATTTATACTAATATGACATTTAATGTTGAAAATGTTGCCCTTTTCCCAGACAATTCATTGATCATTTTAACCCCACCACTGTTAGATAGACGAGTATCAAGGAAAAATAAGTTTTTCAGTGGTGTTTTTTATCCAAGAAATCAGTTATGTTCATGTACCCAGTGTTTCCTAGGACATCAGGCATGTTCATTTGCAGCATACTTTTAGTTAGGTATGTGAACAAATAAGTGGGCATCTTTTATAACCTGGAAAAGACTGCTAAATACAACTAGAATGAGGCATATTGAGTGTTGGGATAGTAAGAACAGACAAAAGAAAATATTGCTTTTGTTAGTCTGGGGAACTCCTTGCGATAGGATGTGGTGATGGCATCTGGCCCAGATGCCTTTAAAAGGAGATTGGATAGATTTCTGGAGGAAAGGCCCATCGCAGGTTACAAACTATGATGGGGAGAAGGAAGGTAACTCAAAATGCCAGATGCAGGGGAGGGGTATCAGGAGTACTCCCAGAGGTCTCGTGTACTCCCAGAGGTCTTGTGGTCTCGTGTACTCCCAGAGGAATCTGGAGGGACCACTGTGAGATACAGGAGGCTGGACTAGATGGGCCCTTGACCTGATCCAGCAGGGCTCTTATGTTCATATGTTCATATGGGGTTATTTGACTGTTCCCACTGCTAAGATTTGCTAACAACCTAACCTCTTTAAACCAGGCAGCAGTTCTTATATTCAGTCTTACCTTAATTACCCTAATGTTTGCCATAACACTGTGCTGTGAACACTGGGAATCAAAGTGTGTAAAATCTTTATTTAACTCCAACACCAAAAGCGATGCTTACAAACTTGGCACTTTTTTCTCTGGGCTTGAAGCCCAGAAATTGGTAGGAGCTTTCTTTAATTCCCAAAGTGTGAAAAGTTTAGACACACATGCATACACGTGCATGCACATGCATGCACACACACACACACACACACACACAGAGAGAGAGAGAGAGAGAGAGAGAGATGTACACAAACACATTCAAAGAAAATTATGATGTTTAATTTTTGCTTTATTCTGTCTTTAATAAGTGATTATGATGAATCAGACAGCCTTCTCTCTCCTACAAGGAATTGTTTTCCTTCTAAACACATCATTTCTGTCCATTGCACACTGACTAAGGTAGAAAACATATTTACTGGATTGGTAAATTTTAGCAAAGCTAAAATGGCTGTGGCTATCACATGTGCAACTGCATTAAATCCCACCCAAGGCTAATCAGCTTTTCACAGAACATGTAAGGCAAAAATGTAGCTGCAGCTCCCTTATTTTCTGCACAGCTTGAATTTTACTTTATTTTTTTCTATACGGCAACACTGCCTGCCGTTTTAAAAAAACTCTCCTCTTCCCTTTTCGATATGCCTTTAAATGGCTTCAAATAAATATCCTTTCTAAAAATTTAAAGAATATGGAAACCGCAAATCTTAGGACTTTCCCTTCAAATACGGTTTGCACTGAAACAGTGTCTCATATGATTATACACAAGGCACTAGGACTACTTCTATAATCTGAGTTTGCCAAATTTCCTCTTCCTTGGTGTGAGGGGGGTACTTTGGCTGTTGCTGGTGGGTTGTCTGACCTGACCTCATGTTCTCTGGGAAGGCTTCATGGAGACCCTGGCAACAGGGCAGCCAGAGGGTGCTGAGAGCAAGAAAGAAATGCTAAGGGGAATGAAGGAAGAGGTGGCTTGTGAGCCACACCCAAAGGTCTGTGGCAGAGGCTGGGCTGGGCTGGTAGGATCCTGGCTTTAAAGAAGAAGGGGAGGGGGAAGTTAAGCTCAAACTTGACACCCTCTATAGACTTCAAGGAGGCAAGCAGGTGGAGGTTGTAGAAAAACTGGTCCCCATATTCTGTGCCTTTGGGAAGGAATGGTCATGGGATAGCCAGAAGTCCTGCTAAGGGAAGAGGATGTGGAGGAGCTCTTCAACCCGTCTTTAACAATGACCCCACTGAAGACCCATACAAACTTCTGAGCACCCCAGCCTGACCTTCAGCCAAAGCAGCAAAAAGAGTGCCTTTGACAGAGCCATTGGAAGTAGGATTAGCCTAGCTAATAAACAGAAGCAGTGGGGCTCTAGTAAAGTTAGCCTGCCTGTAGAATGCTGTGACCGGGAGATCTGGGAGCAAAACCATCCCCTGTACCCCATTCCCCAACTTTGATAAAAAAAATAGTTCAAGTCATGATGAAAGTCTGGATTTCATTGAGTCCATGGTTAAAAATACCCTCTTTGCTACCCCCAGCCAGGGGAGGGAAGGCTGTGGCCACACCTGGCATGTTATATTGTTAAGCACATGGAAAAGACTACCGAAGGACTTCTAATCAACACATTGTACAGCTGTTTACACCAGCTGAAGTCAAGCAACACATTCTAGTTGCATATATCAACCTTGTAAAAACAACCCTATGCTACTGCATTTTGTCGTTGCTGTTGTTTAGTCTTTAAGTCATGTCTGACTCTTCGTGACCCCATGAGCCAGAGCATGCCAGGCCACTCCCTCCCAGAGTTGGGTCAAATTCATGTTGGTAGCTTCTCTTTTTTAAATATTTTTTAATTTTAACTATAACAAAAACATAAACATAAAATACATTAACCGAAATACAAATTAACTGTGTTCCCCACCACCATAGACGGGACCTCTTGCAATAATCTTCCATATTTCATTATACCATCCATCCATTCGAAATTCAGATTTTGATTTCCATTGCCTAGCTATTATTAGTCTAGCTGCTGTTAATAAATTGGTAATCAATTATTTAGTCATCTTATCATATTCCACATTCTCAAATATTAATAACAAAGCAATTTTAGGATTAAATTCTATATCTTTTTCACATATGTCATTTAGTTCTTTAAAGATTAAAATCTTTGTACTTTTTCACATTCCCACCACATATGAAAGTATGTACCAATTTCCTTCTCACATTTCCAACAGACATTCAGATAACTAGCATTAATTTTATTCAATTTTGTTGGTGTTAAATATCATTGCAAGCCCAATTTTAATTTTTTTCCTCGTATTCGCACCAACATAAATCTTAAAACATTCATTGAGAGACAGTAACTAAAAGGTTGTTAGCTAGAGCACAGCCAGAGAGAGCTGCTGAGTGAAACACAACAACATAGTTACTGGAATTAACAGCAGAAAGACAGGTCCTTTTCAAAAGCAGTACAGACATTTAAGACTAATTCACTCAGACTTAAACATGCCACCCAAACGTAGCCAAAAAGGGAGTCAGGAAGCACAAAGTTTACCTCAGGAAGTGAAGGGAAATTGAGACCATCTAGCTCCAGTGGAACAGGAAGAGACTGATGAGGGTGCCTCAGAAAAACAAGGTGTTCTAAGCGCCCAAGATTCTGAAAAATGGAAGTTGGAACAGGAATTCAGACTTAGGGAACTAGAGCTCAAGGAGAAAGCTGAGGCCAGACAAAATAAAATAGATTTTGAAATGGAGAAAGAAAGGGCCAGAGAAAAGGAGAGGGTTGAGGCCAGACAAATGGAATTAAGACAAAGAGAATTTGAGCAAGAAAACAGACAAAGGAAAATGGAATTTCAAATACAGATAAAAAATGGAATTAGCTGATAATAATAATAATATTGAAGGAAATCAAGCCTGAGTGCTCACTGGAAGGACAGATCCTGAAGCTGAGGCTCCAATACTTTGGCCATCTAATGAGAAGAGAAGACTGCCTTCACACTTTCCCAACATCAGGGTCTTTTCCAGGGAGTCTTCTCTTCCCATGAGATGGCCAAAAATATTGGAGCCTCAGCTTCAGGACCTATCCTTCCAGTCAGCACTCAAATCGGGATATTCTTCATTGCCAAATATACAAGACTTTGTCCTATCTCATTGACTAAGTAAAATAAAAGGGCTGTGTGTTTCTTCTCCCTCTATTTCTCCCTCTGTCCCTCCCTCTATTTTTTATTATCTGAAAAAAAGAAATCTTGATTTTGAGACTTTTTCATCCATAATTGGAAAGTATATGGGCCTATGCCACAATGATTTTAAAAAAATCAAAGTGCAGTGGAACTAAATGAATGAAGGAATGCCATGTTTTGGGGGAGAAAAGTAACAACAAACCCTTTTAACAAAAAAAATTACTGTTGTGAGAATAAATCAGAATCCCATTGAACTCATGGGGAGTAGAAAGTCCTGTTAACACAGCAACATGGGATCCTGGCCCAACAAATAAATGATGATCTCCATAAAGAAAACCCACTGTCAACAGCAATACTTGCACAAGCAGCATTCCTACACTTGTAGGACCTTCCAGCTGAGTAGTTATGTTTTTATACAATTCCAAAGCAATAGCATGACTCAAAATGAATACATCTTAGTTTGAGTTGCTATTGAATTGCTCTGATATGATATTCAGCAGATATATGTGTGAGACATGTATGGGAATCTGGGAGAGAATTAAAATAATTTCCATAAAATAACAACCTTTCTCAATATAAGGGTGTTATTTTTACTGTGTGTTTGTATGTTTTGCAAGTCTCTAATCACAGAACTATGCCTCTGTGCCATTTTGTAGTGAGGGTCAAATGATCAGTTTAGTGGGCTGAACTGAGAAAAATATAAGAAGTGTATGAGTGTGTGTGTGTGTGTAGGAGGAGGTAAAGGATTAAGGGATGTTGTGAGCCACCCAGAGACCTTAGGGTAGTGTGGGCAGCATATAAGTTAAATAATAAATAAATAAATAAAATGGATGGGATAGGAAAACTTCATGTACCTGTCAGATCAGAAAACCTGATACCTGAACATCCGTTAAAGAGCCCTATAGAGCTTTATAAACCTTTAGCAAGAATCAGAAGTCTGTGTTCATCATAGCTGGCATTTAAGGTTAATTTGAGAATGAAAACAGATAAACATTTCCAATCTTATCAAAATTCATCTGGGTATCAAGGTAAAAGTTGTTTCATTGTTGCAATAATTACAGGCAACATCAGTTTGCCAATTTCTATAAGCTTTATTTTTCTACCATGCTTTTATGAATGTTCCATATGCACAAAAGCACTTCCAACTTCATGAAACAAGTCTTCCTGTTAAGGAAAACTGGACACACATATGCTTAAAGAGAAATCCTTGTGAAAAACTACGTGTGTGATAGTCATTCTTACAGTTATGAGACATTACAAACAAAAGTACATTCAAAAACAAAACCTATTGTAGGTTGTAGGCAAATACTGAAGTGTGAAAAAAAAATTCAATCCAAAATACAGGAACATAAAAGTTGCAATGAAAATATCAAAAAGAATGTTGTACTTACATTCTGGTCTGTGTCTGTGACATTTTTTCTTGCTTCCCTATATTGATATTTCTCTCAGCTGTTTACATTTCCCATCAGCAGTAAACAACTGAATTTTGATGAGTCAGTAAGTTACTGTTCCTTATAAACAGTCAGATTTTTTTTTCCAATAGAAATCTCTATTGCTTTTACCAGAGTGGCAAAATATGACTCTTGCAATTTAGAAGCCTGGGAAGTTGCCCATAATTGCTATTATTTTTCTGCACTTGCAGGAATGGTACATTGCTTGGGTAGCATTTTACCAGGTAGGCAAAACGCCACGGGTGTAAAGTGCTGGTAGACTATGTTGATCAGTTACTAAGTTGCTCTGTCTGCACTCTCGGACTTTTAGAATTTTTTTCTCCTCAATTGTTTTGCATTTCTTATCATTTGTTTACACATTCAGCAGTCAACCATGAAACATATTATTTTGCAAGGCAATGTATATTGACCTTGTTTCCAGACTTGGCTGGAGAACTGGCTGCCAATTTCCACTGTGACTTTTGTAAATTACTGTGCAAACCTCACTTTTAAAGCACAATGTACACTTTTAGGATTGCATTTTTACACCCCCTTAGTTTTTTTTAGCACTCTGTATGTACAAAATTTCACATCTTGACATATCCAGCTTGCAGTTCAGCTCTATAGAGCACAACTGCCACATTGTCCCAAAATGGGTTTGGCAGTGACATGGTAGTGTGGGTTGGGAGACAATGTTATTGCTTCACAGTGGTCTCTGTCCTCCCACATATTCAAGGTACTTCACCAACTGGGACACAAAAATGATTTCACATGTAATATTTATGATTTCACATAGGCTGAAGCCATTAATGAGAAGTGATGGCTTAATAACTGAAGAAGTGAACATTTCATGGTGTGTGCCACAGATTCTCTCCAAGTTTACATACCCTGTTTAGAGATACAAAATGAACTTGGAGCTGATATACTGCACACTGGCGGCTGCAGCAAGCCAGGCAGATTGGTTTCTATAGCTATGCGCTGTTAAAGGATGCAAGAGTTCCTTTCAACTCCCTGGCTGTAGCCCAAGCCCAGGGCTTCTTCAAGCAGGCAAGCTGTTTTACCAATTGCTGAAACGGAAGATTATTTATTTAAAGCAGCACTTCGCCCTGCTTGCTCCTCTCCTCCTCTTCCTCCTCCCCCCCCCGCTGAAAATGGGAAGGAAGCAATACTAAAGGGAAGGATGGCAAAGCTCAGCGTCTCCAAATGGAAACACAAGCCAAGGGGTAGAGAAATGCCCAGAAGCTTCTCCCCAGCCTGTCAATGACAATAAATAATTGGCTAAGGAGATGTTATTGCAAGGTGCAGAGGAGGTAGCCTCTCTTTGAAAGTTTTCCTCCCGTATCATTCTGAAGCAATTGCTCAGTCTGCATAGAGAGTAAACCTTTCCTTCCGCAATAACACCCCTTGGGAGTGCAGGTAATCGTAAGCATGTTCACAAGGCTGTGCTGGAGGGAAAGAAAGAGGCAAAGGCTGAGACAATTTCCTCCGGCGGAAGCCGAGTAGTTAAAAAAAAAAAGGACCTGGGCAGAATTTTCAAAAAATGTACATCTACTTAATAGGCCATTTTTGTTAACCAGGAAATAAGATATTTCCG
This sequence comes from Pogona vitticeps, assembly GCF_051106095.1. Classification (NCBI taxonomy): domain Eukaryota; kingdom Metazoa; phylum Chordata; class Lepidosauria; order Squamata; family Agamidae; genus Pogona; species Pogona vitticeps. The sequence continues at coordinate 48,780,795 of NC_135784.1, read as the reverse complement.
TATACTTTCCAAGGGGGCGTTTCAGGAATGCAGAGACTTTTCAACAGTAAGATCTGCCCCCTTGTTCAGCTGCAAACATGTCCCGCAGGAGTCAGCCAGCGGAGAAGGCTTCAGTGATCTTGCGCTGGTTGAAAACGAAATGCTTCCTTCTGAATAAACACAGATAGGATTGCCCTGTAACTATGATCAGGATTGCAGCCTAGGTGGACTGTGAATTCCCCTCATGCTTTCTTAGTTCCAGGTATCAGGCGGGAAACAATTTCTAGAGGGATGGGTTCTTAAATTAGGCAGGCTTGAGTCCAGAAACTATTTCCCATTGGTAGGAATTAAGTCCTCCTTTTAGAGTCCGCCTCTCAGTTTCTAACAATGGAATTTGGTGCCAATGATCTTAACAGCGCGAGCTCCTCAGAAACACGACTTGAGGCGTCTGGGTATTGCAATGGCAGCACCAAAAAGAGAGAAAAAAATAAATAAAACTGAGAAATCACAGATAGGGCAAAGTGCATAGCTGGAAGGGAGAGAGGATGAGCGTAAGGAAAAAAAATGCCTTTCCTTCAAAGCACCACGGGGTCCTGTGAGGGAAAAGAGAGGCGACGGGGGGAGAAAGCGACCTATTTGCTATCTCTCTCTTTCTCTCTCCTCCGTCGCTGCCTAGGGTTCAAATGGTAATAATTTTTTTAAAAAATAATTAATTAAAAAAAAAAGCAGCCACGGTAAAGCAACCGTGCAGCCTCTTTCTTGCGAGAGGATGGGCGCCGCGCTCACCAGAAGCCTCCTCCTCCTGCTGTCCCTATTTCGTTTTCCCGTTTAATTTTTTTCTGGGGGGGAAAGCAAGGTGACTCCACCTTGTAACAGGGAGGAGGTGGCGGCATGTGTGTGTGTGTGTGTGTGGGAGGGCTGCCGAACGGCGGGAAAAGAGGCCGGCAGGGGAGGTGGGCACGCGCCGGCTCGTGATACAGACCGCGGCGCGAGCGCCAACCAGCCCGCCCGCTCGCCCGCCCGCCCGCGCGCCTTTGATGCGCCCTCTCGTCTCCGCCCCGCCCCTCCTCCTCCATTCTCCCCGCCGTCGCGGCGTGTCGGCGAGCAGCGGCGCTGGAGGCTTCAGCAGAGGCGGCGGGACGCTGCGGGAGGAGCCGCAAGGATTATTAGACTCGAAGCTGCTCCTCGGCAACGGAGGAAAATCAAACGGGAGACGCGCCCAGTTGGAGAAGACCACCAGGTGGGTGGCGGTTGTGGTAGAAGCCGACGGGGGAAAGCGGCGGCGGCGGCCACCCTGACGAGTGCTGGGAAGGGATAGGAGAGGACCGACGGGGAGGGTAAGGGAAACTTTGGGCGCGTTTTCGTTAGCTTTTTTGCTTTGTTTTCTACGGGGGGCGACCTCTAGTGGGGTCACGGTCCCGTCCGTCTTGCATTTTTGATTCCCGTCGAGGTGCTGTCAAGTTCTTCTGGAGTGCGTTTGGGGCTCGTTTTGGGTGCCGAGGGGGCTATGACGTTTTTTAAAGAACTCCCTCTGTTAGCCTATCTGGCTTTTTAAGAACTCCCTCTTTTAGCATATCTGGCAAACATAAAAAAGAAAAAGAAAAAAAAAAGAAGGCAAAAACGTTGTGGCGTTTTAAAGACTGACTGCTGTGTTTTAAGGTGAGCTTCCGTGGATCACGTCCACCTGTCTCTTTTAGCTTCTTGTAAACTTCGGGAAGGGTGATGATGGTACTTCATGCCGGTCCTAGTCGCTTGGACGACTTACTTATTTGCCTACCCAGGTTCAGCACGCCGGAAAGCTCCGCAACGTTAGCTTCCCGGTCCTCCTGCTTATGGTATAGACAAGGGCCCCGATTCTTGCTCGCTTGCTTCTTTGTAAAGCTTTGCGCTCAACTTTTCTCCTCTCGGCGTCAGGCTTTGTTTTTTTTTTTTATGGCCGAGATCGTCTGCGGCTGCACGGTTCCTTTAAGAAAAAAAACCAATAACAAATCAGCTTTCATCTTTTCACTGGCATTCGCAACATCCCTTTAGCTTTGCCATGGAGAAATGAAGTCTATAAATTCCTTTCAACAGTTTTGCCTGCCTGCTTGCTTGCTTGCTTCCTTGCGGGAGCTCCAGGGGCTGTTGTCGAGGCAGCCTCTGAAAGCAGCTGTTATTGCTCCTACCATCGGTTCTTTTCCGTTTCTTCTCACTTCATTCTGTAAGGATAAATATGTATTTTTTAAACAAATCCCCCAAGCTTCTGTGTTGGTCTCAGGAAGCACAGAACAGAAAATATGTGCCTCAGAAAATAAAGCACATTAAAAAGCCGGATATTGTCTACATTTTAAAGAGTTTGCAGCATCTTAAGAAACAGCTATAGTCTTGTATACATTTTTGTTAGAAGTAGGGTAACTCATATATATATATGAATACAGCTCAGTAGAGTTATAGCTATACTAGGTTTTGTGGACCTAGAACCCATTTCACCAGATGTTTTAAGTGTTTTATCCTTGTAAACAGTGGGGGGCCAAAAAATGACTGGAATAAAAAGGGTACTGCTCTCTCCTTTTACAGAACATGTATCTTCACTACAGTACTTCCATTATCATTTACTTCTGTAAGTTTTAATAGGAGCAGTGGAGAAAGTTAGCAGTGTGCAGTGTGATTATCCTGGGTACCTATTAAGAGGGTGAAATCTTAGCTATTTTGTATTGCAGCAAAGAGATGAAGACAAAATTATTCATGAAATCCCATATGGGGTTGTATTACTCCCATAGAAGTTGATATTGCACTAAGTATGCATTTGTGTGCATGAGATATGTGTTGATATATTGCTGTTATGAACACTATAAGTGACTCATAGAACCTGCGTTACTCAGGGGAGTTTATATTTAAACCTTCTGTGTAAAACTACTGCATGCTTTATATTTTCATCTCTGTTACATTGTAATACTGAAAGGCTTGGCTAAAATATAAAACACCTGACTTGGAGTTCAGAAAATAGGACTCTTTGCCCCTGCAGTCCTCTTCAGCAGAGTGAGCAATGAAAAATGCTAATGCTGCTGTCTCTGAACTCATCCATAATGTTAGCTTTGCTGACTGAATATATCCTTTTGCTCTTTTTCTGAGCACTAGGGGTCAGGTGCTTTCTGCTGGTGATACAGGAAACACTTTCCTTGAGTACTGCTTTATTTGTGGCTGTTTTATACAATCCAATTAGAAGTGTTAGAAAGGTGTAACCTCCCTTTCAAACATCTCCATTAACAGGGCTACTCAGAAGCCAACTTATTTTGTTTCATAGGAGCAGTTTTAAAACAGGAGTAAAATATTAATGGAGTTCCTTTGAAAATTATATAATCATCCATTCTTTGTATAGTTTATTGTCTCATATTAAGCAACTAGAATAGATGTCATTTAAATATCAGTTAAACTGACTAGTTTGTCTAGATTAAGCAGGTCATTCTGCTCACCCAGAGCTGTTCTTTATAAAGTGCTTCTTATCATACTATCCATACTCGGTAATTCTACCTTCTTTCCATGTGTTAGATACTGTTTGGTAATATGATATATTAAATTCTGTGTTTGATGCTGTGAAGTATTGATTGTTTCATTGGATGTTTTATGGCTCCATTTAGCATGTTCTGAACCACTCACACATTCTTGGATTAGGCCATGTTTCACATTCTGTGACATTTTGGGCTGCGATGTTATATTCATTTGTAAAGGAATAAGCCCAGTTGAACTCTGTGGGGGTGATTTATGAGCAGACATGTACAGAATTGCAGATCGGTTCCATGCTTGATTATGGAGAAATAAGACTGAGAATTAACTAGGACTTAATTCTTTGTAGACATCCACCAGAATACACTATACACCAGTGTGTTGTTTTTCTTGTCCATTCACTTGGCTTGGCTGTAGACTCAGGAGTGTTCCATATCTCTCTCTGTGTTCAGAAAGCTTTGCTTGCAGAAAGCCCTTAGTTTTTATTGTTGCAGCTTATCTAAAGGTAGAAAGATGGTGTGACTGGGAAAGGGGAGGGGGGACACCTTTGCCAGCCAGGAGCCCTGGACTGATTGAACCAATGATCTGATTATGTACATGGCAGCTTCTTGTCTGACAGATGGTCAGGAAGACCAATGGATATCTCATTCTGCATTCAACTAGGCTTGTAGTTTAATCTTTTTTAACAGCATGTGATAATGCTGCCAAATTCACCACAAGCTGTGTTATCCAATTTTGAGGGTTGTGGCTGAAGTTTTATAGGCACTTTGGAAACTTGTTATAAAAGAAGTCTGATTTCTGACTGGGGCTCTTGCATGCAGAGTTTCAGACAGGAATGACTTTTTTTTTCACAGGCAGAGCTATAAACAAGAAATAAGGATTTATAACAGAGGGTCTATCTGACTTTTATGGCAGTGCAAATAACATTTCTGGGGATGCATGCAGACAGGTGTGGAAATATATTCATTATAAATGAAGCTTGACTTTAGAGGCATTTGAAACAGATGCTCTATAAAGAGTGACAGAATTATTCAGTATGAGCTTGTAATATTAACAGCAAAAATGCTGATAAATTCTGGATCTTGAAAAAGATGTTACATTTTGATGGCCTTAAATGGAACAACATTTTTCTTTTCTTTTTTCCTTTTTATTAAAATTCAAAGATTATGTATGCAGATGCTTTGATATTTCCAGGTCTATAATTATCTGATTTCTGAGTATACCATTGTTTAGAAATTTGTGGTATATAAACACTCTAATCTCCTACAATAATGTATTCACTGGGCAGTATTATACTGTTGTTTCCAACTGAAGCAGAACATTGGCTCAGTGCAACTTACTTAACTGTTGACTTATCAACCATTCTAATTGAGAGTAGCAAAAGGATACTAGCTTGTACCTTTAGAGAGCATAAACCCTTGCTGCAACTTTTTGATTAGTCTAGTAAGTTGCAGCTAAAATAAGCCCATTGAATCCTTTGTAAGTTCCATGGATCCAATGTTTTGGTTGAAACTTACTTACTACTTCTGGTTGAAACTTACTATGCTAAGCAGCAGGATTTCAGCCAGTATAAATCACATGGAAGTAAGCAGATGAATTCTTGGAAGATACCAATTGTACTGATCTTGTTTTAGTGGACATCCTTTCAAACCAGTTTCAGAGCACATTTCAGTGGATGTGAATGGCTTTTGGAAACCAAGCCGTCTTCCAGTGTACACAGTTGTTTTTCACCTTTAGCTCTATAGCACTCCAGAACCCAGCTATCTGAAAATCTTAGCTGTTTTTTCTAAAACAAGGTTCTAGTCCTTATGCATTGGCAATGCCTGATTGAAATCTTATTTCTGAAGCTAGAGGAAATTGAGTTGAACAGAATTTCCAGTAGTTAGGGCTGGAGTTTCAATGCAATGCATAGCTCTCTACCTCTCCCATCATCATTAGTATAGGAAGTTTCTGGATAATATAATTTCATTTTTAATTATATATAGATCTATGATAAACTTTGTGTACCATACAGTAGGTTCATATTCTGTGTCACACATCATGATGAGAGAAGGTAACCTGAAAGTTGAAGATTTATTTGAAAGATGCTTGATGTTAGATTGAATTATGGAAGGTTATTGACAGTGAAAGAATGATCTGTTATTCTGATATCAGGATTCTCAGTGAATATTAGTAATATTTGTTTGCAATTCTTGCTAATGCTAGAGTTTCATAATTTGTATTATACTACTCTGCAATGCACGTCAGTAAAGCCAAGTGTAGCACAAAGACTTGTACCTGTTGTTTGCTTGAATACATGGTTTATAGCCCTACACGACCTTTCATTAAGCCACTTATTGCATGCATGCGTATGTGGCATGTACTGTCTATGAAAACATCATAAAATAGTTTGTGCCTGAGTTGGGCTCCGAATGCAGGAAAAGCCTTGATCTATAGGGCTTGAGTCATGTTCTTGTCTACTATTATTTTAGAGAAGTGCTGAGTAGCTCCCTTTTGGGTAACTGCTGTGAGAAAGCAACAGTTCATTCCATCAAAAGGTAGGTGCCTGCCCAAAGACTGGAAGAAGCAGACTTCTCCCTCCTTTTCTCTCCACTGCTGTCCTTCTAGTCCTTGTATGCTACTTTTTCAATAAGCCTCAGAAGATCATTGACCCTCAAGGATGGAATGGGTGGAATCCTGATTGTCTCACAGAAGCACTTTCCATGAGTGAGAATAATTTGAGTTAGCCTATGATGTTTATTGTACTTATGAATTATATAAAGTGTTTTGCATACTTATGCATTTATTTAAATATTTTAAGTCATTTTTAGGATAATAAAAAAATCTTCCTCAACATCTTGCAGAAAATTCAGCAATTCTGTATAGGTTTTCTCTGTAGTGAGATGCACTCTGCTTATTGAAGCTTATTCCAAATTAGCATGCACAGTATTAAAGCCTCAGAACTGTAAATTGCCTTAATTATATACAATCAAGATTGCAAATGTACCCAGTACCCAAGAGAGAGAGAGAGAGAGAGAGAGAGAGAGAGAGAGAGAGAGAGAGTTTTAACCCATAGTATTATTTGCTATCTAAATGTAAATTATTTTCATTTTATTTTAGGGGGATAGCTCTGTTAGTCTAACAAATTGTATTTGGCAGCCTACAAATTTAGAGGCCTTATCATTTTATCTTAGTTATTAATACCTTAGTTACTGCCATCTGAGAAGTAAGAAAAAAATATTTGAAAATTGATCCTACAGATGTTGCAAAAACCATCAGTAAGTATATTTACCTACAGTACCCTCACACAGATTTTTATAATATTGAAACATTGCAAGTTACAAATATCTGCACTAGACACAGGAATAATCATTGTCTAATACTGTACATCTTAACTTTATGCATTTTAGTGAATAGAACTTTGCTTAAAAACCATTTAACTGCATCCCAAAGGGAGTGGGGACATTTTCCCCATATTTCTAGGTTTTCCACTGTGGGGAGGGGGAACCACAGTCCTCAGAAAAAAAAAGGACAGAAAATGTCCCCCTACTCTAATATTTCCCAATCCATGGGTGTTTTCATCTCTGGGACTTATGCTGCATTCCTATATCTATGCAAATAAACACTATATGTTCTATTCAGCCATAATGTGATTTGGAAATCTTTGGTTTTATAATGAAATGGCAGTGGTAGATATAGCAGTTCCTGGAATAGGTATATTGCAGCTGCTTTTAAGGGAGTCTTAAAGCAATGAGCTTTCAACATTTTCCATATAACTGCCAACAGTTTGGTTATACTGAATAAAATGAAAGTAGAGTCAATCCTTCCTAATGATAACACTTGATGGCACTCTTAGCAAGAATATCTTTATATCTGACCTGTTACACAGGGCAGCCTTTACGTTTGCTGTGGCAGGCAGATACAAAAGACATAGGCTGTCAATAGTTTCTCTTAGTGGAAGATAGTAATATGACCTCCACAACTGTCCATTGCCTTTAAAGGTATTCTGGGTTATTTTTTTCCACTTGCAAAATATCAACAACAAAATAAACCATATTATAAATGGTGATGTTAGAATGAGTATCAGGCATGTGATGCTTTGCCATTTGTAAACTATGGTTTATTTTTATCTACTTTTCATTTATTTCATGCTTTTAGGAACCGTCTTTTAATCATAGGGCCCCATGGGTAGTTCGTCTGAAAATAAAATAATACATCTATATAAAAGTAATCCATATGCTTAGACCCAAGATTAAAGCACTTTACAATAGGACCCAAAAGTCAAAAGCCTGGTAAAACAAGATGGGAGCAGAATAGATATCCAATGAGCCTGTGTGGAAGAGGAATTCCAGAGGCTTTTGCTATAGCTGAGACTTCTTTCCTCAGTCACTACCTGAGGGCACGGAGGGAAGAGCTTTCATCATTCATATCAGTATATGAAAAAAATTATATGGACACATGGCTGCATTCCTTTATCTGGAAAAACATTATGTAGGGCTTTAAATGATGTTAATGTTCCTATTGTATCAGTGGAACAAACATAAGTGTTGGCTTGTTTACCAGTTTATAGGTTAAGGTTAGAGATGGAGGTATTCGTATACGAATACCCCCACACAGATGGTGATAATGAGGTCCCAGCCCTATGGGGCCAGATGGTTCACTCACAATTCCGCCGCTGCCACAACCTCCATGGAGCCTTCCAATGGCTCCAGAGATCGTGATCTGTGAGCCACTATTCAACCTGGCAGAGAGGCTTGTCGTACCACCTCCTCCCAGGAGTGCCGAGCTGATTGCAATCTCCAGAGCCATTGGAAGGCTCCTTGGAGATTGCGGCAGTGGCAGAATTGTGAGTGGACTGTCCGGTCCCATGGAGCTGGACCCTCGTTATCACCACCTGTGTGGGGGTGTTCGTATACGAATAGCCCCATCTCTACTTAAAATCTCAGAGTCTCCCAGGTTCTTAAAATCAGTAGGTCTGCTATAGTTCAGACTAATAATTGTATTTAGGCTCAACTCTTTGCATTCATGCTCTGAAACAGACCAACTATCAGTTCAGTTTTAAAGCACTGGATCTATATATTTCTTGCATCTAGTCCTAGTGAGTAGCCAGAAAGCTGTATTTTTTTAACTAACTGTAGTTACTGTAAATAGTCCTAGATATTATTACAGCATATGGATAAATAAATCCAGGCTGCCTTTGTCATAAGAAGCACATAACCAGAAGTTTCCAGTCATGGAATATACTCTCCTGGGATCATTTGTCTTAGTGACAAAAATGTAAAGTGGGTTTTAGGGAGATTTCAGGTTGATTTAGAACAGGCTGAACACTTCTTCCTAAGGATCCACAATGTCTTTGTCTTTTTTGGATTAAGCTTCAGGGTTCCCCCCCCCCCCCCGCCCACATATCTAGGTTCTATGGAACTCTAGAAACGAGTTTCATCTCCTTGCCTAATTGAATGAGAATATAGAAGTGAGAAATACTTGGTAATACATACTTTTTGCTCCTTGGATGACCCCCCTAAGGACTTTCTTGTTGATACCATGATATCAAAAAGAGAGAGAGAGAATGGAATCCTGTGAGATATAGTATAATTGCGGTGGCTCAAGTGGAAGTTTTCCAGAGGAATCTTTCAGAAGCTTTTGACTTAGAGGAGAAACTTTGGACTACCATATCTCTCACTCTCTGTTGAGAAAAGCTGTCCAAAAGGATACCCTGGTTGGTGGTATTTGAAGTCACTGAGAAATCTGAGAGAATCGAGGATCATAAGTTCCTTGTCTGTTTACCAACATCAGAATGCCAATGCTTTTTCTGTCTAGAACTGGGCTTGAAATTGGACTGAAATCCATCTAGTAAAATCTCAGCAAATAGTATGTTGAGTTGTCTGGCTCCCACTTGCTCAAACACCTTGTCTATTTTTTATATATTTAATACAGCTGATAGTTGTTGCAGTCTTCAGGATCCAGGATAGCTTTTAAAGGAAGAGCCACTTCTTTGGGGAAAATAGACAGACAGACAGACAGAGACATACATCATAATTTTAACAATAACAGATGGTAATATCTTATAAGTTTGAAAGTTCTGTATTCTTAATATGTAAATTAAAACTTAAAATGTAAATTAAATAAAATTTAACTTGTATTGATACATCACATGCATAGAGATGGTATATTCAACTGTTTCACTTCTGTGTGTAAAAGCCAAGGAAATTATTATACGAACATAGCCATAGGATGGTGTTTCATATCTTTAAAATGTTGTGTTCTTCTACTTCCTGCTATCTTCTGCTTCACCTCCCAAGGATGTCCCATGAGGGATTTCAGATCCCTCCATTTGAAAATAATTGGCAAACTGTATTATAGGGCAAGAATTTATAAAACTCCTTTCTAACCTCAGGTCAGATTTTCCGATTTGTTCAGGGCTTGCAAAATGAATACAAAACATAGGTTTTAAACTTAGCAGGAAAACAAATGATATTGAATTCAGTGGCTGAGTATTTTTCTATTTTTAAAGAGCATTGTAACTTCATATTGCTACATTGTAGGTTAAATTTGATTGGAAAAACAATCTGATACAGATTTTGTAAGAACATGGGAATAGTGTAGCTTCAATTTGCATTCTTTTTCTTTATACTGTACATTCACCTGAGAAAGGCGTTTATGTGACTAGATGATCTTGTTTTATTTGCAATAGGAGAGCCCAAAGGTACTTAGAGAAATTCAGTGCTGGTTACCCTTAATATGCCTCTTCCATAATCCCTGGTCTATGATCTAGACCAGGGATTATGATCTAGATCTTTCTTCATTTTTTCAGGAGTGGCTTTTCAAATAGTTGAGATGGTAACAGCCATAATCTTGCTTAATCTTTTCAGTTGTTAGACATGTAGAGCAACCATAAAAATATCATGAAATATTAGGTGCATCAGACTGAGTCCTGGCTACTCAGTTCCCATCACTACACACCTCTTTCAGTTGGAGAAATGGCATTCTGGAAGTCTATGCAATGATAATTCCTTATCCTTCTTCGTTCTAAATAACCATTCACAAACCATGATGAATAGTTGAGTCCTGATGCTGCTCCAAGAACAGTGCATCAAATTCTCAAACAGTATACCTGACATGGTGTTGTTTTTAAAGTACAGTACATATCAATTGTTTGTTTATGGATTTGATTTGGTGGCTGTGACACTGATCATGGAGGGGGAGAATGGTAGAATAAAGAAATTATTCCATGGTTTTCCAGATTCTCCAAAATACCAAACCCATAGATAGTCTTTGGTATAAAATGTACACATGTCAATAAATTATGTATTTCTATGGATAATTCTTTTGTTTTGCACCATCCAATGCATCTGACATTCTGCAAGGGTTCTGTTTCCTCTACCACCTTTTATATTGTAAATGTCCTTGTGATAAGTATGTATGTACATAACACAGCATCTGCTATCAAAGTTTAAAAAGATATATCATTCCATAGTAGTTTTTTGGGAAGATAAAAATAGTTTTTTTTCCCAATTACCAATGGGGACAGTCATTTTCCTTTTCAGAAGATGCTTTTGGTAGCCTAACTCAGGGACCATACAGAAACATAGGGATGCTCATCTCACTCAGCAGCTTCTCACCTTATCACTACTGTAAGCAATTTTAGACCATACAGAAAGAGATAAAAAAGGAGACAGATTACATTGCAAGTGCTTAACTTTCAAACTTAGATTTTGAAAGAAAATCAGCATGGAAGGAGGGTATAATAAACTTACTTAGGGACATAAGTGGCTATTATAGTTAGTGAACTGAGTCTGTGCATCGATGTACATCTTAGAACTAGATTTAAATCATTATTATTTTTAAACTTGATATTTAAGTACCAGACTTGGTTTTATTGGCCTAAATCTAATTCTAAGATCAAATCCATTGAATTATTGGGATTTACATAGGTGTTTGATTACCCTTCAGTAATTGATTTAATGACATCCAGCAGTGAGGTAGATAGGGTAACCAACTAGTTCCCAAGGAGACCTGGATTTGAATCCCTACTCAGTTATGGAAATTCACTGGGGGTGTAGAACTGCTAAAACACACTTTAAATATCACACTTACCACAAAAGCTTTATTAGAGTTATATATATGTCCAGAGAGCAGCAACAACAATAATAATAATAATGGGGTAGTAAAGAAATGGAAGTCAGTCAGTCAGTCAGACCAGACTTGAAAGCACATAACAACAGCAAATGATTTAACAGGTTTACTCTTGCTGGAATGAGCAAGGTTTACTCTAGCTGGAATGAGCAAGAGGATTTAGGCTGTTGGTTTAAGTTGCCTTTAGTTGAGGGTGAGAGATCTTTAAAGCAGCCATTCTCAAAAAAAGAAAAAAAAAAGAAAAAAGAAAAGAAAAGAAAAGAAAAAAGGGGGGCATGGCCCCTTTAGGAGCTCTTCTCAGGTTCTAGGATACAACATGAACAGATGAATAGAAAAACAGATTAGAAGAAAAATTCAGTTTATGCCCCCCTTCAAATGTGCCAAGGCCCCCAGGGGACCATATGGTCCCCATTGAGAATGGCTGCTGTAGAGTATCACTTATTGGTAATTTAGTCAATAGCTGTATTTTCTTAATTTTTAAGTGTTATTGTTTGAAAGGATTTGCCTTTGTTTCACCTATCAGACACCAAAGGAATTCAGAACCTCATGGCAATATTACATTTGCTAATATGTGCAATCTGCTATGTACTTCAGTAACCACATCTGGTGGTACAAGCCAGTCCTTGATTTGGTTCAGAGTCAATAAGAAATATGGATTGAGGCCCTATTTCATTCAGAGTAATTTGAACCTGGTCTGAACTGATCGTGATTCTAAATCCTAACTGAGAATGGGAAATCTTTTTCGGAATATTTCCCATTGACAAGCAGTGGGAAACCAAAAGAGCTATAAATTTTTGTTATTTTTTAAAATGGAAGTGGATGGAATTCGGAGATGGGAATCTGTTCAGAGCAACAAATATGTGCTGAAACCCCCCAGTTGCTGTTTTCTCTGGGTATATATACATATGCTGTTGGAAAGTAAAAGATTAACTTTGGATGTACTTATATGTTATTAAGGCACACTGGACAGCAAAAGGCACAAAACTGACAATGAAGTCCATGTAGGAAATTTTGTGGATGTATTGTGTCATGATTTCAGCTAGGCTTTTGACAAAATACCATATGAATATTCTGATAGTCAAGTTGATAAAATGTGAACTAGATTGTACTACTGTTAGGTGGATTTGTAGCTGATTGATAGGCCACAACGAAAGTGTTCTCACCAAGGGTTTCTTGTTGTCCAACAGAAAAATGACAAGTAGGGTACCACAAGATTCTGTTCTTAGCTCTGTGCTGTTGAACATCTTTATAAATTATGTGGATGAATCTGTGGATGGGATGCTTATCTTGAAGAACTGGGCCAAAACAAAGAAAATGAGTTTCACATGGGAAAAAATGTGACGTCCATCATTTAGGTCAGATCTGGTTCAGAATGAGGCCAGTTGGTTGCACATTGCTACAAATACTACATTTTTTCCAGGATATCAATCAGGGTGTTTAGAATGTTCTGCTATGATAATTTAGTTGTGCTTGAGAATAATTTGTTAAATGTAATTCTTTAAATTTAATCTTAGAACTGCAGAACTGGAGGGGACCCTGTGGATCATCAAGCTCAGCCCCGGTCAAGGAGGCACAGTGGGGAATCAAACTCCCAACTCCTGGCTCTGCAGCCAGAGACATAAACCACTGAGCTGTGCAGTGTTTTAAAATTTTTTTATTTTTGCTTAATAGGCCATAATGGAAATAAATTAACACTTCAGCTTAATTTAAAGATTTTATTGCAATGATAATGAGATTTTTTTCCACTAAAAAATGTTATTTTTTGCTATGCAACCTAACTGGCCAAATGATGGGTAATCTCTCCTTCATTAAAAATATTTATTTGTTGTGCATTGATTCCTTTGATTTAAATTTTAGTTTATTTTGAGTTTTGACTATATTGTGATCTGTCATGCAAGACATGCATTCATGCTATACTTTTGAGACAGTTCATCTGCTGGCTCTTCAGCCTTTTTGGAAATGCATTTCCATGTTCAGAAGTAATTGCCTCCCCCACTCCCAAAGATATCCAATATACAGTTTTATTTATATTATATTTTACTTGTTTTTTTTTTTAAATAACATCCTCAGCTGTTTCAAGTACTGTGTCTGTGTAGTGATTTTAGAGGAAAGGCAATATAACACATGTCCAACCCCTCCCTGTAACTTGTAATTTAAAAAAATGTGAATATGCAATACTGTAGTATACATGGGTGTAAAAATACAGAACAGTAATGAACATGTTTACTCAGAAGTAAGTCCCATGGAGTTCAATAGATTTAGTCCTAGGTGAGTATAGGATTTACTTGCAGTAAGTCCATTTTTCTAGGTGATGAAGCAGAGATTTTTATTTATTTTTTAATTTAATTTAATTTAATTTAATTTAAGGACCCTAGATGTGAATCTTGCAGCTGCATGCCTTTGGCAAGAAACTGAGGGGGTTGAAATCCTTTTTTTCTCTTTTTTTAAGTGATGCTTCTCTGTGCATGCTTTTTTTTTTTTACCGCTAGGAAATTTCATTGGAAATGTGTGGTTTCTGAGATGTTTCATGGTCTTTCTTTCTGGAAGAAATACTACTCCTATACAAAATGGTATTTTTCCTAGGCAAGACTTTCTGGAAAGTGCTTTGAGCTGTACAGAATTTGGCAGTTGCATACAAGAACTGAGAAGGAAAAACAACAACAAAGAAAACCTAGACAAGAATCTGATTTTTGCAGGAAGCTTGGAAATCTCGGCAGTGCAGGAAGAATGTTGGTAAGGAGTAAATTGTGGAAGAAAAAGAGAGCAGGGTGCCTATTTTATGTATTTCTTAATTTTTTTAAAAAAGAAACCCATGGTTCATGCTTCGACATCAGTAAATGATGATGAAGCAAAGGATACACCTAGTTGATAGGTGTGAGTGTAGTGGAAAGAAAAGCAAGAAGAGTAATAAATATAAATTATAAAACATAATAGAACATATAGTAAGATAAGATCCAGTGTTTTATGATAGACAGCCTTCTTTAACCCAGCAGTTTCATTTTGTACTGGACTCTACCATCGCTAGACAACAAATGGGATTTCTAGTCCATTTGAGAAAAATTTCCAGATTGGGGAAGATAACTTTGAAGTGACAAAAAAGAGACAAAAAAGAGAAGAGAGAATGCTTTTGAAGGAACGAATAAAAAAACCAGGCCATACTCTACTGGTAGTGACAACTCCTATGACGTTCTTTATTAGCCCCACTTTTTATTTCAGAACTAATAATTGAGTTAATTTAATTAATATTAATTAAATTATTCTAATGCTGAAATTATTGTGGAATTTAGATATGGAAGAACTGAAGCTATAATATGTATGGTTATAATTTGTGTGTGTGTGTGTGTGTGTGTGTGTGTGTTCATGCAGCCTATACTACCTACATTTCTGGTATTATATTCTTTGACACCTTCTCTTTGAAATGTAAATTGTGCACATAGTGAGCTGCAAATATTCTGTACAGACATTTAATGAACTGTCCTTTATGAATACAATATAAATATAAATTAAATTCATTTCCCTCAGTTTTACATAACTGTTTTGGTTATTGAAGCTTAGAGGGTCAGTTTCCTACACGTGATCTGTATAAGCTAACTAAAGCAATGAAGTAACAAACCACTGTAACAATTGTTAACATATGCAGTCATGAAAGTATAATCTCTCCAGGACTAAGCTGCTCTTTCTGAATACTATATAGATATTAAATATATATTTTTGTAGTTTTTCATTACAAGGTGCTACACAAGGGCATTTTTCTTGTCTACATTTGTAAATCATATATTTTTTACTTCTTCCACAATATCTAAAGTCTTTGTGACAACTAAATCTATGCTAAAATGGAATGTACATTTTTTCCATCTCAGAAATCTTAAATGTTAAGAAAAAAAAGATGAACCCTTGCTAACATATTCAAATCATCTTCTACATATACAATGCCCTTCTGTGAAAGCTAATTTTAAAATATCACATATAAACTGAATTGCATTGAAATTGCAAGTAAGTTTTCTTGTGTTTGGATACATTGCAGTGATGCTCATTCACACCTTAGATATTAATTACATCCCAACTTTTATTTGGTTCATTTGGGGGGGGGGGGGGAACACTAGCTCCCAGTTTGCACCACAGGAAAGAGTCCAGTCCAAATTTTTAAGAACTAGCTTACAGGTCCAGATAGATGGATGGATGGATGGATGGATGGATGGATGGATGGATGGATATAGATATAGATATAGATATAGATATAGATATATGTATGTATCTATATATAGATATCTAAAACCACAAGGTCTATTTCCTCTAATATTTCATGACAACGTCCAATCTAACTGGGTCAAGTCTGTCCAGAGCTATTTGTTCAAAATTGGCCTTTCCCTCAAGTGCTTTTCTCTTATGGAACAGATCAGGCAAAAACAAACAAACAAAAACAAAAAACTAGTAAAGCACAAAACTGAGGATACAGAACATAAAACTGACCTTTCATGCACACAAAACTCTGTGGTGAGGACCTACATAAAAACCTTGGGGAACCAGCAAATTATTTAACATCTCTGGCAGTGAAAGAGTTTAGAAGAAGCTTCACCTTGGCAAGGTGCTTGGCCCTCCCTTCCACTATACTTGAAGGGAAGTACGAGAATATCCCTTTCACTGAAAGGCTTCATACTTGTTCCATAAGGGAGGCTGAGACTATAGGGCACATGTTCTTCACCTGTCTGCATTACGAGGTGGCCCATAAGGAGATCATCACCTCACTGACCCCAAAAAGTCTATGCTCGTCAGAAAAAAAAAGATTTGGGTTTCTTCTTTCTAATATAGACTCCAAGATCACTTTGCCAGATTTTGTATGGCAATACTCAGGTCTCGGAAATTCCACAGTAATTAAATATTAGATTTTGAATGCCAATTTTTTTTACAAAGTAACTGAAATTCTGAAATTTTATGGTAACCAGATACTAGATTTTAAATTGTCTTTTAATGTCAAATGCTTTTTTTTTACAAAGTATTTGGAATTTTGAAAACTGCAAAAGTCTATGTTTTTTACTCTGTGTGATTGGTCTAAGGCACACAACAATAAACTGTGCTGTAGTATATTAAATTATTTGCACTAATACTAAACTGTGAGGTTCACGTTGGTTGAATTATGGCTACAATCCCATGCACACCTAGTTTGAAATATATTTTATTGTTATAAGGTTGACCCATTTGGCTAAGTTTTACCTAGATTTTAGGTATGCTGTTAGGTCCTGTTTAGCTCATCACCGAGTACAAGCTTTCATATCCTTTTTAAAGGGAGGTAATTCTTAAGGCAAAACATGTTTTGGCCAATACCTTTGTGACGGTTTCCATGTGATTTTCCAGTGTGTAAACTCATACCCAGCTGAAAAGGATCTCATAGATATATAAACCAAAGAATCATAGATAAATATTGCAATTGTGGGTGTGCCTACTCCTGGCTGGTTTGCAAAATAAATAAATAAATAAATAAATAAATAAATAAATAAATAAATAAATAAATAAATTTGTTGAGCTGTGTTTGCAGCTGAGCTAACAGCAAGGCTTCTGAAAGCTTAACTAGGTGCTGCCCTGAGAGAAACAAGAAGAGAAGAGGAGGAAGTATAAATTATTGGTGGAAATCCTTTTGGCATAACCATGCTTGCTGAAGGATTATGATGTCATAGGCAGAGAAGGTCACAGCTTCCATGTGATGAGAAGCTGCAGGATAGGAAGAGGATATTTTTAATTACTAAAAATCTTCGACTGCTGGTGTTGTATGACCCTTTCTCCACGGATAAATTATTCAACAGGATATCTACATTATGCTTCTGCTTCTTTTTACTAAGCTTGTTGGGTTTATGATAGGTATATCATAAATTTCTGGAAAGAAATTGCCAACAATGATAATGAAAGTGTAATCACAGAATCATAGAATAATGGAGTTGGAAGGGGTCTGTAAGACCACTGAGTCCAGCATGCTGCTCAGTGTAGGAATCCAAGTAAAAGTATAGCTGACTGATGGCTGTCTGAATTTTTCTTGAATGCTTCCAGAGTTACAGTGCTCATCACTTCCTTTTTGAGGAACCAGTGTACATCTATGTGTCCATATACGGCCCTGAACTATTCAGAAACATGTTTTTCAAAGATAAATGCATCTAAATACTTAGTAAATCTGCATAAGGGATTGATATAATTGTACTCAATGAAAAGTAGAGATTGGCAAAGTTATTTTCTTGAACGACAACTAGCAGAATTTCCCAGGCAACATGGTTGGTGACAGTTCTGTCTGAGATGCTGATTGTTTAGTTTGAAAAGTAAATTGGCCAAACTCTACTAGGCATTTTATTCTCCTCTGTAATCATTCTCATTCTTTGCTCACTGCTATAATATACGTAACCAAAAGCAATGAAACAAAACAACAGCTGGCAAAGAGTAGGATTTGGAAAGGATTTAGCCGCCTAGAGTGGTTGTTCGACTAGATAGGCAGGATATAAATGTAATAAATAAATAAATTTATAATTTGGAAACCATGAGAGGTGAATTGGTACTTACTTAAATGTATGTGTAGAGTTCAAAGGTTAAGTATGATTAAGAAAATGTTGTGTAGTTATAATAAAACATTCAGCCACATTCTCCCTAATTTTCTAGACTGTCCTCACTCCTCCATCATTCCGCCCCCCAATCAGATATCTGTGTGCCAATTGAGTAAGGGTTGCAGTGGTATCATCATGTAGGATTATGAATCTATGTGCTTCTCAGTCCATGTGGGATTTTCTGGCCAACAAGATGTTATCAGTTTCTTCCCATGAAATATTGTGCATAATTAGATTCTATACAGGAAGTTGCAGAATTTATCACTATCAGCTTATATCAATTTAGTGCACTCTTATCTTGGTCAACACACTCCTTCAAAAATGACCACTGTGATAGTCTGACACTGACAAAAGTGGCAAAAAGATACAAAAACCCTGTTTAGGATGATAATACTTTGGGCTCAAGCAGTGTCAAACTTAATCTTTCAAAGGAAATTGGTGATAAATTGGGACCAACCACTGCTCAGCAATTCTTCCTACTTCTGCTCTGGGAAATGTGTCAGTCTTTATGGGAGTCCCTTCTGGGGCAAAATGTCAAAAATCTCTGGGATATATATTCCTTTATTTCTATGCACCAGAAATAAAGTACCACGGCTGCTTTATCTGGTCTCCCTCTTCCCTTTTTATCCAGAAAATATTCCTTTAAAATAGGTTTGGCTGAAAGAAGATACTGATTGTCTCAAGGACACCTTGCAAACTTTATGACTAAGTATGGATTTGATTCGGTCCCTGGGCCAGCACTGTTATCCATTACACTGTACTAACTTTTCAGGTTAGTGACTGAGGCATATCTGATGCTAAAGCTTCAAACATATTGGTGAAAAGAATGCAAATAACAATGCAATTGATGTTTATCAAAATTTATGTCATGAGCAAATTTGGTTACTCAGGGTAGGAGAATTACAGTACGAAAACTATATGTTGCTAGCTGATTTTGAGTCCTGTGTGTGAAGCTGAATATAAAATAAGTGAATATACTTATTCACAAGTCTATGCCTTTATACGTGCCATCAAGGTGCTTTTTTACTTATCACAACACTATATAAATATATTTTTTGAGTTATGTGAGATATTCCAAGATTGGTTTACTGTAGTAACTCTCCACTGAGTTTTCATGGCCAGGCATGGATTTGGACCTATCTCTCCTAAATTATAGTCCAACACTCCATCTGCTATGCCACACTAGCTCTTCAAATCTTCCTAATAGAGAGACTTGGGCAGTAAGACTGTGAGTGTTGTATGCAGCCTTTTAAGACTTTTAAGACATTACTATTAGGAGCATTAGACTTGAGCATCTTATTTGAGGTTAATGTTCACTTTCATAAGAATGGTCCCTAAAACTGAGGTTGATATGCTACAAATATGAAGCACATTTTTGCTTGTGCAGCTCTTCGGGAATTACATTGCCACTCTGGTAGTTTTGAAATCCTGTTTCAGTACAGGAGAGCCTGACATTCAAAAGATGTTTTATGACTATGTGTATTTATTTCCTCTATGGTATTAAAATATAATACATTGTCAGTTTCCATAGTTGTAGATTTCTTCACTGCAATAAATCAGTGAATACAATCAAGAAGCTTTACAAACTGGCAGTGAAATAAATCCATGATGGAAGGCCTCTGGAAGTGAATCCAGAGCAAGACATTAGATTCATTGTTGCTTATCATAAAAATTAAAAATTACCTCACAGACCTTTTTCAGAAATCTCCATTATGCACAAGTATTTATCAGTTTAGTGGAGAATATAAATTGGGATTTTATCACATTTCAATATTCATTTTATTTTTATTTTAATGTTTTGCTACACAGCCTCAGGAGACGTTTTGTATAGGATACTTTATTTAAAGATTAATACTCCTTTGGCAAAATCCTATTGTTAGTTCCAATGAGACGAGGCCATCAAATGATGTCAATGCATATATAAGTGATAGAATCATAGACTTATGGAGGTTAGAAGGGGCCTTCAAAGCTATTGAGTCCAATCCCCTGCCCAGTGCAGGAATCAAAGTTAACGTATATATAAACAATGGCTGTCTAATTAATTTTGAATGGCTCCTGTGTTGGAGCACTCACCACCCACTGAAGTA
Source organism: Pogona vitticeps (assembly GCF_051106095.1). Classification (NCBI taxonomy): domain Eukaryota; kingdom Metazoa; phylum Chordata; class Lepidosauria; order Squamata; family Agamidae; genus Pogona; species Pogona vitticeps. The sequence goes on along the minus strand of NC_135784.1, from coordinate 48,760,553 downwards.
ATTAGTTTCATTGTTGTACTGCTCTAACAGGATCCCCCCCCCACATTATTCAGCTAAAATCGGGTTTCCTGTAACTTGAATGATTATATTTCTTGCATTATAGAATGATTGAGAACAGATCCTGTCCATCCTCTGTATGACAACTTTTCAAGTTGTCTTTTCTCAAGGCTAAAGATGCCTAGTTCTTTCAGTCTTTTCTCATAGGGTTTGACCCCTAATCATCCTTCTTGGCTTCCTTTGAACCTGCTCCAGTTTATCTGAAACTAGACATCATAGTCAATATGAGGCCTAACTATACCAAATAGAAGGGAACTACTACTTCATTTGATGTTGGAATTATATTTCTGCTAATTCAGCCTGAAATAGCCCTTTTCTTTTCTTTTCTTTTCTTTTCTTTTCTTTTCTTTTCTTTTCTTTTCTTTTCTTTTCTTTCTTTCTTTCTTTCTTTCTTTCTTTCTTTCTTTCTTTCTTTCTTTCTTTCTTTCTTTCTTTCTTTCTTTCTTTCTTTCTTTCTTTCTTTCTTTCTTTCTTTCTTTCTTTCTTTCTTTCTTTCTTTCTTTCTTTCTTTCTTTCTTTCTTTTTCCGGCCACATGGCACTGTTGGCTCATATGCAGCTTGTGATCTATAACAATTCCAAGATTCTTATCAAATGTCGTGTTACCAAGCTACGTATCCTCCACCATGTACCTCCCCCCACTAAGAATAGAACTTTGCACTTATCCCTGTTAAATGTCATTCTTGTTTTCAGCCTAGTCCTTGAACCTATCAAGATTTTTTTTTTGAATTTTGTTTATGTCTTCCAGGTCCTATTAGTCCTATTCCCTCAGTAGGTTAGGACTAGCCATTGGATATAGCCCTGTCTCTTTTACCTTCAACACACTTTCTTTTCTTTTTTCCTGGATGCTTCTACTTTTTCATTAATTGTACTTCAAAGCTGATTAAAAATAGCAGTTTGAATCTAAATAGTTTTCTTGTGTTCATATTATATCACAATGTTGTCCTAAAGGTGTTTAAAAACTCCCCTGCCTATGGTTTGATAAAGCTGATATTTCATGAGTTACAGAATATTGCTATATGATTGCTAACTCTGTGGTAACAACCATGAATTCAGTGGGATTGCTTTCCAGTTAAGCATGCACAGGATTGCACTGCTTGTGATTTTATTTAAATATCACCAAATTGCCACTACAAGAATGAGCAAATCTGGATTTTGACTCTTTCATATGACGAATCTGTTGCATCATATTTCTGCATTAATTTTTCATGTAAAAGTTCATGTTTCGACATACACTCAGAAACACAGAATACATTTTTAAATATGTATTTTCTTTTGAAATGTGCATTTCTAAATGCATTTTGAGAAACTGCTGAGAATTATACTTTACTTATTGGAGAAATGAGAAATCTTGTGGAAAAGTGTAATCAATATGTTTCTATGAGATATGTAAATCAGAGCAGTTTGTGCTGAAATTCATAAATATTTAAATATTTATTTTCTCTTGAAATATTCCTATAGTAATACAAATAACCAGTTTTCTGGAGAGATAAGACATGGTAGTGGATTATATAAAAAGTAGGGCTGAGGAATATTTGTTTGCTTTGCTTCTAAATTCAAATTGGAAATTAATACTATATGTATGATGCATTACTGAAATGGGTGGACCATGATTGTGGAGGGAGACTAGAGCATATGAAGCCTGGTGTAAGTCTTCCCGTGTACAGCCAGATCAAAGGAGAAAAAATTCATTTATTAAAGCCAGTGAGATACATATGGATGCAAAATAGCCATGTAAGATCTGACACATTTTTGGATTATACTTTATTTTAAAGCTTTCATTTTTTCCACAGTTCTTCTATGAATATATTCCCCCACAACTAAACCACAATAGATGTTTCTGTTAAACATTTATATTGTTCTAGGATGATTAAAGTGGACAATATGTTGTTGTTGTTTTTGCACTCCGGTGAGCACTACCTGCATGTTTTTTCGTTTCTTTAAATATATATACTTGTATCTAGTGGAAGGCATTCAACTTTTATTAGGATAATGACAGGTATTTCCCCCCCCCCCAGTTCTCATGTATCCCAAATGCAGTTCAGACTGGCTGGAAATTCTCTTAAACTAGCTGTAAGGAAGGAGCTAGAGGGACATGGTGGCGCTGTGGGCTAAACCGCAGAAGCCTGTGCTGCAGGGTCAGAAGACCAGCATTCGTAAGATCGAATCCACACGATGGAGTGAGCTCCCGTCGCTTGTCCCAGCTCCCTCCAACCTAGCGGTTCAAAAGCATGCAAATGCAAGTAGATCAATAGGGACCACCTCGGTGGGAAGGTAACAGCATTCCGTGTCTAAGTCGCACTGGCCATGTGACCATGGAAGATTGTCTTCAGACAAAAACACTGGCTCTATGGCTTGGAAACGGGGATGAGCACCGCCCCCTAGAGTCGAACATGACTGGACAAAAATTGTCAAGGGGAACCTTTACCTTTACCTTTAAGGAAGGAGCAGAAAAAATTATGTTGTGCTGCTGCTGTCACACCAGTTTAATATTGACTTTTGGTTTCAAATGCCACCTATTGGACATAAGGTGAGTTACAAAAAGGAAGAAGTCAATTTGAGCTTATATTATGCAATGGCTTGACTACGAATTATGTATATAATTGTAAATACACTCTCCAATTAGAATGTTTTGGTCCCCCCCTTTTTTCTGTAATTAAAAGATATTATTGGTAGGGTAGGTGTGGCTGAATAAGCCATGTGTGACTGGGGGAAAATTGAACAGTATAAATGAATAAGCATAAATAATTTATACAAACTCTTAAAAGTAAAATGAAATAGGTAGGAAGCTGCAGCCGTTTGAATATTACAGAATTAGATAAGAGTTAATATTTTAACTGCAGACCATACTTTTTTATAAGAGGAGAGATGCTGCATTTTAGAGAATACGTTTTTGAAGCTGGACTTTGACCAGGAGTTAAAATCACACTCAGCAATGAAATGCTGCCTAGTGCTATTTAACATGTACAGTATATGAAACCGATAGGGGAAGTCATCCAAAGGTTTCAGCTGCAATGCCAGCAGTATATGAATGACACGCAGGTCTTTTGCTCTCTGTTTCTTTGGCTGATCCCCAGGAGGCTGTGGAAATCCTGAGTTTAAGTGCTTGGGGTGATCATTGGATAGAGGGGAGGGAGATAGAAGCACTTTTTAGAAAATATAAAAGTGCTTTGATGTGGACATCTGCTTGCTGTTTCAATTTTAGTTCTTTATTGTAGAGTTGTAGACCAGAACAAAACATTCAGTAGGAATTGGATGGAGTTCTGTTTCTCCTGAAATACTGCCTTCATAGTTAGAGGGTTCTTCTGGACTAGCCTCTGGCTGTAAAAGCATAGGTTGTAGCTAGGAATTGGTTTTATTATCAGTTGTTTTATTTTATTGAACAGTATTTTAAGTGGATATTTAGAAATTGCATAAATTTCAAAATCTTTGAACTGTTTGACACTGTAAGTTATCATGGGAAGACTATGACTTTGAAAGGTGATATATAATAATATATCGAATAAATTAAGTAGCTTGAGATTTTAGGCTGAAAAGCTGATTCTGCCATTCTGAAAATGAAACATCAGAAGAAAAATGAAACAGTACTTTATAATATATTTTAATTGCTTATTTGTGCACTTGCAGATTACTCTGCATTCAAGAGTCCAGTTTACTTGTCATAGCAAGAGCTCATACAAGCTGTGGTGAATTAAAGGTGTTACTGTTTCCTTCCAACTTTTGAGCTGCAAAACAAGGCATGATCCATATATTTTAGAGAACCATCATGAGGCCATAACCAGAGCCTTGAGGGATGACAGTGATCTTGATGATTGCAAATGTTTGGTTCAGCCACCAAAGAGAGGCAGATTTGGAGCAGTCCAATTATCATCACTTGTTTGCACTGCTGCATAGTTATCTTGAGGCTCTTCTAGCTAGATGTTGGAAGAGGCATGATCTCTGACAAATTTCCACCCTTACTATTTCTTGGGAATTTTTAATAAGGGAAAGAAATGTGAGTCTATGTAGTTTTATGCACAGATTTACTGTGACATCAGAGCAAAGGTCTGTATAGTCTATCAGTCATTCATCTAGCAGCCAGCTTGACATCTTAGAGGATTCTACAGGTAGGACGTGAATGCAGTCTGCCCTGGAGCTAAGGCTCAAATAGAAGCACTTTGCAGAAATAATATATGTACAACCATCACATAATGACTTTACAGCCTTATCCTCCATATTTACTCTAGTCCCCTTTTGTAGCTTTCCATGTTGCTTGCCATTAGTAATAATGAATTCCAGAGTACGATCTTTTGCTTGGTCATCAGCTTCTACTGAGATAGATACAGTTGCCACTGCTTTGATAATGAATTTCATGGCATCTTTAGTGGTAACGGCAGAAGAGTGGATATGCAGAGACCTTCGTGGCTTTAATTTTATGCATTGGAAAACAGTGATACAGAATTAGAGTTGGCAAACCCCTGCAAATCCGAAGAGTTTGATGATGTTAGAAGAGGAGCCTGTAGAGCCTCTCTGTAATTGCTTGGTGCTGGCTTTGGCTTCTCCACATCCTGGAAAGGAAAGCTATTCTTCTCTGTTGTGACCACTGATAAGGTCACTCAATAATTGGCTTGCAAGCTGCTGCTACACAAGAAACATACTTCTATTTTGTTTTTGTAGAATTGGAGGGAAGTTGGAAATCTCTGAGAGCTGACCATTGTTTGTTTAAAAACCTTCCTTGAAGAAGTGTGATCCTTTCCATTGCGATACAGCACTTATTGTCAGCAAATTCTTTTTTGTGTGTGTGTGTGATTAACTGGAATCTCACTTGTAGTTTCAATCCATTGGTCCAGCCTTTACCATCTGGAGCTGTATAAAACAAGCTTGTTCCATCTGCATTTTATTAGTATTTCAAATATTTCTCTTTTCCTATTCAATCTATGGCCAAAATTCTCTTGCGTAGCTTACATTGATGTAGGGCACATTATATCACCTGTAGTGCAAGATTGCCACTAACTAGAGTGCTTGCTGTGATTTCTCACACAATCTCTCACTACATACAATTCGGGTGGCTTTGCATGCAACCCAGAAACTAAGCAGGAGCTCTTTAATAACCGAATAGGTGCTGTGGATGGTAATTTGCTGCAACATATTTAAGACTGAGAGAGGAAGGAAGATGAAATCTATACCTTTACTTCTGAAATGCCTGGGAATCATTATCATTACAAAGCAGAAAAACAAAGTAAATCTAGAAGTGTATAGTGTTTGATTAGAGTGTTAATTGTCATCAGAATGTGCACCTTTACTTTCTTTACAACACCTTTTCTATGAGAAGAAAGCCTGGAATTTTACTTTCAAAATCTTACTGTAGCTTAGGTTTTAATCAAGATGTTATATTGTCAAAGATTTCACAGCAGTTGTGCTTGTTTCTCTTTTAAAGGGACAAGTTCTTTCATCTCTTATTCCTTCCTTCCTGTAATGGCTGGTCCTAGTTAGACATACTGGCAGAATTCTTCTGAACTCTCGCAATGGCAGCCTCATAAAAGTCTGTCACAAATATGCCACAGCTTTTGACGCTGCCCCTCACCCACCCACTTCTCAATCCGCACTGATTAAAGTCAAAGTAGGAGAAGGATTGCCAGTTTACTTGGTGGCAGATTGTTTGGATGGATTGTGCTATTAGTTTCTCATGGAAATATGAAGGCCACCAGGGTGAGAAGTAAACAGTGATCATTTGGGAAGGACTTGGATAATTTCTCAGTTACTCCAAATGAGACTTTGAAAAGTTCACCCACCCTTATTCCTTTATGACACTTTATGGTACAACTTGATTATTCCATGAATACGTGGACATAATAATAAATACAGACATGACAATAAATGTTGAAGAGAATTAGAAGATAGGCAGAATCCCTATCATGGATTGCATTACATGTGTCTCCCTTGTATCTCCAACAGTGCCCAGAGGGCTCAGCTACCTATTAGTAGTGTCTATGGCATGTGCTTAAACTTGTGTGTTCCTGTGCTGCTATTGTTTTGAAAGTGTTATACATTCCAGCTAAGAAGTGTGCCTGAAGAACTTTGGATAGAGGCTCGTAACATTGTACAGGAGGCAGCAACAAAAACCATCCCAAAGAGAAGGAAATGCAAGAAAGCAAAGTGGCTGTCCAACGAGGCCTTAGGAATAGCAGAGAGGAGAAGGGAAAGAAAATGCAAGGGAGATAGGGAAAGTTCCAGAAAATTGAATGCAGACTTCCAAAGAATAGTAAGGAGAGACAAGAGGGCCTTCTTAAATTAACAATGCAAAGAAATAGAGGAAAATAACAGAAAAGGAAAAACCAGAGATCTGTTCAGGAAAATTGGAGATATTAGAGGAACATTTTGTGGAAAGATGGACATGATAAAGGACAAAAATGGGAGGGACCTAACAGAAGCAGAGGACGTCAAGAAGAGGTGGCAAGAATACACAGAGGAATTATATCAGAAAGATTTGGATATCCCGGACAGCCCAGACAATGTAGTTGCTGACCTTGAGCCAGACATCCTGGAGAGTGAAGTCAAGTGGTCCTTAGAAAGCCTAGCTAACAACAAGGCCAGTGGAGGTGATGATATTCCAGTTGAACTATTTAAAATCTTAAAAGATGATGCTGTTAAGGTGCTACATTCAATATGCCAGCAAGTTTGGAAAACTCAACAGTGGCCAGAGGATTGGAAAAGATCGGTCTACATCCCAATCCCAAAGAAGCGCAGTGCCAAAGAATGCTCCGGGTACCATACAATTGCACTCATTTCACACGCTAGCAAGGTTATGCTCAAAATCCTCCAAGGTAGGCTTCAGCAGTATGTGGACCGAGAACTCCCAGAAGTACAAGCTGGACTCTGAAGAGGCAGAAGAACTAGAGCCCAAATTGCTAACATGCGCTGGATTATGGAGAAAGCCAGAGAGTTCCAGAAAAATATCTACTTCTGCTTCATAGACTATGCAAAAGCCTTTGACTGTGTGGACCACAGCAAACTATGGCAAGTCCTTAAAGAAATGGGAGTGCCTCACCACCTTATCTATCTCCTGAGAAACCTATATGTGGGACAGGAAGCAACAGGTAGAACTGGATATGGAACAACTGGTTGGTTCAAAATTGGGAAAGGAGTATGACAAGGCTGTGTATTGTCCCCCAGCTTATTTAACTTATATGCATAATGTATCATGCGGAAGGCTGGACTGGAGGAATCCCAAACCGGAACTAAGATTGCCGGAGGAAATATCAACAACCTCTGATATGCAGATGATACCACTCTGATAGCAGAAAGTGAGGAGGAATTAAAGAACCTTGTAATGAGAGTGAAAGAGGAGAGTGCAAAAAAAAAAAAAAGGGGGGGGGCCTGAAACTCAACATCAAAAAAGCTAAGATCATGGCCACTGGTCCCATAGCCTCCTGGCAAAGAGAAAGGGAAGATATGGAGACAGTGACAAATTTTATTTTCTTGGGCTCCATGATCACTGCAGATGGACACAGCAGCCACGAAATTAAAAGACAGCTGCTTCTTGGGAAGAAAGCGATGACAAACCTTGACAGCATATTAAAAAAGCAGAGACATCATCTTGCCAACAAAAGTCCGAATAGTCAAAGCTATGGTTTTTCCTGTCGTGATGTATGGAAATGAGAGGAGGACCATAAAGAAAGCAGACCACCGAAGAATTGATACCTTTGAATTGTGGTGCTGGAGGAAGCTCTTGAGAGTCCCCTGGACTGCAAGGAGAACAAACCTATCAATTCTAAAGAAATCAACCCTGAGTGCTCACTGGAAGGACAGATCCTGAAGCTGAGGCTCCAGTACTTTGGCCATCTCATGAGAAGAGAAGACTCCTTGGAAAAGACTTTGATGTTGGGAAAGTGTGAAGGCAAGAGGAGAAGGGGATGACAGAGGATGAGATGACTGGACAATGTCTGCGAAGCAACCAGCATGAATTTGACACAACTACAGGAGGCAGTAGAAGATAGGAGGGCCTGGCGTGCTCTGGTCCATGGGGTCACGAAGAGTCAGACACGACTAAACGACTAAACGACAATGAAGCCTACACAATCAGTACAGCAGCTGTAGTGGGTTTGGAATAAATAGAAGTCTGTTGGGCTGGTATAGTTGCCCTTGTATGCTTGCTGATTTCAGATCTGCTGCCACACTTGGTTCTGCTGGTAGAACTAGTGTATTGTTTAAGATTTGCCAGCAAACAATCCAGAAAAAGGGTGTCCTGGTTCAGGACCATGGTATGGTGTAATGCAGTAGTTACCCAACCTTTGGTAATCCTGGTGTTATTGGACTGCAACTCCAAGAAGCCTTCACCACCAGCTGGGCTGGCCAGGATTTCTGGGAGTTGCAGTCCAAGAACATGTGGGTCACCCAAATTTGGAAAGCACTGGTGTAATTGATAGAATGATTGTCTAGGACATTAGAGACTTGGGTTCAGTTCTCCTTTCAGCTATGAAAGCTTACTGGACAAGTGAACTGGTAAAACCATTCCTTAAATATCTCACTTACCTTGAAAGACTTATTAAGTTTCAACTTGATGGTGCATAACAATTCAAACAACAATACAAATAGTCCTGAATTTTTCTCATGATAATTTCTCCAGAATTTCTCCTTCGCTGAAACTTTTCTTGAGAAGCAATATATTTTATTTCACAGTGCATGAGATTAGTTGAGATTTTCATAGGATAAACATAATCTGCAACACTACAATACTCTGTAAAGTATTACCCTAGGGTTTGTTTCATGTGCATACATGTAATCTTTTAGAAGAAGGCTTCATTAAGGCTGCAGTTCTGAACATAGTTCAAAGGTGTTAAGGCCAATTTGTCATGGTGGAACTTGTGAATAATAAACATGTGTAGGATTGTTCTGCAAAGGGCTCTCAGATAATTTCAGAGGTAAATAAACAACCAAGTAAATGTGCATAGAATTGCGTTGCTTGAATATCAAGATAATTCATGCTCTGGTTCTCACACTTCCAACCAGTTTCAGGCATTTGTTTAGTTTGTTCTCCTGGTGTTAGGAAAATTATCCTAAATATCTTATCAGGAGGTTAACAATTTTATGAATTTACATCTAATCATGTCCTGCTTCAAACCTATTATACTTCTTGACCTTTAAGTATTATCCTATTCAGCAGGTGATGAGCTAACAATTCTGCTCCCAGAGAAGTCCCAAGAATCTTGTCTGACTTTTGGACTATATATAATGCTACAACATAAAATTAAATTCAGATTGCTGAATGAGTAAAAGGACGAGTTATAGAACATTCTGAAAATCAATTTGATGACCTGGTGAATAGCAACGGTTTTGAGTTTTGACCTACACACAAGAAATTGAACTTATCTATTGAAAATAAGTTATCACATGATGATTCTGGTTCGATATGGTTGATGACGTTCTCATACTATTTTACTTGCAAAAATGAATGGTGGAACTTTAAAAAAAAGACATCCCTACTCTTCACTTTGCTGAAGTTTTGCTTCCTGGTATTGTCACTTTCTTGAAGTTTCAATTTATACTCTTTAGTCAAGTTGACAATGTGCAGTTACAATTGTGGTTTTCTAGTCTTTCTCCTCTCTTCTCCCATCTTTCTTTCTTTCTTTCTTTCTTTCTTTCTTTCTTTCTTTCTTTCTTTCTTTCTTTCTTTCTTTCTTTCTTTCTTTCTTTCTTTCTTTATTTATTTATTTATTTATTTATTTATTTATTTATTTATTTATTTATTTATTTATTTATTTATTTATTTATTGGACTTATATACCACCCCATAGCGCTACAAGCACTCTCCGGGCGGTTTACAATTTTAATTATACAGGCTACACATTGCCCCCCCCCCCCCCCAGCAAGCTGGGTACTCATTTTACTGACCTCGGAAGGATGGAAGGCTGAGTCAACCTTGAGGCGGCTACCTGGGATTTGAACCCCAGGTCGTGAGCACAGTTTTTTAGCTGCCGTACAGCGTTTTAACCACTGCGCCACGAGGCTCTTCCATCTTTCCCAGCATTGTTGTCTTTTACATAAAAACCCACCTTTCTCATGAGTACCCAAACTTGTACAGCCTCAGCTTTAACATTTTTGCCCCCAGAGATAGTTCAGGCTTGATTTGAAGGGCACACTAGTTCATCTTTCTGGCAGTTCCGGGTATCTGCAAAACTCTCCTCTAGCACCACATTTCAGAGAAGTCAGTTTTTCCTGTCAGCTTCCTGTCAGAATGCTGTTATGCCAGTTATTCTATAGAGACACATTTTCATCTCCAAACATTTATGTATGTGAGTTGCTTCATTTAAAAATGCAGGGAAATGCTCCACTATAAGAGGAGAGCTCCAATTTGTTATTCCTAAAGAGTGGGGGAAGCACCCTCTACTTACCAAGGAATGAGACCATTAAGCACAGTGAGAATACCTTTCCCAAGTAAGGAACAATAAGGATTAAAGAGGAGCAAAAATTATAACTGAGGATTGAGTTCTTTTGCAAGTCTGCTATTTCAGGGTGCTTATACTTAAAAGCATATGTTGCATTTCATCTTTCCCATTCCACTAGTGATGAACTATATAAAGACTGAGGTGGCTAGTGATATTATGCTGTAATGTTTACTTGTGAAAGTTGTCTTGCCACACACAAGAGGTTCTTTTGGATCCAAGATGATTGCACACCGGTGAGGAAAAAAGACTGCAGGACTTTATTGAAAGGATGGGAAAAGAGAAAAGCATAGTAATATGAGCAGACAATAGGAAGCTATAATATAAAAAAATAATAATAATACAAAATCAAATTCTAATGCAAAAAGACAGAACAAAGGAAAGACATGATCTGAAAACCCATTCTACCACTGGGACCCCCTGGAAACAGTAGCGTTCTCATTCTGTTAGAAGTGCCTGTATTGCTTGTGGGCCCACAGCCAAGTGGACTGAACAGCACCATTTATGAGCTGTCCTCCTCAATAATCCTGGCCTTTTTATCCTTTAAGATAACTAGCACCTGCACATTGGCTAATAGCCGCATATTCCTTCTTAACTGGCAAAACATTTGGGCAGTAACTAGGAGGATTATGTGAGGTATATAGCTATGTATATGCAGATTTCAAATTTGCATATTCTGGGATATGCAATCTATCAATTCGTGTTAGGTACATTTAATATATCGACTCCTTGCATTGTCTAGCCATAGTGGAAAGTTCCTAGTTTACAGGACTGTAAAAATGTATAGCAATCACATATTCTCCCTTGTTGTCTCCCTGTCATTAAATCTTTCCCAGTCTTCTTTCCAGCATCTTGATGAATTAAAGGAACACGACACTAATTCTATAACGTCTGCTTGCTAATATTAAAATATCTTCTAAATCATATAAGCTATATACCTTGCATGAACTAATCCTTTTGTGGATCTGTGTCACTAAACAATATAAATCACTTTCCTGTGTAAGATTAATTTTGGTAATAATTATTAAGATAGCATGAGCTGATTTCATATAATCTTTTCTGCGCTTTGGGGATTCTTATCCGATAATGCTTATTACCTTCTCTGAAAGCTGTTTCTCTTTAAAGCCACATTTCCAGAAACAATAAGAGGATGTAAATAAAGTCTGCATGAATAGCAAAGGAATTTGGTAGTACTAGGCTTTATTAGCCAGCTTTGTATTGATGTTTGTGTGATATTTGTGTTGCGGCTCATTGTCATGTTGTGGGGTATGTCTTGGCTACATGTCTATTTATTTATTTATTTATTTATTTATTTATTTATTTATTTATTTATTTATTTATTTATACCCCGCCTATCTGGTCCGAGAGGACCACTCTAGGCGGCTAACAACCATAAAAATAATACAAGACAATGTAAATAGACAGTTCTAAGAGATAAAAACACTACATTAAATCAAATAATACGTAAGACAAACAAAAAGAAAGAGAAGAGGGGGTTCAAGAGGTGTATGATGGAAAGGCCTGCCGGAACAACCATGTTTTTAATTGCTTCTTGAAGATACCCAGCGAGGGAGACCCGCGGATCACAGGAGGTAAGTTGTTCCAGAGGCGAGGAGCCACCACCGAGAGGGCCCGATTTCTTGTCTTCTCCTTCCGGGCCTCCCTCGGCATTAGGCTCCTCAGCCTCACCTCCTGGCTCGCACGAGTGACACGGGTAGATCTTGGTGGGAGTAGGCGTTCCGCCAAGTATCGAGGCCCTAAACCGTTTAGGGCTTAATACGTGAGCATCAACACTTTGAAGTCAATGCAGAATCGGATGGGCAGCCAATGCAGAGCGGCCAGAGTGGGTGAAATATGTTGGTATTTTTTCACACCACTGATTAATCTGGCCGCCGCATTCTGCACCACCTGTAGTTTCCGCAGCAGCCCCAAAGGTAACCCCACGTAGAGCGCATTACAGTGGTCTAATCTCGAGATTATGAGCGCATGTACCAAGGTAGTGAGCGCCCCCACATCAAGGTAGGGCCGCAGCTGGGCTATCCGCCTAACATGAAAAAAGGTGGTACGGACCACCGATGCCACCTGGGATTCCATAGTGAGCGCCGGGTCCAGGTGGATCCCCAAACTGCGAACCATATCCCTGGCGGGCAGGGTCACTCCCCAAAAAGAGAGGGAATTTCCCAGATCCCGAGCTGTTGGGGCGCCCACCCTAACACCTCTGTCTTGTCCGGGTTCAGCCTGAGCCCGTTTTCCTGCATCCATTGCAGTACAGTCCCCAGGCAGCGCTGAATGGACGGAACGGCATCTCCTGCGGTTGGCAAAAAGGAGATATAGAGCTGGGTGTCATCAGCGTACTGATGACACTTGACCCTACACCCCCGGATGACCGCTCCCAGCGGCCTCATGTAGATGTTAAACAACGTTGGGGAGATAATCGACCCTTGCAGAACCCCACAGTTGAGGATCCACGGGGCCGAGACACTCTCCCCAAGCTGAACTCTCTGAGGATGGTCCTCCAAGAAGGAACGGAGCCAGGACAGTGCCAGGTCACCAATTCCCAACTCAGAGAGCTTCCCCAGGAGGATACCGTGGTCAATGGTATCAAAGGCCGCTGAGATATCAAGGAGGACCAACAGAGACACTTTGCCCCCGTCGGCCTCCCTCAATAGGTCATCACACAGGGCGACCAATGCCGTCTCTGTACCATGGCACGGCCTGAAGCCCGACTGAAATGGATCCAGGGTGTCTGTTTCATCCAGGAGGGCTTGCAGCTGATCGGCCACCACCCTCTCCACCACTTTGCTTAGGAAAGAAACGTTGGCGACGGGCCTGTAATTGCCAATTTCGTCCGCCGCCAAACTAGGTTTCTTCCTGATGGGCCTAATGAGTGTATCCTTCAGGGCAGATGTAAATCTGCCCTCAAGGAAAGACCCATTAATTATAGCCGTGGCCCATTCCGTTGTTAAAGGCCTGGCTGATTTGATTAGCCAGGCTGGGCAAGGGTCCAAGGAGGAGGAGGTGGCACGGCAGCGATCAAGCACCCTGGCCACAGTGTCAGGCGTAACAGGCTGAAAGGTATCAAGAATTACCGGGCAAGACGGAGCGCTGGACATCTCTGCTCGACTCACTGTATTCAAAAAAGGAGAGAGGTCCCGGCGGATGGCCTTCACTTTTGATTTAAAAAATGCTGCAAATTGGTCTGGCGAAAAACTAGAGGGAGGCCCATCGCTCTGACCAACTCCGGATAGGTCGCGTACTAGGTCTGATTGCATAACCAGCATGCACCGATGCCTTGTCAGTTAGCTGCAGTTGACTGTGACAAGTTTTGCAACCTTATGCAAGTACCATACACTTCTAGCCATTCAATTATCTATGGACTTCCCATACCAATAATGGAAAAACCCATTTCTAGCAGGAAGATGCTACTACATTAAAAAAAGAGAACATATATATCTGTGCTAGATACTAGACTAGAGTTTCTCCAACCCAAGTTTCTCAGTACTGCTGGGGTATAGTTATCATAATTCACATATGGCATGGCCAGTGGCCAGAGGTCATGCAATCTAACAACTCTGGGAGATCCCACATTTGGTAAGATTGTAATCCATTGCTATTCAAATCCCTGGTTATGTTGAATTTAGGCAAGCTTCTTTTTTCATGTTTAAATCCTAATTAGTAGGTATGAGACTAATTGTGGTTTACTTCAGTTTGTAATTATAGGAATGAATGAGAAGAAAATGCTATTATGCTCTCAGCTATATGGGCTGTACATTAAAAATAGTAAGCAGGATCTAATGGGGTACTAGGAATGTCAGATATTGCTTCTGCTAACTAACACCATTCCTTTGTGTAGCTCCCAGTGAGCCTTAACACTTATTCTGGAGCACTGGGAAACAGAAAGCTGAAGAAAGTCCTGTTGCACTAGCACACAATTGGATTTAAGCCAATTTCTTTGATGTCTGGTGTTGTTGGTTTTGGTTTGGTTTGGTTTTTGCACAATATTCTTCTTTTGTACTCTGCTGTTGGATTGACATCATTTAGTAGTAACACAAATAGTGTTTACTTTTTTACTGTTATGCTACTGCAAGTTCTGGATGCAATTATACCTTCCAAATTGCTAGGTTGTGCTGTTGCAGTTCTTTTCTTTAGTAAACAATTTCATATTCTGCCTTGTTTCAGAGAAGGCGCTAGTGATGCAGAAATTATGATGTGCTACTCCATGCACCTACCTTGTGTCAGATGAATGTTGGATTGTGTCCCAGATTTTAAAAAGATAGAAATACTCTTTCTAAACTATTCCAATATGCATTGTTTGTGTTCTATTCTTCATGTCATACTTTTGTTCTAATGAAATTTTTTTCATTCCAGTATGTGTAATTCAACATGCTCAAATAATTAGATATTATAATATCCTTCATGTGGAGGGCATATTCTTTTCCTCTGTATTCAGACTATTGTAATCACATTAAAATTACATTTTTTAAAAAACCCAAGATTTAAAAAGCATGTGCATGTGCGCTTTTAAAAAAATCCAGTGAGGATACTGACATGTTTGGTATTGGATCATAACAAGCATTGGGCTCTATGTTGGATTTGTTGAAGTTTGAATTGAATCAGAATTATTCAGAGAAATTTAGATGTTCAGATTAAAGTGGGGCTCCTGCAGAAATTGAGTGCTATTCCAAGCTTGGTTCAGAATTCAGACCTGGTAGAATACAAAGACCCTCATAGTTCATCTGCAATAGCTAACAATTTGTACTTTTGCAAACTGACATAAAGGGGTATCAGGAATACTTGCTGAATTCTTAGTTCTGGTCAACTTAAAATGTCTTAACTGATGTTGCACCAGGCATTTTTATTTTCATAATATAGTATGTATGAACTGTCTATGTGCAAAATTAGTCCTCTTTCACTCCAAGGACAATGGGCACCAATATGGAATGCTGGCTGATGTTTTAAAAAAAAGGTGAACTCCTTTCCCAACCCTTTTTGATAAAAGTTCACAGTTTATAGTATTAAAACAATATTAAGAATGTAGGAAGCTGCTTTATTTTGTGTCAGATCATTGGTCTGTCTTGTCCTATATTGTTAGCTAAGATTGTCTGCAAAGGCTCTCCAGGATTTCAGACAGTATTCTTTTCTAGAAATCCCTCATATTCTATGGTGGTCTTGTCAAGGTTTATTTAAGACTGTTAAAATGACTTTGTGAATTACAGAAAATTGCTTTAAAATTGCCCTAAGTGGGAGTACTTTCAAGTTTGTCATGTGAAGAAATTGTTTACTATAACTGTTCTGAAAAAATGAACGAACTCCAGTTGAAGAGGTCATAAAAATCATAACATTTATTGTCAACTGTCTTGTTTGTTTTGCCTTTTGGTTTGTATATAAAGATATGAATATAGTAAACATTTGGCAGCTGAGAATAATATTGTTCTATAAAGACATTGAATTTATATGTTGTCCTGTAGCACCATCTCATGACATTAAAATAAGCTTCAGGAATAGGGCACCCACTGCCAGTCACATTTAGAGCTAACGGTATCTATCAGCTCCCACAGTGGTCCGCTCCCATGAAAATCTGCTTCCCCTGTGAGATAAGAGAGAGGAAATTGTTTGGTTTTCAGGGAGAACACAGGATCTTAAATTATCTAGTAATTTGAGATTATGAGGAATGAATCATACATTTGAGTAAGGAATCTTATCCAAGGAGGAAGAGATACATAATGAAAATGATGCCAGGTGAATGTTGTTAGTACAGCAATGCAGCACCAGATAATCAACAATGGACTTCACATAGACTTTAATCTTGCTGGGTTGGGTGATAATATTTTGTACTGATTTGTACTGATTGTCTTTAGGATCTGACAGTTTCCTAACCAGGCCAGATCCTGTTTAGCAGCTGATATAAGATGAGATCAGAATATTCAGAATGCAGACTACGTATAATAGATAGCAATGGACTTAGCCACCATGGTGTTGAAATTTATTTATTTATTGTTTGGTATATATATATATATCATCTCATAGTGCTTAGATAACTCTCTGGGTGGTTTAAAACATGACACAAGAAACACTTTGCCCTGAATTCTCAGTTTACTCACATCAGAATGTAAAGTCAATCTTGAACTAGCAACCTGAACCCATTGAGATTGAACTCAGGTTGTGAGCAGAGGCTTGATTACAGTATTTCAGTTTAACCATGGGCTTGCTCATGGGAGTGATTTAGAATGAAAATAAAACCAACATACCTGAGACTGCAGTTGGGACATTTTAGGCTAGTAATTTTGGACTTGGATGAGAGAGGCAACCTAGAAATGCATTTTTTCTTTAGCAGTTCATTTGTGATCAACAATTGCCAATGAAATAAACAAACATAAAATGCTGCTGCCTAAGGGCAGGATATGTGTATGTAAGGTCTGCTAACACTGATGATTTGTCATCTGCATGGTAAGGTTGGATATGATACATTTGCCAGATAAGCACTCTAATCTCAATGTGTCCTCCCCCCCCCCCTTGTTGAGTAGAAATGTATTGGCAGTGAGTTTCTCACAGCACACACCACAGTTTGGGAATATGAGTCTCATCCTTGCCTTTGGTGTATTCCGTAATTTTAGACGTTTGTGTGTGTGTGTGTGTCAGTTACACCACTTTAAGAAGGAGCATGTGTCTGAAAGGTTCCAGGCACTCAGCTGCCACTTTCTACATTTAAGTTATGCAAAAACTGCATTAAAGAGACACAACACAGGCATTCTGCCTATGTCACCAGCTTTTGCATAACAAAATGAAAAATCTGTCATCTTTCTAAACTTGTCTGTGACTGACATGAAAGCTATGGAAAAATTCATGTGGTGCCCATCTGTTACAAGTGAATTGAAGTGTTTAGCTTGAGAAAATCTAGAAAAATAGATCTGTGTTTAGGAAATTTCTTAGACCACTGGCATCACACTAGAATAACATTTCGCAGTGGTATGCAGCATTTCTCCCCTCATCAATTAAAATAAAATATAAGTCTTAACATTAGTGATGTTGGACAAATGAAAGATTTTAAGGGTAATACCATATTTGCTGGCATACAAAATGACTTTTTTGGCCAAAAACACAATGGGGGGTCGTCTTGTACACCGGGTGCACTTCATTTGGGCCAGGAAGGAGCTGCCGTCACTGCCGTTGAGTGAGTGATGCGGGGCCGCGCCGGCCGGAGAGGAAGGCAGGTGGTCGGTCTGGACGGAGGGAGGGAGGGAAGCAGAGCCGGCCATGCCTGAGTGGCCAGAGCCCGCCGCCCCGTGTTGCTGAGCCAGTTCGCCCGCTCGCATGCACGCCACCGGAGAGCTGCTTCTCCTTCCCCTCCTCCGCTCGCCTGCATCCCTTTCCTTCTTGCCCTCGCAGCTGAGCCAGCTCGCCCGCTCGCCTGCGTGCCACCAGAGAGTTGCTTCTCCTTCCCCTCCTCCTCCTCCTCCTCCTGCTTCCCTTTCCTTCTTGCCCTCGCAGCTGAGCCAGCTTGCCCGCTCGCCCGCCCGCCTGCCCGCCCGCTCGCTTCCCTTCCCTTTCCTTCTCGCCCTCCTCGTCGCTGGCCATGAACTCTATATTTTGAGTGGAAATGTTGAGGGGTCGTCTAATATGCCCAGTCGCCTTGTACACCAGCAAATACAGTATGTATAGATCTTCTGTTTTAGCAGTAACTTACTATGGTATACAGTGTGATGTTATGACTAGGACTCGAGACCTGATTTCAAATCCCTAATTCAGAGTAAAAAGTAGCTAAGTTTTGCAAAATGGGTGTGTGCTGGGATTCTGTTGCATTAATCGTGAGTGAGCAATGAGTTATTCCATTAGTACTGATTTCCGTATTCTGTAATCCCAAGTGCTCATTGAAATTTCTACAGCCACTTCCACAAATGAGAAATCATTTGGCTAGCTGCTACAATTAGAAAACTGATGTTATGATACAACAGAGTCAAAAATGTTTGTTTATTTAATTTAAGTGGAGTGTAATGCTACTGGTATGCCACTTGAGGCAATGCTCTTATAGATGCTGAAATTAATTTAAAAGTTTTTTTTAACTCCAGCTCCTTTCCCAGTCTTCATCTCTAACAGTAAATGCAAAGTATTTTTCCCAGGATTCTTTGAGCCTCTTCACATTACCATAGAAATTATTTTGTTGTTATTTAGTTGTTAAGTAAGGTCCAACTCTTTGTGACCCCATGGACTACAGCAGTGGTCCCCAACCTTGGGCCTCCAGATTTTCTTGGACTTCAACTCCCAGAAATCCTGGCCAGCAGAGGTGGTGGTGATGGCTTCTGGGAGTTGTGGTCCAAGAACATCTGGAGGCCCAAGGTTGATGATCACTGGACTAGAGCATGCCAGGCCTGCCTGTCTTCTAGGAATTATTAACACAGCATAAATCGTAGCATTTAGGCCTTATGCTGAGCCAATAAATTAATTAATTAATGATCTTTCTAATCAGAGATAAAAAATTTCTAATTGATCAAAAAGAGATTGAAGAGGATACTTGTTCTTTCTGGAGTGGCCTGTTGATTGTAATAACAAAGATGTATTTTTCTAATAAAGTTTTCAATACTTTCTGGGGAGCCTTTTAAAATACTATGCCTTTTAAAATACTATGTTGAAGTCTTAATATATAGTAGATTCAATTAAATTGAATTAAATGAGTAAGAATGTAGGTGGGCACATGCAAATGTTTAACAGCCAGATCAGTGATGCCTCATGAAGATTTTGATGCTTAGGTTTCAATCTTGTGCAGGGTACATATTTAAATACACTAGCAGAAATATTTTTGTCCGGTCTTGATGGTCAACAAAATTCATAAACAAGTAGGTACTTATGGTATTTCTCAAATATGAAGAATTAAACAAATTAATGGGATCAAAATTGATTTCATTTTCAGCTAACAATAAAAGGAGTCCAAGAAAGATGGGAGCTTCTAAAAAACGAAATTCTAAAGGCACAACTACAAACAATTCCAACAAGAAAAAAAAGGGGGGAGGTGGGAAAAAAGGCCAGTGTGGCTTCACAAAAAAAGAGATGTAAAGGAAATGGAAAGAAGGCCAGGCCACCAAGGAAGAGTACAGACAAGTAGCAAGGAAGTGCAGGGATGGCATTAGGAGGGCAAAAGCTGAGAATGAGCTGAGGTTAGTTAGGTACACTAAAAGCAATTAAAAAAGCATTCTTCAGGTATGTAAGTAGCAAAAGACAAACAAAAGACATAGTAGCACAGCTCCACAATGGAGATAGAAAAATGATATCAGAGGACAAAGAAAAGGCAGAGCTGCTCAATTCCTATTTTAGTTCAGTCTTTTCCCATAAGACAGACTATGAACTTCCAAACAAATTGGAAGTGTAAGTGTGTGTGTGGGGGGGGGGGAGCAGGATTGCAGCTGGAGATAGATAAACAAATAGTCAAGGAATACCTTACCACTTTGAACGAGTTCAGATCTCCAGGGCCAGATGAACTGCATGTGAAAGTACTGAAGGAACTGGCTGAAGAACTCTCAGAACTGCTATCCATTATTTTCTTGAAATAATGGGAAATGGGGGAGGTGCCAGAGGATTGAAGAAAGGCCAGTGTTGTCCCTGTCTTCAAAAAGGGCAAAAAAGAGGAACCTGGGAACTACAGGCCAGTCAGCCTGACATCAATTCCAAGAAAAATTCTGAAACAGATCATAAAGCGGTCATTGTGGAAGGACCTAGAAAACAATACAGTAATAACTAGAAGCCAACACAGATTTGTCAAGAACAAATCCTGCCAAACTAATTTGTTTTCTTTTTTCTTTTTTAATCAGGTCACCTCCCTGAAAGACAAAGGGAATGCTATAGATGTGGTATATCTTGACTTCAGCAAAGCTTTTGACAAAGTGCCCCATGATATCCTGATTAGCAAGTTAAATTGGTGTGGGCTTGATAAAATAACTGTCAGTTGGATACATAATTGGCTATAAATTGTACTCAGAGGGTTATGATTAATAGCTCTTTCTCAAACTGGGAGGAGGTAACAAGTGGGGTACCCCAGGGCTTAGTTCTAGGCCCTTACTCTTCAATATTTTCATTAATGACCTGGATCAGGGGATACAGGGAGTACTAATCAAATTTGTGGATGACACAAAATTGAGTGGAATAGCTAACACCATGGAAGACAGACTAAAAATTCAAAATTTTCTAGATAGGCTTGTGCATTGGGCTGGAAACAATAGAATGAATTTCAACAGGAATAAGTACAAAGTACTAAACCTTGGGGGGGGAAACAAAACACACAAGTTACAAGATGGGGATATCTGGCTTAGCAATACTACGAGTGAGAAGGATCTTGTAGTACCTGTACATCATAAGCTGAATATGAGCCAACAGTGTGATGTGGCTACAAAAAAGGAAAATGCTATTTTAGGCTGCATTAACAGAAGTATAGTCTCCAAATCCTGTGAGGTACTAGTTCCCCTCTATTTGGCACTGATTAGGCTTCATTTTGAGTACTGGGTCCAGTTCTGGATGCTGCACTTCAAGAAGAATGCCAACAAATTGGAACAAATTCAGAGGATGGCAACAAGGATGATCAGGGAGCTGGAAACCAAGCCTATAAGTAAAGACTGAAAGAACTGGGAATGTTTAGCCTGGAGAAAAGAAGACTGGGGGGGGGGGGGGGGATATGAAAACACTTTTCAAATACTTGAAAGACTATCATACAGAGGAGGGGCAGGATCTGTTCTCAGTCATCCCTGAGTGCAGGACACGCAACAATGGGCTCAAGTTACAGAAAGCTAAATTTAGATGAATATCAGGAAAAACTTCCTGTTAGAGCAGTACAATAATGGAATCAATGACCTTGAGAGGTGGTGAGTGCTGCAGTATTGGAGGCATTCAAGAGAAATTTAGACAACCATCTGGAAGATATCCTTTGTTTTGCATTCCTGCACTGAGCAGCAGTTTGACTCGACAGCCTTATAGGTCCCTTCCAACTTGATTCTATGAGGCTGTCCTACTTTGGGCATACTTTGTGCCCTGCACTTTTTGTAGCTTCAGCTGTTCCTATCCTCCATAAAACAGATTCATATTTAACAAGTTACAGTGCAGTCCTGGGTTTGCTCATTTGTTTTGCACATCCTATGACATCATATCTTCTTGCAAACCAAAATGGAATTGAACCCAAAGAATGGCAATAGAACAGAATACAAAACCTTAAAAGTACATTCTCCCATACCATCTCTTGCCTGTACTTTTATTACATCATCCACTGAGACATTTGAACCATATTTCAATATGTGTGGGGACCTTATGGGTTTTGACTTTGGAGCACCATTCCCAATGGTGGCTCAGCTAGCAGACTGTTTTCTTGTGGATGCAAAGCTTATTCCATACCCAGAACTTTTAATTAACTTTTAATTGATAAATTTTTCTCCTGTTTCTTTTATTTATCTTACCGTTCTTGTATCTTTGATTTCAACTACGAGTATATATTTTTTTCAGTGGAAAGTGACATAAGAAGGGTGATTATAACAAATACACAAAGTCTTGTGCTGTATTAGAGCCTTCTGTTGGAACATCAGGAGTGTATTTTATCTTTAGGGGTTCACCAAAAATTTGTTAAACATCTGCATTCCTGTATGAAAAACACAGTTTTTCTTCTGACCTCTCAATAGATCTCCTTTCTAATAGACTTATTGTGTTTTGATACATTATATTTGTTCATTAAGTCTTCCCTCATCAACCCCAAATAATATGTGATCTTACTTCCTTTCTGTGATTCTGGAAGTTGTAATCCGAAAAGGTAACATTTTCTATCTCTGTGTGGGACTGATTTAAATATTCCTCTGTATTAATTTTCATATCTGACTGTTGTCAAGAGACTGTGATATCTTAATAGTTCTTGAATATAGTTCAGACTTCACATGTCCTACAGATTCTATCACTTAGTAATTATTAACCTTTTCTAGTTCTTAATGAATACATTAAAGAAGAACATGTTTCCTTTTAGACATTGAGTTCTATATCTACATTTTTGGGGGTTAAGTCCCTGTAAATTCAGTAAGACTTACTTCTGAGAAGACATGCTTAGGATTATTCTGTTAAGAAATCTGTTTAGCGGCATCTCATGTGACCATGTCCCTAGTTTTTAGGCCTCTGTAAACTAAGAAGAAAACCTTGAACCAGTGCATATGGCATTCCACGGTGCGATCAAAAGTGACAGATTGTAACTATAAGAAGATTGCATTTTAATTTCAGCTTAGTGAGGTGAAAAACAAGGAAAGAAAAGAACAGATAAACAAATACTTAAATTAATGCCAAGATGACATAACAATATGTGGGAAAAGCTACCTCTGAAACTGTTGAGAGCCTGAGCCAGATTGACCCATGATCTAAATGGTATTTATTATTTATTTACTTTTTAAATATGCCACCTTTCTCTCCATAAGGATATAAAGACAGCTCAAAGTCAACTATACAGTAAACACCATTAAAAACATAAGATATAAAAATTAAACAATTAAATGTGTAACAATATTAAATATTACAATCAAAACATTTTTAATGTATCTTTAAAACATTTTTTAAATTTCTGAATTTTGCATGTTCCTACCACTTGTTTTGAATCTTGAAGAAACAGTTTTGCTCTAGTTACAACCCTGGATGTTTAAGCACATTGATTTCAGCAGGCTTTAGCATGCCTAATTAGTTCTTGATTGCAGCCTTTATTTATTTATTTATTTATTTATTTATTTATTTATTTATTTATTTATTTATTTATTTATTTATTTATTTATACCCCACCTATCTAGTCATTTCAATCACTCTAGGCGGCTTGCAACATAAAGGATAACAAGTTCAAGAAAAATTTATAACAATTAATTAATTAAATGATTCTGCAAGATGGGAAAAATACAGGAATTAACTGGAAGGGAAGGCCTGCCTATACATCCATGTTTTTAGTTGGTTCTTAAAAGTACCCAGCGAGGGTGCAGCGCGAATCTCCAGAGGTAGGTTATTCCAGAGGCGAGGAGCCACCGTGGAGAAGGCCCGGTTTCTAGTTCTTTCCTTCCGGGCCTCCCTTGGCGTCAGGCTCCTCAGCCTCACCTCCTGGCTCGCGCGGGTGACACGGGTAGAACTAGTTGGGAGTAAGCGTTCCGCCAAGTATCGCGGTCCTAAACTGTTTAGGCTTTATATGTAAGCATTAACACTTTGAAGTCAATGCGGAAACGGATGGGCAGCCAGTGCGGCATGGCCAGAGTAGGAGAGATATGTTGGTATTTTCTCACTCCGGTAAGGAGTCTGGCCGCCGCATTCTGCACCACTTGAAGTTTCCGCATCAGCTTCAAAGGAAGCCCCACGTAGAGCGTGTTACAGTAGTCTAATCTAGAAATTACAAGCACATGTACTAAGGTAGTGAGCGCCCCTGTGTCTAGGTAAGGTCGCAGCCGAACAATCTGCCAAAGGTGGAAAAAGGCGGTGCGGACTACCGACGCCACCTGCGTTTCCATGGTGAGCATCGGGTCCAGGTGTACCCCCAGGCTGCGGACCCCACTCTTCACGGCTATGGCCACCCCCCCAAACATGAGGGAGTTTCCCAAGCCACCATCCACAGGGCCACCCTCAGAACTTCTTTCCTTCCTTCCTGACTTCTTATCAAGCCTTCTTTCCTTCCATAGACTCTTGCTTTCAGAAATATTGTATTTAGGCGAGGATATCCATAGTTTGTCTCAAAGTCTAATTTTTATTTTCTACTGACACAATCAAGTTAGTACAAATTAAGTTAATCTGAATGGTGTAAAACATATTTCAGCATGGACCACTATTCTTACTTTATAGTCTAAGTAATTTTTCCCCACATCCCTGAACTATCAATGAATCAGGCTTTCTGAAACAAGCTATGGCCTTTATCTGTTTGTCAGAATAAGCCTTATTGACCAGGGAGTCATAAAACCTTGTTGTTTGCATTCAGCCATATCCACTGAGAAACAGATAAGTCTGAAACATTTAGGATTCTATACCGATTTTCCTGAGAATTAGCACTGAAGGTGTGCTTCTACTGTATGAAAGTGCTCTGTCTCTCAACCTGTTCCTGCTTTATGTTTGTGTGTCTCACTGCAACACTGGATACAAGATGTCCTCCTTTCTCTTCACCCACTATTTATCCCCTTATTTCTGCCAGCTAGCATTTTTTTGGTTATATATCTACCTAACAGAACAGTTGTAGGCATAGCTGGCTAAGTAAGTTAGCAGATAAAATTCCAAACAGGGTGTCTAAATGTACTCTTGTTCCAGAGAAGCAATATATGGACATATTGACTTCTTATCAAGCTGAACAGTAAGATTATTTATATTTTGAATACAGGCATGTATCGAAGGCAGCCCTAGCTAGCCACCTTTTGGGCTCCCAATTTCATGGGTGCATAGAATAGCCTAACAGACAAGAGATGGGGAGTAGTAAGGTATAAGTACAGATGAGCTGCAAACCAGTATCTGCCTATTTTTTTAAAAAATATTTTTCTTATGTACATTTGGAGGATAAACATAAAATGTATACTATTGCTGCATGAGAGTGCAGCAATTGATACTGTGCAGCAGAGCAAATCAGTATTCCATGAGGCAATTCTAAAACTGAGGGTACCTAAATAAAAATATATAACTTTGAAACTGAAATAATTTTGGGGAGGTAGGGGGTTCGTCACAGCGAGACCGGTCAGGTTTCAGGAGGGCTCCTGAAACTGACTGTGACCATTTAGTTTAGAAAACTCCCCCAAATTGGGGGGGCACTTTTACTGGGAGAAGTGAAAGTATGAAATAACAGAATCTGACTGAGAAGGGAGCAGTACCGAAAAATGTCTGGGTTTTCTTCTCTTTGAAGTCTCATCTGAATGCAGAAATTGAGTGGGTGCCATCTTGGCAGAAAGCTGTGAATGCCACTGGCAGAGAGTGGAAAAGTACAGAAGAATTTTGGAAAATAATCTTGACCAGAACTTGAAGTGAGCTGTTTGTTTTACATATGGAACTCTTAAGGAACTTACGTATGGAACTCTAAATAATGAAGAGCGTGGGTGCAATCTGTCAGAGAAAGTGACTAGATCTATATCTGGCCAGACCAGCGAGCACTCTCCCGCCTCTTCATTTGAGGCTTGACTGGGAGAAAGAGAAAGAAGGAAAAAAGAAAAGGAAGGGAGAAAAAGACTTTGTATTGGTGTAATAAGACTAGTTTCTGCAGGGCAATATAACCATAAACTACTGAACTACAAAGTTGATTGATTTAAAGCTGTGAAGTAGCCAGAAACAGTATTTGGAAAAGATTTGAAAAGGAGGAAAAGCCCTTCCCCATGCCATCCATTGCTGATTATGAAGACTGGAGAGAAATATTAAATTGAGAGAAAGATTAAATTGTAAATGTTATTTGCCCCTTGTGAACATCTATTATGTTTACCACCTGCTGGAAATTAATCCAGATAATAAGTGCAAATAGGCAGTAACTGCTTGAATCATGGAACAAGACGTTCTCAAGAATATTCAAGACATCATATGGAATGGATTACAGCAGATAAAAGGAGAGATTGATCAGCTGTTTGAACAAATGAAAGGCCTAGGGACATAAATGAAATCTACAGTGAAGACAGAGAAAAAAGCAGAACTGCAACAGGAAACCAGCTTACTAAAACCATGAATAGAGAGAGACAATTTTACTACTAGACTTCAGAAGCAACTGAGAGCTAATTTGTTAACTCTCCTTATGGAGATGTCACCAGTAGAAGTGTAACAAATGGTGAACTTTACTATGAAAGGGAGTGGAGTGGAGACGATGGGACATATGCTGTGGCAGATGGGACAAAGAAGGAGACAGTACATGGAGTTGATGAATCTCTTGGGAGTGGATCTAAGTAAATATGTGTGTTTAGTCGTTTAGTCGTGTCCGACTCTTCGTGACCCCATGGACCAGAGCACGCCAGGCCCTCCTGTCTTCTACTGCCTCCCGGAGTTGTGTCAGGTTCATGTTGGTTGCTTCGCAGACACTGTCCAGCCATCTCATCCTCGGTCGTCCCCTTCTCCTCTTGCCATCACATTTTCCCAACATCAGGGTCTTTTCCAGGTAGTCTTTTCTTCTCATTAGATGGCCAAAGTACTGGAGCCTCAGCTTCAGGATCTGTCCTTCCAGTGAGCACTCAGGGTTGATTTCCTTTATAACTGATAGGTTTGTTCTCCTTGCAGTCCAGGGGATTCTCAAGAGCCTCCTCCAGCACCACAATTCAAAGGCATCAATTCTTCGGCGGTCTGCTTTCTTTATGGTCCAGCTCTCACTTCCATACATCACGACAGGAAAAACCATAGCTTTGACTATTCGGACTTTTGTTGGCAAGGTGATGTCTCTGCTTTTCAAGATGCTGTCCAGATTTGTCATCGCTTTCCTCCCAAGAAGAAGGTGCCTTTTAATTTCAGGGCTACTGTCTCCATCTGCAGTGATCATGGAGCCCAGGAAGATAAAATTTGACACTGCCTCCATATCTTCCCCTTCTATTTCCCAGGAGGTGATGGGACCAGTGGCCATGATCTTAGTTTTTTTGATGTTGAGTTTCAGACCGTTTTTTGCACTCTCCTCTTTCACTCTCATTACAAGGTTCTTTAATTCCTCCTCACTTTCTGCCATCAGAGTGGTATCATCTGCATATCGGAGGTTGTTGATATTTCTTCCGGCAATCTTAATTCCGGCTTGGGTTTCTTCCAGTCCAGCCTTCCGCATGATGTATTCTGCATATAAGTTAAATAAGCTGGGGGACAATATACAGCCTTGCCGTACTCCTTTCCCAATTTTGAACCACTCAGTTGTTCCATGACCAGTTCTAACTGTTGCTTCCTGTCCCACATATAGGTTTCTCAGGAGACAGATAAAGTGGTCAGGCACTCCCATTTCTTTAAGAACTTGCCATAGTTTGCTGTGGTCCACACAGTCAAAGGCTTTCGCATAGTCAATGAAGCAGAAGTAGATATTTTTCTGGAACTCTCTGGCTTTCTCCATAATCCAGCGCAAGTTAGCAATTTGGTCTCGAGTTCCTCTGCCTCTTCGGAATCCAGCTTGTACTTCTGGGAGTTCTCGGTCCACATACTGCTGAAGCCTACCTTGTAGGATTTTGAGCATAACCTTGCTAGCGTGCGAAATGAGTGCAATTGTACGGTAGTTGGAGCATTCTTTGGCACTGCCTTTCTTTGGGATTGGGATGTAGACTGATCTTTTCCAATCCTCTGGCCACTGTTGAGTTTTCCAAACTTGCTGGCATATTGAATGTAGCACCTTAACAGCATCATCTTTTAAGATTTTAAATAGTTCAACTGGAATGCCATCACCTCCACTGGCCTTGTTGTTAGCCAGGCTTTCTAAGGCCCACTTGACTTCGCTCTCCAGGATGTCTGGCTCAAGGTCAGCAACTACATTGTCTGGGTTGTCCGGGATATCCACATCTTTCTGATATAATTCCTCTGTGTATTCTTGCCACCTCTTCTTGACGTCTTCTGCTTCTGTTAGGTCCCTCCCATTTTTGTCTTTTATCATGTTCATCTTTGCGCAAAATGTTCCTCTAATACCTCCAATTTTCCTGAACAGATCTCTGGTCTTTCCTTTTCTGTTATCTTCCTCTATTTCTTTGCATTGTTCATTTAAGAAGGCCCTCTTGTCTCTCCTTGCTATTCTTTGGAAGTCTGAATTCAAGTTTCTGTAACTTTCCCTATCTCCCTTGCATTTTGCTTCCCTTCTCCTCTCTGCTATTTCTAAGGCCTCGTTGGACAGCCACTTTGCTTTCTTGCATTTCCTTTTCTTTGGGATGGTTTTTGTTGCTGCCTCCTGGACAATGTTACGAGCCTCTATCCAAAGTTCTTCAGGCACTCTGTCCACCAAATCTAGTTCCTTAAATCTGTTCTTTACTTCCACTGCGTATTCATAGGGGATTTGGTTTAGATTATACCTGAGTGGCCCAGTGGTTTTTCCTAATCTCTTCAGTCTAAGCTTGAATTTTGCTATGAGAAGCTGATGATCAGAACCGCAGTCAGCTCCAGGTCTTGTTTTTGCTGACTGTATAGAGCTTCTCCATCTTTGGCTGCAGAGAATATAATCAATCTGATTTCGATATTGCCCATCTGGTGATTTCCATGTATAGAGTCGCCTCTTGTGTTGTTGGAAAAGAGTGTTTGTGATGACCAGCTTATTCTCTTGACAAAACTCTATTAGCCTTTGTCCTGCTTCGTTCTGAACTCCAAGGCCAAACTTCCCTGTTGTTCCTTTTATCTCTTGGCTCCCTACTTTAGCATTCCAGTCCCCTAGAATGAGATTGCTCATGGATTCATGGATTGCTGCCTTGTCGTGGCGAAGGGGCTTGAGTAACTCAGAGAAACTATGGGCTATGCCGTGCAGGGACACCCAAGACGGACAGGACATAGTGGAGAGTTCCGACTAAACGCAATCCACCTGGAGTAGGAAATGGCAAGCCACTCCAGTATCTTTGCCAAGAACGCCCCATGATCAGAAACAAAAGGCTAAAAGTAAATATAAATGGTTGATAAGATGGAAAATGGAGCATTGTTTAGAATCTTGATGTAGAGCAGTGAATATAACCCTGGCAGAATAAGAAAAGATAGATAAGATGTTCTATAGATGATCAAAAGCTGGAAATGTTAAATTTAAGAGGGTATTTTGTGGTGAAAGAATATATGATAAAATGGGAACAAACTAATGGTTATAACATTGATTTAGAGCAGTAGATATAAACTTGGCAGAATAATATCAAACCTATAAAATTTGTAAGTTTAATGATAAAAATGAAAAGTCCAAGAAAATGGAAGATTAGTAACTATAGATATCCTGGAAAATTGCTATATTGTTTTTCTCTTTATATGATTTCCCTTTTTTAATATAACTGTATAAGCAGATGTGAGAATACTTTTTCACTTTCCTACCCTTCCCTCCTCTCTTCTACCTGATCCCTCTATTTGTACCTTAACCCCTATCCCTATGAAAAATGAATTGAAAAAAGAAAGAAAGAAACGGAATCAATTTTGGCACAGATGTAGCAGATAGTGTGCTCTGGCTCTGTTTCAAATTTGAGTATGGTTGAGCAAATGGTTTTTGATTGTGATTTTTTAAAAAATATAAAACTTTTACCTATCATGCCACCCCCATGCAGACACTGGGTGACCTTTTCTATTTGCAGATTTAAAACAGGTCATATTATTATTATTATTATTTATTATTATTTATTTAATTTATATGCCGCCCACACTACCCAAAGGTCTCTGGGCGGCTTACAGCGTTTAAAATACAATAAAGATATGTACAATTAAAATACAATTAAAATATATATAAAATTGCCATCAGACCCACAGTTAATATTATTTCAGTTAAAAGCCTTCTGGAACAGGAAGGTTTTGACCTGGTGCCGAAATGTCATCAGTGTCGGCGCCAGACGAATCTCAGTCGGGAGGGCATTCCATAGTCTGGGGGCAGCTGCCAAAAAGGCCCTTTGTCTGCAAGCCATCCCTCTTACCTCCTTGAGGGATGGCTCTTTCAAAAGGGCCCCCTGGCTAGATCTTAACTGCCGGGTAGGCTCATATGGAAGGAGGCGGTCCTTCAATGTATCTCATATACATTGAAAACACAAAATCTGCTGATTTTGAAAGAGAATGATTCATCCCAGCCACTTTTTTATTTCAAAGAGAAAATCCTTTGATTTTCTGGGCTTTCTTATAAACTGGTTATCAGTACAAATATTCTAAACATAAACACTGAGAGTTAGGAAGGGAGATATGATTTTTGATACTGCCGGTCAGGACCAAATTAAATGACTTTCAGGATGAGAAGTTTTTAACTTATTCCTTGGCAAATAGGCATGAAAAAGAAATTCTGTATCTGGTGTAAAAACATTTTAAAAATATAGAGAATAAATACTTCGAAGCTCACACAACTGTTAAATTGCTGTTTTATGCTTTGTGGCTGGGGATGGTCTTACAGAGCTTTGGTGCCTATTCTACTCATCTTGTCACTATACTATTGTTCAATAATTAAGAAAAAGAACATCCAAAGATGCTGTGTGCTACCAAGTCACTTCTCATGTGTGTTGACTATATGAGTTACTGACTTCCAAAATGTCATGTCATGAACAGTTCTGATCAGATCTGGCAAACCAACAGCATCTCAAGTTAGGTTTATTCTCTATTCCTACCACACCCTCTTCCTAGCAATTATGTTTTTTTCTCAAATCTTGCAGACTAACAGTTGTGGCTAGAGATGGGCACAAATAATAATTAAAAAATGAACCAGCAAATTTGTATGAAATTGCTGTTTCAGTGGTTCAGGTCCGTTCTGAACTGGAGAACCTGAACTAACCCGAACCACAAATGTCTGAAGCATTTTCCTGAACTTCCTGGTTCCTTGCTTGAACTCCCATGATTTTCTGGCGGTCTTTCATATCTGTACTGACACCACATTTCAAATGAGCTGATTTTTGTCCCTGTCTTTCTTCACTGTCTTTCTTTCACATAGTACGGATGATTTTGATCTTGCTTTCCAGTCACATTCTTTTCTAACTCCAATCTATTCCTTTAAAAAAAAAAGCAAAAAGCAAAGGAACATCCTCTGGAAAACATGCACACAACATGCCCATAGAGCTTTTAGTCAAATATACTTCTTTCCCTCATCTTGCCTAACTCAAAGAAAGGGATATGAAATTGGAACATAACTTTTCATTTAGTGGAGCAGGCATGGCAACATTAGTTTAGCAGAGAGGTTAAAGGGTGCGTATATTTCTCCATTGTGTATTTTGTACCTACTTATACCTTTGCTTCACAGTTTTATAAAGTCCTAAACAGCCCTTCAAAATATTTGGGCACAGAGAGACTACACTCACATCCAAGCTGTTCTCACTTCTGTCTTCCCCCATTTCCTAGGACAGATCATATGCTCATTTTCTGGAATCCTCTACCACTGGGTATATATGAGGAAATTTCTGATTGAAATTGTATGTGTGTGTGTGTGTGTGTGTGTGTGTATTAAAAGCCAAGAAATTCAATTCTTCAAAAATCCTCTGGTTTATGTATGTGGGATATAGTGCCGCACAACATAATGCCTGAATTGCCAGCAGTAAAAAGGATGCAAAGCAAAGGGTTAAGTGCTGGCAACATGAATGGCAGCATTCAAGATTGTCTATAGCCGTGGTCTCCAACCTTGGACCTCCAGGTGTTTTAAGACTTCAACTCCCAGAAATCCTGGCCAGCAGAGGTGGTGGTGAAGGCTTTTGGGAGCTGTAGTCTAAGAACATCTGGAGGCCCAAGGTTGGGGACCACTGGTCTATAGGATACCCTGTTGTTCTCACTACCATTAATACTTGTTGAAAAACAGTCCTGAGAATTGCTTTGTGTTTGGGTGAGAAGTGATGAAAGAAAGTCAGCTTCAGGGGTCTTCCCTTGCATGGTGTCACTTTGTGAATAATGCATTGATATTGAAGCCATACTGAATTCAGTGGAATTTACTTTTGAGTAGGCACAAATAGGATTGCACTGTTAATTGAAAATAATTCCTAATTTCAGTAATTGCATCAAATATGAAACATATGTCAGTGTTAAACAGTCCAATTTAGAACCTTCCCCCCTCAAAAAAAGACTGTACATGGAAAAAGCAAACGGTACATCTTTCTATTTCTATTATTTTCACTGTTCAGCTTCTTTGAAATTGCATATGTGTTGCAGAGATCCCAAAAGAAATACAGTACTGGATCAGCCACAGGCATTCCTGTAACTGTTACCTGCTAAGACTCTTTTCTAATAAGCAATACATAGCAAAGATCTAATGAGATCCCCAAGGAACTGAATGTCTGGTATGCCATTCCCCCTTTTGCCCTTTTTGTTGTTTTTGTTGGCATTGACATTATTTTGTCAAGCATGCAATTAGCTTTCTGCTTCATCATACACTTCTGATCACAAATCATCTGTTCTGTTTTCGTGAGGGACAACATGGTTACAGATACTGGCATATAATGCAGTCACATAAAAGTCACAGATAATATCTTGGTTTTCGTGACTCTTACATAACACTTCATGAATTAAATTTACACATTGATGTGCAGTATAATTCATGCACCAAATTTCAACACTGTATTTGATTCTATAGTTTAAATAGTACTGAGCCAAAAGACAGGTACTTTTCATAAGTATTTGTATCCTTTCATCTTTTTATTTGAGAGATTGCCAGGATTTGTGGGGAAAGAGGATTAATGTTCATAATGAGAACAAACCATGTGTGTATTAACTGGGTTGTCCCTGTGACTGAGGCAGAAAGCACTGTCTTCATCTTTAAGTGTCTTTCTTTGACCTCATTACGCAAATCGAATGGCAGCATAGCCTGCAATGTCATCACTTTCACTAGTGATCCATGATTCACTGGAAATACTGCAGTGAGGAGGAACAAGCTATCAGTAGATTAAAATGTTTCAAGATAGTAATGCAAAGGGTAGCAAATTGGCATTGGCATCGTATTAACTGGCATCGTATTAAAGAGCTTATCTCAGTATAGGATAGAAGGAATAATTGTCCCTCTCCTGTGCTCTCTTCCTCATAACCTCAAACGGTTTTTCAAAGGACAAGCCTAAAGGCTTTCACGGGCAGAATCTGGTTGTTGTGGGTTTTTTGGGCTCTTTGGCTGTGTTCTGAAGGTTGTTCTTCCTGACGTTTTTCCAGCCTCTATGACTGGCATCTTCAGAGGAACAGGAGTAGGAACTCTGAAGATTCCGGCTACAGAGACTGGCAAAACATCAGGAAGAACAACCTTCAGAACACGGCCAAAGAGCCTGAAAAACCCACAACAACCGACATGGGGATCCTCAGGAATAGATTTGGGTGGGTGGGGCATGAGGTGGAGGAGAGGAAGGGGAAATGCTCTTGTGTGGGTGTAAGTCTGCTTGCCTGACATTGGATATCAGCTTTATTTTTTGACAGACCAAGAAGATATGATACTTTTTTTCTTGTAATCTGAAAGTCTACATATTTTGAACTGATTTTTCCTTTGCTAGAAGCAGAAATGTAAGAATATTCCCAACTTGTGGTAATGTTTGCTTTCAAGAAATTCTACAGACTTTATAGTGTTGGCTAGTAGGAACTTTAGACAATAACTGGGACACTCCTGTAATGGACATTTTTTATTTAAACCAATGAAATGCATAACTACACCACCTGGTTTAAAAGCAGAAAGAAATTGTCTCTTGTCTTTTCAGTGAATTTTTCATCCTATCTTGTGGTAGTGATAATGAATTTAGGTAGAATCGTGTCTGATTATAGAAGGATTAGTGGTCAAAGTGCAGCATATCTAGTGGGTAAATTTGCCTGACTGCTTTTCATGCCATTTTTGGAATACGTTATAGTGGACTGATATTTATATTACGGTTTCATGATCTGGAAAAGTGAAAAGAAGTGTGTTAAAACTCTAGAAAGCACTTAGTAATTTTAAGGAAGGGTGTTTGGAATCAAAGGAAAATAAATATTAAATGATACTGCAGATAGCTTGGAGTTATATGTGTAAATTGGAAAGCTTTTGGATGGATTTAGCAGTAAAAATAAAACGAATCATGAATATCTCTATAAACAGAAAATGGTATAGACAGTCAAAAGCAGTGGAAGAGATACAAATTAATTTAGCAGAAATGGTTATTTAAACATTAAGTCCCATACCTAGGAATAAACCTTAATAGTCTAAATCCAATATTAGATACAAATACAGTGAAAATATAAACAATTAAGTGTAATGTTGCTAGAAAATGTAACTAATACCACTAAATGAAGACGAAGATATCTACAAATCTCAAAATAAAGAGTCGTTGTTGTTTAGTCGTGTAGTCGTGTCCGACTTTTCATGACCCCATGGACCAGAGCACGCCAGGCCCTCCTATTTTCCACTGCCTCCCGTAGTTGTGTCAAATTCATGTTGGTTGCTTCGCAGACACTCTCCAGCCATCTCATCCTCTGTCGTCCCCTTCTCCTCTTGCCATCACACTTTCCTAACAACAAGGTCTTATCCAAGGAGGTGATGGGACCAGTGGCCATGATCTTAGTTTTTTTGATGTTGAGTTTCAGGCCATTTCTTGCACTCTCCTCTTTCACCCTCATTACAGGGTTCTTTAATTCCTCCTCACTTTCTGCCATCAGAGTGGTATCATCTGCGTATTGGAGGTTGTTGATATTTCTTCCTGCAATCTTAATTCCGGTTTGGGATTCCTCCAGTCCAGCCTTCCGCATGATGTATTCTGCTTATAAGTTAAATAAGCAGGGGGACAATATACAGCCTTGTCGGACTCCTTTCCCAATTTTTAACCAGTCAGTTGTTCCATATCCAGTTATAACTGTTGCTTCCTGTCCTACATATAGGTTTCTCAGGAGATAGACAAGGTGGTCAGGCACTCCCATTTCTTTAAGGACTTGCCATAGTTTTCTGTGGTCCACACAGTCAAAGGCTTTTGCATAGTCAATGAAGCAGAAGTAGATATTTTTCTGGAACTCTCTGGCTTTCTCCATAATCCAGCGCATGTTAGCAATTTGGTCTCTAGTTCCTCTGCCCCTTTGGAATCCAGCTTGTACTTCTGGAAGTTCTCGGTCCACATACTGCTGAAGCCTACCTTGTAGGATTTTGAGCATAACCTTGCTAGCGTGTGAAATGAGTGCAATTGTACAGTAGTTGGAGCATTTTTTGCCACTGCCTTTCTTTGGGATTGGGATGTAAACTGATCTTTTCCAAACCTCTGGCCACTGTTGCGTTTACCAAACTTGCTGGCATATTGAATGTAGCACTTTAATAGCATCATCTTTTAAGATTTTAAGTAGTTCCTCTGGAATGGCATCACCTCCACTGGCCTTGTTGTTAGCCAGGCTTTCTAAAGCACACTTGACTTCACTCTCCAGGATGTCTGGCTCAAGGTCAGCAACTACATTGTCTGGGCTGTCCGGGATATCCAAATCTTTCTGATATAATTCCTCTGTGTATTCTTGCCACCTCTTCTTGATGTCTTCTTCTTCTGTTAGGTTCCTCCCATTTTTGTCCTTTATCATGTTCATCTTTGTACAAAATGTTCCTCTAATATCTCCAATTTTCCTGAACAGATCTCTGGTTTTTCCTTTTCTGTTATTTTCCTCTATTTCTTTGCATTGTTCATTTAAGAAGGCCCTCCTTGCTATTCTTTGGAAGTCTGCATTCAATTTTCTGTAGCTTTCCCTTTCTCCCTTGCATTTTGTTTCCCTTCTCTTTTCTGCTATTTGTAAGGCCTCGTTAGACAGCCACTTTGCTTTCTTGCATTTCCTTTTCTTTGGGATGGTTTTTGTTGCTGCCTCCTGTACAATGTTACGAGCCTCTATCCAAAGTTCTTCAGGCACTCTGTCCACCAAATTGAGTTCCTTAAATCTGTTCTATACTTCCACTG
Organism: Pogona vitticeps; assembly: GCF_051106095.1. Lineage (NCBI taxonomy): Eukaryota > Metazoa > Chordata > Lepidosauria > Squamata > Agamidae > Pogona > Pogona vitticeps. Next base: position 48,724,650 of record NC_135784.1, on the reverse strand, counting down.
TGTATTCATAAGGGATTTGGTTTAGATTATACCTGTGGTTTTTCCTACTCTCTTTAGTTTAAGCTTGAATTTTGCTTTGAGAAGCTGATGATCAGAGCCGCAGTCAGCTCCAGGTCTTGTTTTTGCTGACTGTATAGAGCTTCTCCATCTTTGGCTGCAGAGAATATAATCAATCTGATTTCGATATTGCCCATCTGGTGATTTCCATGTATAGAGTCGCCTCTTGTGTTGTTGGAAAAGAGTGTGATGACCAGCTTGTTCTCTTGACAAAACTCTATTAACCTTTGCCCTGCTTCATTCTGAACTCCAAGGCCAAACTTCCCTGTTGTTCCTTTTATCTCTTGACTCCCTACTTTGGTATTCCAGTCACCTAGATTGAGAAGAACATCTTTCTTTGGTGTCAGTTCTAGAAGGTGTTGTAAATCTTCATAAAATTTTTCAATTTCAGCCTCTTTAGGATTGCTGGTTGGTGCATAAACTTGGATTATTGTGATGTTGAAAGGTCTGCCTGGGATTCGTATTGAAACCATTCTATCATTTTTGAGATTGTATCCCATTACAGCTTTTCCCACTCTTTTGTTGTCTATGAGGGCTACTCCATTCCTTCTCCAGGATTCTTGCACACAATAGTAGATATGATAATCATCTGAATTGAATTCACCCATTCCTGTCCATTTTAGTTCACTGATGCCCAGGATGTCAATGTTTATTCTTGCCATCTCCTGTTTGACCACATCCAGCTTCCCAAGGTTCGTAGATCTTACATTCCAGGTTCCTATGCAGTATTTTTCTTTGCAGCATTGGACTTTCCTTTCACTTCCAGGCACATCTACAGCTGAGCATCCTTTCAGCTTTGGCCCAACCACTGCATTAGCTCTGGAGCTACTTGTACTTGTCCTCCACTCTTCCTCAGTAGCATATTGGACACCTTTCGACCTGGGGGGCCCATCTTTCAGCATCATATCTTTTAGCCTTTTGTTTCTGATCATGGGGCGTTCTTGGCAAAGATACTGGAGTGGCATTGCCATTTCCTACTCCAGGTGGATTGCGTTTAGTCGGAACTCTCCACTATGTCCTGTCCATCTTGGGTGTCCCTGCACGGCATAGCCCATAGCTTCTCTGAGTTACTCATGCCCTTTCGCCACAACAAGGCAGCAATTCATGAAGAAAGAGTATACAGTACAGTATTAAATTACAACATGATCTTGTATCCCTTCTCCCTAGCCAACTTAAGCAGTCAAGTTAATTCATCTACTATTTTAAGTAGTCTCAAAAATAATTAGGACAATTTTCTGATGGTAAGAGTCGTTTGGCAGTGAAATGGAGTGACTCAGAAGATTATAGAGTTTCCTTCTTTGAAAGCTTTGAAACAGAGGTTGGGTGGCCATCTCAGGAATAGTTTAGCTATGATTTTTCGGCTTTAATAGGTATTGCCTAGATCACTGGTTCTTAACCTTGGGTTACTCAGGAGTTTTGGACTGCAACTCCCAGAAGCCTTCACCACCAACTGTGCTGGCTGGGGTTTCTGGGAGTTACAGTTCAAAAACATCCGAGTAACGAAGGTTAAGAACCACTGGCCTAGATGACCCTTGGGATTACTTCTTACTAGGAATCTAAAAGTGCAGTCTGAAAACAAGAAAGGTGTGTGTGTGATGGCATAGGAGTCACTTTGCCAGGAGTGATTTCCCTTCCAAAAACCCTTCCATCCACCAGGGAATCACTACAGCCTGACTCAAAAATAAGAAAGGACCAGCTTGGGTACAGACTGAAGTCAGGCTGGAGTGCTATCATTAGGAAATATCCTGCACATGACTATGTCACAAGCTGTCCAAAACATAAGTTATATACCTGTGCAATCACAGATTCTGTAAAAGTGCTGAATAGCTTACTTCTGAGAAGACTGCATAAAATTCCAGCATAATTTTTTAAGTCTCTTCCACTTTTTTTCAATTTTCTGACGAATGGCTTCTGTTAGCTTAGATTTATACAAAATTTAAATTACACATGCTTTTGTCAATGTGTTATTGTTGCTTGTTATTACTGTGCCAGTATCAGAATGTAGACAGGATAACTGTTGGGCATCCATGATTTATCTAGTGGCACCAACATTTAAGTGAACACAAAACACAAATCTCTGTGTCTTTATGCCAAAATAGTTTGGAAAACTTAAATTCTATGTAATTGGCTAAAATCCTTGAAAATGCCATATGAATCTAAGAAGCAAGCAAACAAAAAGTTCCAACAATTTCTTGATTTCAGTGACAGTGAATAGGGAACTATAGAAAATTGGCAAGTTTCAGAATAAGAAGTGAGGCTTTGAGAATATGTCATTATTTTCTGTCATAGAGTTTTAAAGGGTATAAAAGCCCTGAATTATATGTGAACCAAATATCAGAGCTTCACCGGACTAATCAAAGGCACCTGTCATTGAAAAGCCTGAGTTCTGACAGTCTTGCTCTTAATAATGGACTGAATAAGGACAAATGAACTGGAGTATAATCCAGATAAAACAGATGGTTGATCAAAAAGCAGATTAGAGAATGGGATCTAATCAGAATCACAGCTTGGGTGTGTTCCTGAATTTATCCCTGATTTGGTCTTAGCAGCAGCTTGGAATTTATTTTCCTAGTTAAAGCTAGTATGCCAGCTGTGCCAATTCCCTGTGATGTCTGATCTGGCCATTCATATACTGTAGTTGCATCCTTCGTTGTACATTGGGGTGCCTTTAGAAAGTCTCCAGAAACTGCAATTAGATGGAAGAGAGTTTTTGCTGTTGTTTAGTCATTAAGTCTTGTCTGACTCTTCGTAACCCCATGGACCAGAGCACACCAGGCCTTCCTGTATTCCACTGCCTCCCAGAGTTTGGTCAAATTCATGTTGGTAGCTTCAGTGACACTATCCATCTACCTGGGCCTCTTTTGTCCCCTTCTCCTCTTGCCATCACACTTTCCCAACATCAGGGTCTTTTCCAAGGAGTCTTCTCTTCTCATGAGATGGCCAAAGTACTGGAGCCTCAGCTTCAGGATCTGTCCTTCCAGTGAGCACTTAGGGTTGATTTCCTTCAGAATGGATAGGTTTGATCTCCTTGCAGTCCAGGGGACTCTCAAGAATCTCCTCCAGCACCACAATTTAAAAGCATCAATTCTTCGGTAGTCAGCGATCACATAATGATGTTTTAGATGGTAAAACATCACTTTGCGATGATCGGTAAGCGTTTCACTTACCAATTATCACATAACAGTGTTTTAACAACAGCTGATCGGCGGTTCCAAAATGGCCACCGGGTGAAAAAAATGGTCACCGGCTGTGTTTTCGTTCCCTTTCCTTGCTTACCGGGCAGCGAAAATGACGGCCTCATGGAGGATTTCCGCAGAACAGTGATTTTTTGCCCATAGGAACACATTAAAGTGTTTTAATGCGTTCCTGTAGGCTTTTTTGCCCCGTATAGCGACAAATCCACATAGTGACGATTTTTTCAGAACGGGTTATCATCGCTATGCGGGGCACCACTGTAGATGTTTTTCTGGAACTCTTTGGCTTTCCCCATAATCCAGCGCATGTTAGCAATTCGGTCTCTAATTCCTCTGCCCCTTCAAAATCCAGCTTGTACTTCTGGGAGTTCTCGGTCCACATACTGCTGAAGCCTGCCTTGTAGGATTTTGAGCATAACCTTGCTAGCACATGGAATGAGTGCAATTGTATGGTAGTTGGAGCAGTCTTTGGCACTGCCCTTCTTTGGGTGGAATGTTTTCCCAACTCGCTGGTATATTGAGTGTAGTACCTTAACAGTGTTATCTTTTAAGATTTTAAATAGTTCAACTGGAATGCCATCACCTCCACTGGCCTTGTTGTTAGCCATGCTTTCTAAGGCCCACTCGACTTCACTCTCCAGGATGTCTGGCTCAAGGTCAGCAACCACACTATCTGCGTTGTCTGGGACAGACAGATCTTTTTGGTATAATTCCTTGGTGTATTTTTGCCAGCTCTTCTTGATGTCTTCTGCTTCTGTAAGGTCCCTACCATTTTTGTCCCTTATCATGTTCATTTTTGCACAAAATGTTCCTTTAATTTTGATTTAGATAATTGATTTTTATCCACCTGTATTTTGTCAAATATTAACTATTTTTTAAAATCAAATTAATTGTATTTCTGGTTCTTCATATGTGTGTGTGTGTAATGGTTTGTAAACTGTCTCAGTTCCCTTTATTGGGAGAAAAGTGGAAGAACAAATTAAATTAATTTAAGTATCTGTATTTTTCACTCAAATCTGTTTAAATGTCAGGGTAATGTGTTAATTGTTTTAAATAAGAATTACATTTTGCTTGATGAAGCATTCTTTTTGCAATTTGCCCTAACTCCCATGCTCTTTTAATTAATGTTTTTCTAGACTGCTAGGGAGCCTGGTCGGCAAGGATAGAGAATATAAATCCTAGAAATAACTGAATAAAATTAAAAAAACATTGTCAGCCATGTCATTGGATGCCAGTGCCATGAGATAATCTGAAGTGGACAAAAGAAGATCATAGGGGATAGTCTTCCTCTGCAACCATGCAGAGTCGCAGGGGTGCTTTGCCCACCTGCCTGGAAGCTGCTGAGGTAAGCCTTTAAAAGGGTTCCTGCCAGTCTCAGCCTCTTTCCAGAGGCATCCAGCCTACCCCCTCACTCTAAGAAATCAGTATGAGACTAGCTGGTTGCTTTGGGGTGATATAGGAATTTCTGACCTGCACTACCTGGAGCATTGAACAAAAGGTTGGCAGGAGGGGGTTACTGACCACTAACAGGAACTGAAGAGCTGATCAGGGTTAGGACCATCTTCAAATAGGTAATGTAGGCAGGTAGTTCAGAAGGGAAGGTGTTCAGGTGAGTTCACAGGGTAGACCCTGGTAGATATCAGCCTATCCCTCCTCTTTGCATTGCAGATTCCAAGATTTTGGTGCAGGGAGGAGGGATGCACGAGGACCCCCCCGGGCCATGATTTACTTAAGGTCACAAGGCTTGAGTGGGTCACAGCCTGGGGGGTACTCTAATACTTGGCCAGCCAAATCTGGGCTGTACAGAGGACAGAGTGCCTTTGGGGCTTGGGACTTGTCTATTAAAGGTCTGAAACAGATTTGAGGGTCTACCTGTGGCTGCAGATCATAAGTCCTCACTATGGTAGGCTCCTCTGTAAAATGGGGGAAGTTAACAGTTTAACGAAGTTAAAATCCATTACTTGTATTTCCTCTTTATTGTGGTCTGGTAAGGCAGTGTGCACTATTCTATATTGTTAATGACTGTCAGGACCTAGAAGGACTGGGATGGGGGGGGAACCTGCGGTGAGTTTATACAAATGTGCACCAAGGACACACTTTGTCAGAATAGAACATTGCAGACCATAAACAAATTATATGGGGAAAAAACTATGGCACACAACTAGAAAGAGAACACATAGGGAGGCTGGAAAATGTTTCTTTGACAAAGACATTTCCTAGAGGAACATGGCGGTTGTTTAAATCATAATAAAAGCTATCCTGAGGTCAACACAGGAGAAATTTTTGATGTATTTGGCAATCTACCAGAACCAACAGAGAATAAAGGATTTTTGCAGAAAATAAAAGAAGTGTTCCATAGAAACCTTACAAAAATTGATGGAACCTCTCCACCGTACGTTTCTCTTCTATCGAACATAAATACTAACAAGTGTGTTTATTTTGAATCCAAACCAGCTTGTGGCCTATTTTCCATATTTGTTCAGTTCAGTTAGCAGTTTATGACTTGGAGGCCAGCATCTCTGACTTGTCACACATTCAGTTAGGATCACAAAATAAAGCACTGAAGAAACAAAGTGAAAACTATGACAAGCTTAAGACAAGAGCAAGATTTAAACATCCAAATAGGTAGGCTAAAGAGGAAAACCCATTGCTTTTCTCTGCATTTGAAGGGGGGTAATCATAGGAAGGTGTGGGGTCTATCTTTAAAAAAAAACCAAACATTGTCTTTGAATTGTCATTGAATCACTGCAGCTGAATAAAGCTCACTATCTTGACTATCTTGCTGACTATTTTGACTCAAACATAAGCTTAAAGCAAAATCAACCAAGTTATCAAAATATGTGATAACCATGAAAAAGAAGCTGCAGAACTATAAATAAATAAATAAATAAATAACAAGCTGAACACCTTTTTTGTTCACAAGTAACAAGTTTTTTACATCAATGGTTTCTCAAAATATTTATAATTTTCTCAATTGCAGCCTCATCTTAACAGACTAGCAAAGAAGGTGAATTAAAACATTATATGGTTACAAAGGCTTGTTCAGTATTGATTCCTTCATACTGAATTGTCTTGAAGAAACTCTAGAAATTTATCCATTGCTTATACTGATTGTGGTGTAGTGGATAAAGTGATGGACTAGTTTCGATTCCCTGCTCAGCCATGGAAGCTCACTGTAACAAGAACACCCTGTCTTCATATACATGGTATTGGCCTGCACCAGTGGGAGCTGTTGGGAGGCAGAACCAGAGAAAGCAGGAGGGAGGGGTGAGTCAGAGTCAATTCAGTCAGAAAGACAGAAAAGGGAAAAAGTTTTGGGGGTTTGAGGCAGTGATTAGTCAGAGTGTGACCTGTATTAATTAAGACAGAAGAGGTTAAAGTAAAATATTGCAGCTTGGTGTAACTTTAAGAATGTGCTTAAGAACTATTCCTAAAACAACCTGTAATCAAGAAACCTGTTTCTGTTTAAAAGTTCAGTACTGAATGGACAGTCTTTCATGGGAAATACAAGTTGATAAAGAGATCAACTGGTGGCAGTGTGTTAAAGGGCATGTTAGGATACTCGTGTTAGCCCTGTGTTTGGTGAAACAAGCAGGGGCCATGGGGTAAACATCACACTCACTGGGAGAGCAGAAGTGATAAATCCATTCCTTAAATATTATACTTACCTTGAATATTCTGTCAGGGTCACTACAGGTCGGTTTTGATTTGATGGCATATAACATAACATATATTGAACACCAAAAAGTATTTGATTCTGTGTCCCACCTTCAGCTTCCCCAAGTTTTGAGGATTTACAAAGTTGATAATGAAATTATTACTTTACTATTGAAAATCCATGAAGTGGAGAACAAAATTAAGATGCAGAGATATTCTCTCTTACGATACCCTTATTAGAAAATATTTTTAGGGTGATTCTTTGAGCCCTTGTGGTTATGTCTAGCTTTAAATTTCCTGTCTAATCAGCTGAGTGATAGCATTAAGGGCTACAAGCATAAATACTGGATAAATAACAATGTACATGGATATTAATATAGGTCATTTGCAAATTCTCTTGATGCCTCCTGGAGTATGACCAGCCATCAGCTTGTCAACCTCAAAAATCTCTGTATGGGTCAAATAGTCAAACTTCAAAACAAACTCTAAGGGAGCACTGTCCAACTTCATGATATGACAGTAGAAAATGATACTGGGCTAACCATATTAGAATTTGCAAGTGAGAAACATACGTTAAAGTTCTGCAGTGCACTTATGCATGGCTTAAGAAACCATTACATGGACAGCACCTTAGTAATTTCCTGGATGACAGGCAATAATCATCTTAAATTAGGCTGTCTTCAGGCTGAAACTGAGAGATTCCTATCCATAATCCAAGACCAAGTTATTTGCACAGAATACGATCAAAATATATTCATGAAACTAGGTGAAAGTCATGTATGTATGAGCCTGTAATCCAGAAAAACAGTTTACCAAATCATAGATGCATGCCATAAGGTTGCATCAAAAAATTATATGTGCAGGAAAAAAGTAAGTTGCAAAAAAATCATTTTTCAGCAGTTGGCTAAATCTTATAGATTAATTGAGTCTCTTCTGCACATTATAAATGTCAGTCACTTCCAACTTTAGAAACCACAATACTTTACTGGGACAAGGAAAATATCATGGGTAAAACAGTTAACTTTAGTAAGCTGGATATTATACTTCTGGATAAACAACAGCAACAAAAATATTTATAGATGTTGAAGTTCCATGTACAAGCAACATCAAATGTACAGAAAGTACAAAAAATCCAAAGCACTAAACATTAAGGCAAGAAGTTAAATGAATTTGGAAGAAAGATCAAGTCACCCTCCTTCCCATATGCATTTTAGAACTGGAGTCATGCCAGAATCTTTGGATACAAACTGAAAATAATTGGCATCAACCACTGGTGTGGCACTTGCTGCTGGTTTGTATTTTGTCTGAATGGGTGTTCAGCACTTCCCAGCCGTGCCTCCTCTGGCAGGCACCCACTCAGAGGCAATGGCCAGGCTTCCGTGCCCCGCCTCCTCCAGGTGCTGCCTCTGAGTGGGTGCCTGCTAGAGGAGGCACGGCTGGGAAGTGCTGAACACCTGTTCGGATGAAGCATGAACCAGCATGAACCACAAAAATTGACAAGAGCTAATTTGTTTTCTGAAATTCAAAAAGCAATGATTTTTTTTAACCTCACCCACAATTTTTTAGGACTGGACTCAATTTTTAGGCTTGACCGTTTTGTCCACCCCCTGCATTATCAATGCTGAGAAATAAGAATTGTAATGTAATGATAACATATACATATACAGTATAAGTACAGTATGCATGTTTGATTTAACTAAATGTTTCTGTGTTAATCACTGCTTGTATTACATTATGTACAATGGGTGAAGAATTTGAATTTCGGTCAAATGGCTGTTTAGTTTTCTCATTTTGAGGCTGATTAATAATTTGCTGTTTCCTTTTGGTAAATCACAACTAGAGAGAATATGTAAAATGTACTTCCTTTTTGGCTGATGATGAGCCAGAAAGTAAAGTTCAGAATTATCAAATTTTGTCAGTGAATGTTCCTATGCAAACACTTAGATTTTAAAAGGCTGAATAATCATGCCAAGTATAATTGGAAAAGTAATTTTTCCTTACTTTTGTAATATTGTGTCTTGGTATACCATGCCCTCTGTCTCATGATGATAATATTCCTGTTTCTTCAACAAGTAATTGAATAATTACAATTTTTTCTTCCCTTCCATGGTATTATAGAGCAGATTTGATTATTCAAAGGGACCGTCATTAAAGCTTTTCAGTTGCTAAAAATGGAAAAGGACTGTGCGACTGAGTTTGAATAGCAAGGTTATTTTTTTAATTTTTTATTTTTTAACAAGAAGGGTGACAGAAAGGAGAAGGGGAGTTGAGGTTAAAGGGGAAAAAGAGAAACGATTACATACTAACATCCATTCTATACCTATTGCTATATCAAAATTCCATGTTACTCTATTTACTCTTTTCTCCCTTCTAGGTTTAAGTTCAAATTTCAATATATGCTATTCATACATTGCCTGTTGATTTAGTCCACTTATAAAATAGGTCCCATCTTTCTATTGCCTTTTGTAAAGGACAGTCCTTCATTACTTCTGATAAAATATCCATTTCCGCTATTTCCCCTATCTTAATAAGATCTTGTTTCGGTATCGTCGGACTTTTCCAATTTTTGGCATAGAGAATTCTTGCTGCAGTAACAATATATATAACTATATGTTCCTTTGACTTATCTATGTTATCAGGTATCATACTCAGTAAGAACAATTCTGGGTTTAGTGGCACCTTACAAAGCAATATTTGTTGCAACACAGCATGTACTCTTTTCCAATACTGTTTCACTACTCTGCATGACCACCACATATGATAATAGCTTCCCACCTGTGCTTCACATTTCCAACACATATTCAATACATCTGTGTACATCTTCGACAATTTCTCTGGCGTCATATGCCACCTTGTAAAACATCTTGTATATATTCTCTTTAAAATTAACTGATCTTGTAAGCTTTATATTATTTTGCCATATTTTCAATCATTGATCAATATCAATATTATGTCCTATTTTGTGCCCACTTGATCATACATTCTTTAACCATTTCATCTTGCATTTTAATTTCTAACAGATAGTTATACATTTTCTTAACTATTTTATCTTTTGAACCTAATAAAAGCTTATCAAACATTGTTTGTTCTGAGTAGAAACCTTTTTGTCTTTTGTATATCTAGATTCCAGCTGTGCTCTGGACCACCAGTCTATATAGATATTCTGAGACTCTAGATCTTCTTTAGACCTTAATTCACCATCTTTTTTAAAATAAATCTTGGTATCTTAAAAGTTTTGCTTTTGTCATAAGATTAAATTGTGTAAAGGCCTCTATAGGTGACACCCATACTGGTATTTTACAGTAGATTTGTTGTATAATCTTTCTCCATATTCCCAATAGAGCAAGGTTATTAATAGTCCAACTCAAATATTCCTTTTGGTTCTATTCCCTTGGGGAAAAATTATACATCTAAGTCCTGCAGCAGAGCTTAGATGCTTATATTTTAATAATTATATGTTGTGTAGGATTACTGCAGTTTGCTTTGAATGACATGATTTTTTCTTCTTGAATTTGCCAACAATATACATGGAAACTATACTGGAAGAACTGTGTGGTGATTTTGAGTTATATAATTGTCAAACAGTACTGGGGACATCCAAATTCACCACTCAGATGTCCAGTAAGCAAGTATACTTTACATGTGAGGAGTGTGCTATCACCACCTCCTGCATCATTGCTTTCCTTGCCTGAACCTAATGGCAGAAGGGGAGAATCTATTCTATCCATTGAGACTCTCCACATAAGCCATAGTCCTGACTTAGGTAGAGCTCCTGAAATGGAGAATTATAGGATTTATAGTCCATGAAATCAAAAAATGTCATCCCTAGTCACAACTCTGAGCCACCAAATCCACTTCCTGTAACAAGGATGGATTTGAGAATATCCCCAAGCTCCCTACCTGCTCCTCAAGAGGGAGTGAAAACACCTCTAGAACAGCTAGTTTACTGAATTACCAGACATAGAAACTGCCATGTCAAAGAGTCTCCATCTTGGCAGAATTTGGCTTCAGTTTATTGGCCTTCATCCAGTCCAGTAACAGAATCCAAATGGAAGCACAGCAGTGTCTCAGATGATAAGGGTAAATAGGGTTGAGTGTACTCAGAGTGAATTTTTAGAATGATTTAAAAAATCAGATTTATTTAAATCATGACTTAAATTTAAAAATCAATTTTTTTAAATCATAAAAAATCTGAATTGTTGTTTAAAATCAATTTGATTTAAATCAACTGATTTAAATCAAATCCACCCTGATTGTACTGATGTACAACCAAGTTGGAAAAGAAGGAATGCCAAGCTATAGAGGATTATTGCAATTCCTGTGCAAAATGGCATTATTTTTCTGCAGGAGTGCAAGGACAAAAGAAGTTCCAAGCTGTAGTGAATCGTTATAATTCCTGTGCAGAAGGGATGTTGCTGGCACAGTGTTGACTAAGAAGGTCATTAAGATGTAGAGAACTTACATAGTTTCTTGTGCAGAACAACACCCAGTGTGGTGTATTGCAAAAAGTGATGGTTTAGGATTCAGGAGGGCTGAGTTCGAACTCCTGCTCAACTGGTAAAACCACTCCTTAAATATTTCATTTATTTTGAATATAAGTGAAATTAGGGTTACTGTAAGCTGGTTCCAGCTTAACTACATAACAGCAGCAGTGTAGAACAGGCAAAAAAATCAAATAGAAAAATTGGGAAAACAATACTGGGTTCTTGTTTTTATGAGAAGCCAGAAAATCTTGCTAGATCAGGGGGAAAGTCTTGCCAAAATCATGGTGTGTGAGACTAGATGAATCTCCAAGAAGAATAAATGTTAGAGATCTCAGTCTTTCACAATGAACGCTGTGTGTAAACAGCTCATGGGTTTCCAGTCGTGTCAAATCATGTTTATTGTTAAAACAGTCTGACTTTCGATGGCAATATCCTGCACCATCCTAGTCAGAGAAGGCAAGATATCAACTCAGACAAAGCTAAGCTTAAATATCTGGACATATTTAAGGTTAGATTTGTGTGAGTTGATATCTTGCCTTCCCTGATGAAAATAGAGCAGTATAATGTCATTGAAAGCTTGGACTATTTTAACAATAAACATGAATTTACATGACTGGAAACTGTGAACTGTTCACACAAATAATAAATATGTCAAATGCTCACATATTAAGCAGCTTGGCTGGACAAGGAATGTTTTCTGCTGGACAGCAGTTTTCACGTACCTCTAAATTCAGTTTTCTATTCTTCCAGGCATCTAATTCTTTATCTTTGTTTTTATTAGTGTAAATTTTATGGCTGGCTTGCAACATCATGATGTTTTAATGTTTTGATACAGATTTAACTAATTCATTTGTTTTGGTTATGATTTTATTATTTAGTGTTTTTAGTTTTGTAAAGTGAGGGCATCTGCCAGTTGCATGGCATGTAAAAGCTACATAAATAAACAAATAACCACTTTCTTCACCTCTGGACTTGTTAAAATGATTCAGGGCTCCCCAAAGGATTAAGCTGGGATCTCTGGAAATAAGAATCAGAAAGTCCCATTATATCAAGAGAAAGTCTGCTCATGCAATACGAAAAAAATAGAAATGTTTTTGTCTGACAACTAAATGATAGTGATATTCTTAGCTATTTCAAAAATTGTTCTGAAAGCAGTTGATCATTCATATTTTTATAAATGTCCTCAGTAGTGAAGATCCAAAAGGTTTTCTGCCAAATGAACTGCATTACTTTTTTGGTAGAGAAGAAGGCAAAAGTTAGATTAGATTTTTGTTCAGTTGTTTGGACATCTCTTACTGTTTCAAAAGGACAGATAGGTGTCTTTTAAGCTTCTTGATACCCAGTGATGTCAGTTGTAGCAAACTGTGTGCTTCTTGAATTAAATTATAGAATATGTTCTTGAGAATTTAGCTCTGGATGTTAACAGGAATAATTTTGGGTAATGTGTTATATCCTAAACATACTTCAGACAGATGTTTGCACGCAGCAGACTGTCTGAATACTTTAGATCTGTGCCTCATATTGCTTTTTTCAACAATTCACTTTCTTTCCTTCCTTTGCTTCTCCTTTTGGAAATTTTTCAAAGCCTAATTGTCAGTATGATGACTGGTTAATATATGTTTTTTATATACCATCAAGTCTCATCCAATATATAGCAACCTTAATAGGGTTTTCAAGGTAAGTTAGATATTTAAGGAGTGGTTTTTACCAGCAAATTTATATGATGGAGCAGGGATTAAAACCCAGGTATCCTGAGACCTAGTTTGTCACTCTGCCCACTACATCACACAGGGTACGATTGTTTAGTACCTTCAGAATATTAGCTTTTCCATTGCAAATATTGTCTTCATTGTATTCATTTTTTTTTTTTTTTGGCCAGGGAAAACAACAACCAAGCATACCTTATTTATGCTTGGATGCAACTGCTCCTGCAAACCCTTAGTTCCAGTACTCAATTGTTGTTGTTCAGGCCACAGTGGAAGAACAATATATCTCCATCATGCCTGGGCTCAAGTGGTGCTGGCAACCAGAGTCTCTTAAGCTGTCAATTGCAGTTGTGTGGGGATTTTCTCACAGTTTGGAACTGCTAGCTGATGGAATGAAACCAGTTAGAGGTGTGGGTCCTGAAGTGTCATACAAAGACAAAGCTATTTGCTTGCACAACAACATGGAAAGGTGTTTAACATTGATGAGTATGCAAGCTACTACGTAGCCCAATATGAGCCTGAAAGATAGTGGAGATAGTAGGGGTGGGTTCTTGGGCTGTCAAGAAGTTGTGTCTTTGCTTTCTCACTTCTCTTTTCCTTTGTTCATCCTTGGTTCTTTTTGTGTAGCATATACACACAAGTGCATACACATTGTACATTGAACATCTACTTCAGTTTCCAGAGATTTATGAAATATTTTCCCCCAGCACTGCTTGGGTGGCAGACTTCTTAAATTATAGAAATCTACGTGTGTATACAAGAATGCTGAGTTACTTAAGTACTTCTTAATGTTCATCTGCTTAAGTATGATAAGGAGACCTCATTTCCATGAATATTATACAGTGGCTGTAGCCTAAATTATGGTTGATGAGATGTTTCCATATTATTTCCCATAGAGAGACAAATTATGAAGACTCTGTTTTTTCTCCTTTTGGCAATCTTTTAATTGCATCAGTTGTTTCTAGTATTGAAGTTATACCTCTCATGCTTGTCCTTTCTAAGATGACAATGTAGAGTGTTAATTATAAAGTCAAAGTTATAATTTTCTAACACAAAAAACTTTTGTGTACAACTATTTGTACACAAATATGATCCTGGAATGTGTTTTCTGTGGAAAACAGCACAACATATGCCTTTGTAACATGTGAGATTTGTTTCTTTGAATGATGGGCTTACGTAACAGCTTCTTCTCCTCTGAGACTTGGTGTGGGTTCCTTGGAGGTCAACTTAGAACTAGTTGAGAGAAGTTAATTCACTTCATACAGTGAGTCTAAAATGCAATCTTGGTATTGACTCATTGGCTGAAATCCTGTTGTTTAGTGTTAGTCAGATTGTAAACTTTAGTCTGTTATTCTCTGGCGGACGCAGCATCTCCTTGCACTTCTTGGGGTATGCATATGTTTTTCTCTGTGATATTTCTTAATTCACTTGGTAGAGTTTATCAAAATAATGGATAGATGTTTCCTTTATTTCTATTGAGACTGCTGTCAGGCAAAGGTAAGCTACAATGAAATTATGTCGAAAACAACACATAAAACCTCACAAATACACTAAAGTATTGAGTAAATTTACCACACACCTGTGGGTATGTTGTAAATTGCAGTTGCACCAGATGTAATTTTTCCATGGAGTTAGCCTAAGCTTAGGAAATCTTGAGTAGGTCTGTTGATGAGATTATATATGCATTTTAAAACTCGGTCTTTGTTTTCCTAAATCAAGAATATTTTTTCATGCCATTGGAATCCTTTTTAGATTTGAGAATTAATATGCTTACCTAGATTACCTCTGTTTTAGATCCAGTTTGCTGATGAACTTGTCAGTAGAATTACAGTGCAGATATATTGAACAGAATACAATGTTTACATGGCAGTTAGAAAGCTGTTCTACCTTCTGCTGGTTTAATGGATCCCAGTCTCATAATTTGGCCTTGGGGGTTCCCACCAAATTATGTGATTGAGAGTTTGTTAATTCCAGATATCCCATCCCTACTGAAAATCTTTGAAAGCCATGTCTCCTCATCATTTTTTTTATTCAATTAAAAACCTATAATTGAAAATAGGATATTGCATCTCATATCAGCTCACAAGCAGGTAGCACTATTATTGTGGGGGGAGGGCTGCAACTGCAGTAATTCCAATATGCAGGACCAATATTTTCTGAACTCTCCTTTATTATTCATGCCGAACAACTGGCCAAAATGTTGACGGTGAATACCATTTTATGAAAAATGTTGAAAAACAAAGCATAAAATCTATCCATGGCCTTACAACTGAATCTAGAAATATATATAGTGCTACCTGCTTGTGAGCTGATATGAGATGCAATACCCTAGTTTCAATTATAGGTTTTTAACTGAATAAAAAAAATGATAAGGAGATATGGCTTTCAAAGATTTTCAGTAGGGATGGGATTTCTGGAATTAACAAACTCTCAATCACATAATTTGGCGGGAACCCCCAAGGCCAAATTAAACCAGCAGAAGGTAGAACAGCTCTCTAACTGCCATGCCATTCTCATGCTGCTGCTTCATACCGATAGAAGAGCGCCCTGCTGTACTGTGGAAGTCATAAGGATTCCCTGAGACTTGCAAAGGTGAATAAGTGACTAAGTTCTGATGGAGGCTTCCATTCAGTCTGTTGTTACCAGAAGTTCATATAACAGGCAACTCATGTTTCATGGGGTGAATTGTATCATTAAATTATTATTTCTTTTTTTTGTTCATGTTTAACAGATTAAAAGGTTTTCTGTGGACAGTTACGCGTACTGCTCATTTGAGGCTGGACAAGAACTTCCAACTTTTGGCAACTGAAGATGTCGTTGCTATGGAAACAGATCTTCCTGCTTTCCTTTGTTGGCTGCCTTGGAGGTAAGGATGTATGTAAATCTATAATTTCTAAATTAAAGCGGCTGTTCCCTCATTTTTTTTGTCACATAAAATCCTTGAATAGTAAAACTGTGGTGGGTGGAAGAAAACAACTAGGTGTCTAAAACAAAATGAATGCTAATATCCTGGGTGTGTGAGAGTATTTTAAAATATGGCATCCAAACTATTGTGCAAATAAATAAGCTATATGTTGCTCTTTGCTGATCTGATTTATCATTTTTGAGATTTCTTGAACATAAGCAGAGCTGGATCATACTTCACTGATGAATTCAATACAATGTTCTTAAAAGGTGTGTCAGGATTACTACTGCTGATTAGATACATTTTTTATGTTTTGCATCCAGATAAAGGTCTTCTTAATATTTCACAAGGTTGTAAAGAAAAACTGCAGATGTGTGAATTCAACAGAGCAACAGCACTACCTTGTGCAATCTATAGGTTCAACACAGAAAAAATATCTTTTTTTAAAAAAAACATAGTTCATGAAAACTGAATTCAAATTGTGAAAGACGTCATTCATATGAGGAGAAATCACCTACATGCAGCTACTTAAAAATTCAGTTTACAAGAATGTGAGTTACAGTGGTTATAAAGAGCAGGCCAATTTCAACCAGTTATTTGGATCAGTAACATAAGCTGTTTGACATGTGTCTAGAAAGTCTGATAATGTAATACCTCAGTGCCATGACCATCTATTTCTGGGAATGAGTTTGTGCTACCAGTCTAGAATATGGAGAGAATTATAACTGGAAGGAAACAGGCTTCCCATACAGGAGATCCATGATTTAACCCTGGACCACCTCTAAATAGGGCAATGAAAGATGGCTGCCTGAAACCCTGAAAATGTGCTTTAAGTCAGTGTATACATAGTTGAGTCAGATAGACCAAGGCTTTGGATCGGTGTAAGAAAATTTCTTATGTTCAGAAGTCCAAAATAACTGGTAGATCTACACTTCTACATTTACCTACATTTATTTCGCTGTTCTGTCACTCTGGCTCTAAGTTTTCTTATGATTTTTCGAATTTATAATGATCAGTAGGAACATTGATCAGAGTGCTGTTGCCTTTGGACATCTTGGCTGTGTGCCCATTTGCAAAACTGAGAGTTGCCCTGGCATCTCACCAGTTAGATGCAAGTGTCCACAGCAAGTTATTGCTAACCTTATATGGTTATAAGGTTCCAGCCAATCCTTTCTGTTGCAGTTAGATAAATATAACAGCTTGCAATATCTATGACCTTGCACTTACATTCATACCCATGATATATTGGAAGTATGTTGTCACAGTATTGTGTATGCACAAGATAAGTAGAACTCCATTTGTGAGATAGTACTGCAGGAACTAAATGAACTGTCTAAGAACTTTACTCAGCCCATCTCACCTTGATTGATAAAGAAGACATATGTTGAGTCACATATTATGAATTCCTTTTCTTTACCTCTTGTAGATCAAGATGCTAAGGCTTTTATTATTGTACAGGATGGGTGCAAGACACTTTGCTTCTTGAGGCAGAGTGACAAGTAGCGCCCGATCACTACCTTTGTCCATGACACATAATATCCAGGCCCAAGGCATACAAGCTCCTGTTGCAATATTTGGAAATACATGTATAGAAATAAGAACTTAATGATTTAATTTATTGTTATTTCATAATGCCCAAAATATACTGTACCGCCTTAGGAATTTGTGGAAGACAGATTCAATGAGTACAAAAAACATTTTTTTCCCCAATCCCGACCATTGTTGATATTTTGCCTTAGGCAAATCTCTGCAAAAGACTGGCAGATTTCCTGGAGCAGTAGCAGGGAGAAATGCTGAGCAGTATATTTTGTTTTGCCTTGTTTTATGCCCTTCCCAACTGTCTACACAAGATTAAATTTGACAGTCCTGTACTGTTGTGCCTGAAGTACTATGCAGTGAAGGATTTCTGTATCTCTGTGGCGCTTCTGTTAATTTCAGATTGTTAATGCTGGTCAATTTCAAATGCCTGTGTTAGTCAGCCTTGTATTGGTACAGTGTCATTTATAAATGACCAAGGTAAGACCATGAAATTGACTAGAACATAAAGGAGTGTAATATGTCAGCACAAGCAGTGCAAGACTGTCAAACTCAATCTTGAACAGCAAACAGCAGTAAGGATAAAATTGCTGTTTTTTAACACCAGAGAGTAGGGAATACAGTAACATAATTGTAAATGCAGAATGCTATATGATGTAAGATAATCGTGGCCAAAATCCTGTTTATATTCAATAAGGTTAACATGCAGTTGTTTGCATAGTAACAGGTGGGATTTATCTAGGTGCTGATATGAATCCTATGACATCAGTCCTACACAGTATTCATGGAATTATGCACAGGTCTGTTTGCATGGATGCCTTGCTGAGTTTTTTTTCCCCCTGCGCTTTCTTTTTGTCTCCTGAGCACATGGCCTGGGGGTGGGGCCTAGGGGTGGGACTTCCTCCTTTAAAAGAGTGTGTTCCAGGACCTCAAATTTTATATCTGGCCTTAATATGGTAAATAGGAAAGCCAATGAGATTTGCATAAGCCGGGTAGTCAGGAAAGTTTTAAGGATCAGATCATACTTTTGCACTATTAAAGAGCAGGCCGGGTAGGTGGGGCTCGTCAGCCATGGAAGGCAGCCCATCTAGCAGAAGGAAAACTCCAATTTCAAACCTCCACTGCCTTGTGGCTATATCCACTCATGGAAAAGGCTTCAGGAGTTAACCTCGAGGCAAAATCTGGAGCTGGAGTCCCGAAGGCAGCATGTGTCGTTCTGCCAACTCCTGCGACATTGCTGGAACCAGTTGTATTGGCTCTTGCCTTTCCATTGGACCATTTCAGCAATGTGGAGAGGGGGGATCTGCTGCTTGGGTAACAGCCTATCCTCCATATTACCTTACCCGGGCTTCATGCTCTGGAGAGGACACTCCTCGATTCAGAGCATGTTACCATAGTCTCTCGAGACTGAAGGATGCCTATGCTGCACAGGATTGTGGAGGGAAGAGACTGAGGATATTTTGATGGCTGGAAAATCCCAGGGAAGGAAATTTAAAAAGTGAGATAATCCAATAGAAAGCTATGGGACTGAGAAGCTTTTAGATCCACAGGCCTATATGTAACATACAGTAATATGCAATGATATGCTCTAATTATTTAATGATTATTATTATCTGCCTAATGGTAGAGCCATTCTTGCAACATATGTAAAAGGTGAATCATAGCTCCTATAGGCTCCTTATTCTTGCTTATTTGCTAAGGGAGGGATTTGGCTGGGGAGTCTGCAGAGCTAGAAACCACAAAAACAGTATTGGATTGCCAACCATCCTGGAGTAATCAGTGTGCTGAGAAAGCCAGAAGGAGGCCAAATAACAAAATACATTTTAAAATATTCCGTTACTGCTGATTGTTCTGTCCATTAATTGTTTGCCAAAGGTTATTACTTCCAAAGGTGGGAGAAATGTGATCAGGATTATCAGTATTTCACAAGTGTTTAAGTCTATGATGAGCAAAAGAGGGGAAACCAAGTTCTCTGACATTTTGTTACAGTCACTGGGAAAGTTCATGAAGACTTTTTTTAAAAGGACTGTTTAGAAGGCTAGGAGGTAAGACCACATTACTCTGAATTTTTTTAGGTGATGAGTGCATTGTTGATTAATTAGATATCTGACATGATTGTACAGTACATGGGGTTTGCTTCCTTCACATTTCAAGTGTGATTTCATAGACTTCATTTCTTGCGAATCTTGTAAAAATCAGCAGGCTAGATTTTAAGAGATATGTATTCTTTCTGGTTACATGTTTTTCTGGCAAAATGACTTTTACTCTCAGAAAGAAAAAAATGTTCCAATACATGAAAAGGCAGCTTTGAACAAAAAAAATCAATAATGGTCTCTTTTGACTTAGACATAAGAAGAGAAGAATCTTAGGTATGAGAAGAGAAACTGTGCATTTGTGAGGAAAATGACCTACACAAGTATTTGTTCACTATCAATACTGAAGCTCTATCTCAGAAGAAAAGAATTCCATACCACAGTTCAACTCCTGCCCTGCTTGTTAAAAACAGAGGAACAGTGTTGCACTCTTCTTCTGCTTTAAGAAGACAGATTCTCTAAACCAGCTCTTCTATCTTATGTCTCATCAAGTCACGTTCAGAATTTAGTGATCCTTAATGTAACATACACTTAAGAATTAGTGACTTTCAGTCATACTAGAAACAGGCTTGTTTATGTCTTCCAAATTCAAGGCTGTGATTTTCTTTGAGTCAATTTATCTCATGTTAGCTCTTTCTCTTCCTACTGCTTTCCACTTTTTTCAGCATTATTGTGTCTTCCATTAATGCTTATCTTCTCATGTTGCATTCGAAGTACAATAGTTTGAGCTTAGTCATTTTAACTTTTAGTAAGAGTTCAAATTTTGTGTTATACAGCAACCATGTATTTGTCTTTGTAGTGGACCACTATACCCTTCCTTCCAGAATCATGAATGAATGATTTCCCCCCTTTCTTCTGTGTCGAACTTTCACATCTATATATAGCAATCTTCCTTCCTAGCTGCCGTTCCAATTTTCAGTCTTTTCCTGATTTCTTGGCTGTAGTCTCAATATTGTTTGATGATTGAACCAAGGTACAGAAAACTTTTACTCGTTTTGATTTCTTCATAGTCAACAGTAAAATTGAAAATTTATTTATTTATTTATTTATTTATTGGATTTCTATCCCGCCCATCTAAACCAAAGGTCTACTCTGGGCAGCTTACAAATTTAAAAACAATAAAACTATTATTCTGTAGTCATGAGTTTGATCTTCCAAATGTTCAGCTATATCGTAGTTTTGTATCTTTTTCTTTAACCTTCTTCAGTAGTCATTTCATGTCGCTGCTGTTTCCTGCATGAAGCAGGATTGTCTTCCATCAATTTTAACTTTTCCTTTATATGAATGTAATCTGTTTTTTTAATGTTATTTGCATACAGACTGAACAGAGAGGAAGATAAAATACACCTCAATACCTTTTCTGACAGGGAACTATTGTTTCACCATATTCT
The DNA here is from genome assembly GCF_051106095.1 of Pogona vitticeps. Classification (NCBI taxonomy): domain Eukaryota; kingdom Metazoa; phylum Chordata; class Lepidosauria; order Squamata; family Agamidae; genus Pogona; species Pogona vitticeps. The sequence goes on along the minus strand of NC_135784.1, from coordinate 48,703,627 downwards.
GTTTAAATAGCAGAATTGAGGTTACATATCATGACAGTGAAATTTTGTGGTACACCTATTTTAGAATAATCCATAACTACTCATGATTTCTATAGTTGACAGATTTGTTGTAGTTTATAGGGCATAGATTGAGCTTCTGAAATTCTATGGTACACTTCAGTAGGCAATGCATATTCGTAATATGATCTCTAGTGTCTCCTCCTTTTCATTTTTAACATCTGATATTTCTCATTCTATATGTGATGTGATAAAAATTTTGTTCCAAAACCTTTTCCATCACTTTGTTTGCATGGGAAATAATGCAATGCCCTATAGCTACTGCAATATTTGGTGTCTCTTTTATTTGGGATTGTATTGTATGTTGAATGCTTCCAGTCCATCTTTTGTTTTCCTTTGTTGGAATATTGTTCTTATGGATTTAATAGATTCAGCCTCTGTAATTTGAAATAATGTTAGAGTGATATCTACTATAGCAATTAATTTCTTCCTATTTGTTTGAGTGCAGCTTTCACTTCACCTTCTAAAATTATAGGTTCTTTATCATAGGATACCTCTTCAAAAGAGTCACTTGCTCATAGTTGTTCATTGCTCTTTCCCAGAAGATATGTGTCTTTCCATCTGGGGGCCGCATTTTATAGCACTGTCTCTTCTTTTGGTTTGGATTGAAAATATTTGGAAAAATATTTTCAAAGTAGTTTGTCATTGCCTTTTAAAAAACATAAACATCATAAAGTGCAGTAAAACAAGTACAATACAATAAATTACAGTTAAAAGCATAAAATTATTTTTATTATTTGTTTGATTTTTATATACTATAATAAATCACACCTTGGTTTAGCAAGAATGTGCAGGTCCTATACAGTGGTAAGGAATGAATTCTTGCAACTGAAAGCAGAGTTGTGTACTGACTGAGGCATTGTTTGTACCCAGAAGGTGATATTGCTACACTGCATCCTTCACCTGTTCATAATCTTCTGAGTTCTGTTCTGTCCACTATATGTTTAAATTTCTGAAACAACTGGGAGAGGTCATCTAGAGCTTTGGAGTGAGTTGCCATCAATCCAGAGGCACCACCAGTTTGTTTATAATAGTCAACTCTATAGTTGGTTTCTGACTCCAAAGAAGTATTTGACATACACTCTTCAAATAAATGGAAGGTTGCCAAATGACATAATCTGTTTTCAATAATTCCAGATTGCAGGACATGTTATTACAGGCTCAAGTTACAGGAAGCCAGATTTCAGTTGAGTATCAGGAAAAACTTCCTAATGTTAGAGTGATATAGCAGTGGAACCAATTACCTCAGGAGGTAGTGAGTGCTCCAACATTGGAGGCATTCAAGAAAAAAACTAGAAAACCATCTATCAAATATAATTTCATTTGGATTCCTACATTGATCAGTTGGACTTAATAGCCTTATAGGCCCCTTCCAATTCCAGTGTTCTGTGGTTCTGTCACTGAACATTGGCTGAACTCAATAAGTGATTGGATAAAGATGGTCTAGCTAGATATGGATGAGATGGAGGTGTTGCTGTCTTGTTCTGGATGTTCTGGATTAAAAAAGCATTGTGGCATGTGTGTTCTTCCTGGAGAATCAGGTTCAAGGTTAATGAGTGTTCTTGGATCTTTTCATCTGATCATAATGAGGATCATGTTTGCACAATTATCTTTAGTGTGCTAGCTGGAACTATTCCTGATTTAGTTTGATCTGGCAGCTGTTAGGTGCTATTAGTCATACCTCTGTGAGATGACAATTTGACTATAACCATATGCTCTTTATGGAGCTGCTCTTGAAGACTGTTTAGAATTTAATTACTGTAGGTGCATAGTATCATGATCATATTACCTAAATATGAAAGATATGCATTAATTGTCAATTGTGGGCTTAAATCAAGGTAGAGGGTTTTAATCTCCAAATAATATAGGGCCTAGCAATCTAATGTTCTCAACTTTAGAGATCAGAAAATGCCTTTATTGAACAATGCCCACTTCTGTGACAAGTAAAAAAAAATCTTTCTAAAACACTGAAATAGAGTTTTAGACTATGTCTTTATTTAGGAGGGGTGTCAAGACAAATATTTACAATGTTGCTTTTAAATTTAATGGTGTGCTACTGTTTTACTGTAATTCCCAGTTTGGTGGGTGGATACAGTGACTGACTAAGACTCTAGAGGAGAGGTCCCCACCCCCTGGTCTGCAGCCCAGTGCCAGTCCATGGCCTGAGCCAGGCTGGGCCACTGAGACAGATCTCTCCCCAACCCCTACACGTGCTCCCACCCCTGCACAGCCCCTTTGTGCCTCCGCACCTGCGCGAGCACTCCCCCACCCCTTCACACATGTGCACGAGTGCCCCACCATCCTTCGCGCATGAGCATCCACACTCCCGCACAAGCACCCTCCCACTCCTTCGCACATGCACACAAGTGAGGGCCCATTCCTTTGCACATATGCACGAGTGTGCGCCCATGCGAGACAGCGCCTGCTCCTTCGCACATGCACATGAATGCGGTGGGGTGCCCCGCCTTCCCTAACCGGTCCACAAGGATTGCTCTAGAGAATGGTGTTCACATCCTCCTTCAACCATAGACAGTCACTGAGGAAATAGAACTGGTAAAATCATTAATCTGATTACAGTTTGTGTATTTTTAAACTTCATGCATTGGGGAAAAATATGTTGTTTTCTCTGCACAATTATAATCTGTTCTTGAGCTCTAGGAAATACCAAAGCAGATTTTAAAATGATGCCTAGAGCTGTTGGAGAGAAAAAAAATTCCTCTTATACTAGGCTATCCATACTAGCACAATGCCAGATTTAACCCCAAAAAGCCATAGAAGAATAAATGGATATAATTTTGCTTTGCATCATGGAAAATATCCTAGTAAAGCATATATAATTTAAATTATGAATAGACAGCCAAGAAGTTTATAACGTTTGAAAATTGATTAAAACATAATGTAAGGATAGTTTGTATTTGTAGCTGATGCTTTAATGTAGAAGCAGTTGATGCTTTCATGTATAAACTAATACTTTCATATATAAGTTAATTTATAATTACATCTCCTTAAACTGAAAATTTTAATTGTAAGCTAGAGGAGTGGAAGTGGCCAGGCTCTCTGGAACTCGTAGTCCCAGAACATCTGGGGACCCAAGGCTGGGAACCAGTGCTGCAGAGCATTTGCCAGTGCTCTGGTGCTACATAAAAGCCTATTGAGTGTGTCAATCCCTTCCACTAATTGCCCTGCAAAATAACTGACCGACATTCCTGTTGTGGCAACAGTGACATGCTTTGCGGTACATAGGCCTTCTCTGAAGCTTTCTGACTGTGTTCAGATATAGTTTGAAGGTGGAGGCAGCATCAGCAGATGGAAGTGAAATTATGGCATCATGTTGGCAGCTTCCTGGACCCATTTTGCCTCTAAATCTCCTACTCATTACCTTCCCCCTTGTAATAAATAGTACTTGCTCGTGCATAAAAACATAAGTGAACAACCAGTATAGCTTCTCAACCTGCATCACGAGTGTGTGGGGTTCTTACTGTCAAAGCAGGACTTGTCTTGACCATTGTTTATTTAAAAAAGGGGTTTTTTTTTGGTACTAGCATGGACTGTTTTCCTTTTTTGCTATTCTTCCTACACAATAATTTCTTATTGAAAATTGGCACTGTTTACTTATGTCAAAATTTTACGTAGGTTGTTGACAGCTCTCTCATCATGGGAGATATCTCTGGCCCAGGAACCTAAAGATTATGCTGTTAGACATCAAGTACTGTACCTCAGGAAAAAAAACATGCAAAAAAGTGAGCCATATTTAGGTGTATATGAGGTACGCACAATCATAAGAATAGAGAATTATGGTATTCGTAGTCCAGAACGTTCATAGTCCATCCTTAGTGACTTGATTGGCACATTAAAAAACGTTTAGTATAGGCTGAAATACTTCCCAGTTACCACGAATTATTCAGGGCAGAAAAGCATGTTTTTCTTTCCCATCTCAATATATACTAGCAGTGGGAGATATCTGGCTCTCCAGATAATTTGGATTTAATCTCTCTTCAGCCCCAGCCAGCATAGGCAGTAGTAAGGAGAGACTGGAGAGGATGCCTATTAATCTCTAGTTCTACAACCTTGGTCCTCACCATTCATCAGGTTTGTACATCCCTGGTCTATGCTCTCTCTCTGGAACAGCAACTGTGGAGTTAAATGATGTCATCATTTGTGTGGCTGAGGGTAAACTTAATTGTTCATGTTGCTTGAGGTGTTTAAATGTAAGCATGGAGTGTCTAGTTTGTGAGGTGATGTGAGCAGGATATGGTAAAAACAGAATAGTCTGTGGTGATTAGCAGTCAAATTATTGAGACATTATTGGATGGTAGTGCCATGCATATGTCATGGAAAAATGTCTTGCTGCAGAATGGTAGTTGTGACTGACAGGATGTTATTATGTTTTAAAATAGAAGCATGATTTTAATCACATCCTAGCCATTAAACCTGAAAATATATATATACTGATGTGTTACAAAATCTTTCAACTTTTGTGATATGGTTCAGGTCACATATGGATTAATGTTTGTAGTCTTCGTTTAGACTCCTGACCTCTAAACAGGATGGATCTTTTCAAGTTAGCTTTGCTGATGTATTATTTTCTGTCTTAGAATTGCATTTGGTTTTGTCACTTAAATTTTAGTTGCTTATCAACATGAAGATAAAAGCATTCTCTGACTTCAGAAATGAAAAGAGGCTTCTTAAATTAGAGAAAACCTTGAACAGTCACTGGCTGGGGTGAGTGGGTAAGCAGCACCACTTGAGAAAAATCTACAGCATTCAAAGGTGGCTAATGGATGCTGCAAGGCCAGATAAACATGTTGCTTCTCCTTCCACATGTTCACTTGTAACCCTCTCCTAACATTACTGTTCAGCTCAAACAGAATATAATGCAATGCAGAGTAAACTGGGATCAGGGGCACCTCCCAGTCTTTCACAATATTTGTCTGGTTTTTACCCTATCCCAAATGTTTTATACAAACTTGTCTCGTACAGTCTTTAAAAACAGATAATTTAAGCTTTAGAAGAAGGGTATTTTTCCTTGTTTGCTTTTGTTTGCTCTTTTACTTTTAAATAATGAGAAAAAAATTGTGGCATGTGTATTCACTTGCTGCCAACATATCAGTGTACATTTAAGGTTTCTGGGAGAAAAACCTGAACAGCTCTTTGCAGGTGCAAGCAAATAAAGCTGAGGTGAAGGTTAAACTTATTTGCACATATGCTTCTGTTGATAGTGTTCTTAGCTGTAAAACTGTCACAGAACAATGCCAAACTGATATTCTAATCATTAAATTACATTGAAGGATTAAAATGGGTTAACTTGAGTCACAGTTAGAGTAACCTCATTTGAATCAATAGAATTTATAAAGGAGTTGACTCACCATATCCCTGCTGATTCAATGGGCCTACTCTTGTGTACATTAAAGAACAGGATTTTGTCCAGTCTAGCATCATGTATTATTGTTAAGTGGACCAAACTCTAGATACTTTTAAAATTATTTCAGTGCCTTAAATTGTATTTCAAAGCCTCATTTCCTGATGTGTTGTTCTTTTTAAAAACATATATCAGTATGGCCTGCTATAGAGGTCTATAGAGTGTTTGTCCTGAGTACACTCCTGTACTGCAGAGAGTCCTGGACCCTTTGTGCATGGCAGGAGAGAAAGTTGAACATGTTCCATATGTGTTGTGTCCAACACATTTTTGACATCACCTGGCAGGACAAAGTTCCAAATAGAGTAGTCCTAGAATGAGCTGGAATTTTTAGGATGTATACATTACTGAAACAGCGACTTCTGCATTGGCTTGGGCATATCGTGAGAATGGCTGCTCTCTCCAAATAAAGCAAACTGTTGCACACTGCAACTCATCATTAATCTTTATTTTATTTTATATATTTTTAAATAAATTATTGGAAATATCTGAAAACTAATGAATCTTATTTTCATTTAATTAGAAAGCTAAGTCCTCTCATCCAAACAAGAACAGGATCCAGCTCACAGCAACTATTGTCTTGTTACATAGCCCTGGCTCATAACAGCATAGCCAGGGTAGTGATGAAAATTATGAGAGGGAATTATCTCTGTGTATACAGTTTTTAACGGAAAGTTAAATGGAGATACGACATTTGTAAAAGAAAAAAGACACAAATAAGAAATGCTGTATACTTCATGTGCCTGTTTGTGCCAAACAAATCTTATTGCGTTGGTTGCTGTGGGTTTTTTGGGCTCTTTGGCCGTGTTCTGGAGGTTGTTCTTCCTAACGTTTCGCCAGTCTCTGTGGCCGGCATCTTCAGAGGACAGCAAACTGTGCTCTGGTGTAGTTGGCTTGGGAGTGGAGTATTTATGGCTGTGAGATAGACTTTTGTCTTCTTTCTGTAGATGGGTGATTAGCAGGCCACTCTCAAGCCTCTACCCATCCAGGCCTATAAGAGTGCCCACTACTTCTCTTCAAAAACTTGCTGCCACCAACCTATCCTTTAAGTCAAAAGGACAAGGGTTTCTTTTCAAAACAAATAAAGTATTTATTGATTACAAGAAATAAAATGAGTAAATCACAGGTATAAATCAATTATTCATTCACTGTTTCTCAGACACTAGCTCACAGACTTTTTCCCTCACTGACAGGCTCTCTCACTCTCAATCAATCTCTTTAATCATTCATCTCTCAAACTCTGATCTCTTCAAACTCCTCACACACACCTTATATAACCCAGCTCCTCCCACTTCTGCACCACTCTCCGGCCTCTCATTGGCTGAGGTTCCCCTGCCCAGCTGTGACGGACAGGTGAGAGCAGAGCTGAATGCCACATGTGTGTCTTGTTGTGGGTGTATTGTTGTGATAAGAAGGAGCGATTATCTGTCACTGTGGTTGATGGGTGTCATTAGCTGGTCTTTTGTGTGTAGTGATCCCCGGTCCTTGTGGCTGGGTAGAGTTCGTTGACCTTTTGCAAACTGTATTTTTGAGAGCTGGGAGTCAAGTTTTGTTGAGTTTCAAACTTTCCTCTTTTCTGTTGAAGTTCTGCTGCTGCTTGTGGATTTCAATGGTTTCCCTATGCAGTCTGACACAGCAAAATCAGGGAGCTGTATAGGGGACAGATTGGATTTGTCTTCCATGTGGAAAGGATTGTCACTCTCCAATTGGCCTCCTCAGCCACACTAGACACTGTTCCAAGTCCTCCATACAGAGCACGTTACCATAGTCTTTCGAGATTGAAGGATGCCTAATGGGAGCATTAACTTGTACGAATCAATAAATGAGTGATTTTTGAATGAATTTGGTGATTGATTTTTTAATTTGTGCCCACCTCTAGTTATAATTAATGAAACAGTTAAATAAGTTTAAATGGTTCATTTAAACGGGTCATCTGAGTCCCACTATTTATATCGAATGGAATATTTCAGAAGTGGGTCAGTTTTGGAAAGAAATTATGTAGTATATTACTACCACTTGGAGAACTACTTCTTCAAATATTTTTTTCAAATAAGAGGCAAAACATAAGATCCCATAATTCCTTTATGGTGCTTTCCTTGATAATGCAATTAAAGTAGAATTATCCTCTCCTTCCCATTGAAATTTCATATGTCTGATATACTTTCCTTTCCCCTAGTTGTATTGCAAATTTTTCCTCCTTCTTTAAACCTGACATTTTATAATTCTTTGAAGTGTACCCAGTACTGTTTTCCCAAGGCACCTTCCACTTGAAGTGTGAATAGACTGGCACACAATGTCTGTGACTGCATTAGATGTTGAGAAGTTTTTTATATTTAATGCAATAAGCTTTATTTGGCTGCCTCTAAGAAGGCTGTGATCTTTATTCTAGATTATGCATTCAGAAACTTTGTTCAGATCTCTCCTGGTATTATTTCCTATAAGACACATTGATTAAACTTTGCTCTGGTTTTCAGTTAGAAGCTGTACAAACCTCTTTCACTACTTAATGGATAACAATGATTTCACAATGTATCAATAACTTGGAGAAATCTTATATCTGTGGGCATTCAATAGCACCCATATGAAGACCAAAGTTTCATTTTTAATTTGTTAAGACCACGATCCAAAGTATGTTGTACGAAATAAAAAATCATTGCCCTCTGATCCCAGAATAATGAGGCAAGACTCAATGATGGGATAAAAACAGGGCCACACTTTATTAATCATATAATTTTTTACTTTCAGGGAGGTTACCTGATCAAAAAAAAGAGATGAAATTAGTTTGGCAGGATTTGTTCTTCACAAATCCGTGTTGGCTTCTACTTATTACTGCATTGTTTTTTAGGTGCTTGCACAATGACTGCTTTACGGTCTGTTCCAGAATTTTGCCCGGGATTGATGTCAGGCTGACTGGCCTGTAGTTCCCAGGTTTTTCTTTTTTGTCCTTTTTGAAGATAGGGACAGCATTAGCCTTCCTCCAATCCTCTGGCATCTCCCCTATTTCCCATTGTTTTAAAAAAATAATGGGTAGCAGTTCTGAGAGTTCTTCAGCCAGTGCTTTTAGTACTCTCGGATGCAGTTCATCAAGCCCTGGAGATGTGCACATGATAGGGGACTTTGTGGTAGCAGGCTCACCAGGTCATTTTTATCTACGACAGCTCAGACTGTAAGAAATATGTTAATTTTTAAAATGACACAGTATTTTGCATTTGGCCCCCTTTTGTCAGCATCCTGAGACAGACTAACATAGCTGCTTCTTTGGGAATTGGTGTAATATTTGTGTGACTAATATTCATTCATTCATTTATTCATTCATTCATTCATTCATTCATTCATTCATTTATATTTATTTATTTATTTATTTATTTATTTATTTATTTATTTATTTATATCCCACCTATCTAATCAATTGACCACTCTGGGCGGCTAACAACTCACTAACAATATACAAGGTCTTTTAACTAGATCTTTCAATTGAAGTAGATTTGATTTTGGACTACTAAGAGGAAGTAGAAGACATTAAACATCACTAAACAGTTTTTTTATGAAGTTATAAACTTACATTTGTTGGCTGAAATACTATTGTGCAAATAGTGTAACCTTTAAAAGTGCCATAAATTAAGAAATCTCCATAAACATTATCTGTTGTATACTGATAACACAGTGCCAGCACAATTTCTTGACTTACTGCAATTTCTGCCTAGAAGCATGCTGTTTGTCTAATTTTGCAACAGAATTTTAGCCATGTTGACAAAATCATTGGACAGAATCATGTTGATTATTTTTATGTTGGCATATGCACAGTGGTATTGGCATGCGCCAAGAAATGCAAGAGGCAACTTGCTAATTGGGGGGTTTGGTGCTGCATTTTATGTCACTGTGCTTAACACCAGTGCAAATAATAGCTAGAATTCTGGCCACTGAGACACCTCTGTTGGTCATCATCTCCCAGCATTTTTTAAATATACAGGAAATAACAAAATATAGAGCTTATGCTTTGCATTCAGAGGGTCAAGAATTCAATCCCATCTGGTGATTCAAGACTCAGAATATAACACATTTCCTTTCTTCCTTTTTTTTTTTTTTTTTTTGACTGATTTTTGGATCCAATCTGTTCTTTGTTCTACTCCACCTTAATTCCAGTTCAAGCAAGGGAATTTTGAAAATTAATTCTGTATTTGGAATATACTGCTTTAGTTCCTTCAACCAGTTCCCCCCCCACACACACACACATTTCTTTGTTGAATCATGAAAATGCTAAACACTTCTCTTTAAATAACTCGGTTTCAGAAAATGCCTAATATTTAAAAACAGGCAGTAGAAAAAGAAAAAAATTATTGCAGTTTCATCAAAATTGATAATAATTTGCTTCCTCTGTGATCCTGCATCTCAAAGTCACAAGAATTGCATGAACTATAAAGGGAGGAATCATATTAGATATTTCAGAGCATAGAGCAACAGAAGTTTTGTACTTATGATATATGCAGCTTTTTCAGTAACGTTTGCAATATCCATATTGGTTTTCACCTCCTCGACATTCAAGGTATTACATAATAATAGAGAGGCAGTTGGATGATTTTTTCTCTTTATGGGTAAATAGAAGTATTGATCTTCCTTCCTACGCTGTGTTTAGTGTGAAATGCTTTCTGAAAAACAAAGCAGAAAGCTGAAGCACATAAACTTCAATATCCTAGTACTGATTTTTTTGTATGTGAAAAAATGATATTGGACAGTTCAGATGATCTTCAAAAATAAACAGTTTGATAGTGCTAAAAACAAAAATAGTAAGTAAAACAGGGAGACTATGTAGCACAGATAACAGTTCATGGTGTTTCATACAATGATAAAAATTAAGCAAAACTGAGGAACCAAATATCACAGACTAAAACAAATAAAGTCATAATTGTGAGACTCAATGTGAGAGTATAAAGGCTCTTGCCAGAGTGTTGTCCTCCCTCCAAAGAGAGCAGGAGGCACAGACAAACCCACCTACACCACCTATCCAAACAGCAGGGAGTTGACACCCAGGAGTTGGAGTGGGAACCTTTGAAAAATGACAGTGGCCACACAAAGGGAGGTGAATTAGTGGGAAGAGAGGAAAGGGGGAGGTCTGCCCTTGAGGCGGGAATGGGAGATATAAAAGGACATGTGGACCAGATACTGGGAGGTTGGGAGATGATATGGGTGGAAGACCCATGGACTGGTAAATGGGAAACTGTGAGGGTCCCTCGGGAGGAGGCGAATTACAGAAGGAGAAGAGGTCTGCTGCAGTGTCCATCCTATTAAGGAGAGTCTGAGGCTTGAGAGTGGTGCAAACATCTCCGGGAGGAGAAAGAAACTGCCTCTAGGGAAGAGAGAGAACACCGGACATGGTGTTTAGAGGAAGTCCGGAGGAGGGGGCTACTTAACGGGCCCTGGACCCCTCTACAATAAGAGGATGATGTCTATGAGGTAGAGGGATAAGATGATGAGACCACCCCACTTTTAAACCCAGAGGTGCATGACTTTGAAGAAAGTAACCCATTTTTGAGGGGACCTTGGGGTGAGTTAGTTAATCATCCCTTTGTTAAAGATGTTTGGATGCCCTCATTGGACCCGTTGGTGATGAGAAAGAAGATCGAAGCTAAGGTTGCACAACAAGATTTATTGTTAAATGTTCCAATAAAAACTAGTTATGATTTTTCAGCAGATGTGTCTCCAGAGTCTCAGTTGGACACCGGGGAGGTAAAACATGAACCCTCAGAATAATTTACTGCTATCCACAAAATGTAGTGTAGTGTAAATTCACATTCCGAAATTACACCTTTTTGTCTTTTTTCAGGACACATTATGTAATTTTTTAGAAATAGCTGAAGACTTTGTAACCCCAGAGAAACAACATACAGCAAGTTTCTTAACCTGTGGTTCAGAGAAATGTTATGATCTTCTGCAGTTAAAACAGAAAGAAAGAATGAAGGAAAACGAAAAAGAAAAGGAAACATAGAACAAAATTTCCATAGCTTGTTTATTTTCAAGGAACAGTCCCTTTCAAATTTCTCACCTACAAGCAGATTTTCCAGAACTATCGAAGAGGACTATGAAAGGATTGATGCCTTTCATAACAACATATTTGTATGAAAAGTCATTCTGTGCTCTCATTTATCTAGAGGCAGAATTCAGTTTCAAGAAGATTCAGCTATTAATCCCGATATAACAAGGCCTCTAAGTAAAATGCAGCACAAGCCTTTCCATTAATTACAATTATATAAATAAAAGATGCTCCTTTTTTTATACCCCTTGTTTCTAATGATGCACATTTGTTAAAGCTCTGATGGTGTTATGTCTGTGATCTGCAACTGGTTATATAATAATAATAATAATAATAATAATAATAATAATAATAATAATAATAATAATAATAATAATAATAATAATAATAATAATAATAATAATAATAATAGTAGTAGTAGTAGTAGTAGTAGTAGTAGTAGTAGTAGTAGTTGTTGTTGTTGTTATTATATTGAAACATTCCAATAAAGATATCATAATAGGAATGTGAGCATTAACAGTTTTACTTATTTCTCCCTCCTCTCCAAATTTGAAGACCCTTCATGAGAAACTTTAAATAAATATTTGATGCACTTTAGGGTTTTAATTCTTGAGTTAAGTCTTGTGGTCCACGACCACCTAAAGATATACTGTATAAAGGAGGTCTGTGCTAAAGAAAAGTTTAAGAACCACTGAAATACACTGTTCCTTTCAGGACCCTCATTTATAGTTCTATAGTTCAATTAACACTTTTCTCCAACATTAACTCTGTTATAGATATGCAGAAAAGTTCTGGATAGATCCATACAGAAATTTCTGAAAAAGGTTAACATACTTTTAAAATATATGATAAAAAAAACATGGAGGAAGAAAAGAAGTGTTTGGGTTTTTTTGTTTTTTGTTTTGTTACTAAATTCACATGTACTGTAAAACAAGCTGTGCTTTGGTTCTTAAAATTCTTTAATTCTTTAATTATTTAATTAGGGCACAGCAATTTGATTGAGAGAAATTGCTCCATAGCATTTTCATTTGGCATTTCTGGCATTAGAATTTTCATTGGAGTAGCCCATAAATGGTTGCTTTAGAAGATGTAAATCAATACAGTCAGACTTTTGTATTCTTGCAACAATGATATTTTTTGACATTTAAGGAAGTTTATGTATTAAAGTGGTTTTTATCCGGAAATCCATTGGATATTATATTGGTAGAATATTTACATAAATTATGAACAACATCAACAAAAACAAAATGTATCTGGTTGCCATTATGAGCAGCATTAACAGGCAAAAAAGTATCTGGTTGCCATATATGATGCCTAAATAAATAATAAAAAATTGTATGGCTCACATATGTTATTGTTTGCCCAGTTCTGATGCAAATTGGAGGCTGCTGTTAGAACTTGGGAGTAAAAGGTGAAATTGAAATACGCAGGAGAAGGGAAGGTGGTGTCAATGTCAATAGTATGATACGCAAACAATGACCTCAGAACAGTATACAATTTTGTAATACCCCTTGGTAATTTGAGTCCGTGGTGATCTGTCACAGCTGACATTTATCCCTGAAAGAGTTAACTCCAGTATACCTTAGAAACCATATCAAAGTTAATTTGAATATCAAGATATTAGTATTTTCTGATACTGATAGTCAAGGGCAAGGCCTCTATTAGAGTGTCTCCAGGTTGTGCTTTGGCTAGGGATATGTATTTACTTGCCTGATTCACTTGGGGAGAACTTGGACTAGACAAAGCATCTGTCAAGCCATGTGGTGTAGAACAGTACTCTTTCAGATACAGCTGAAAATAGGTTCAGTAGGAAGATGGTTTCAGTTCTCCCTTATCATTTATAGTCGTGGAAGAAGTACTGGGAATCGTTACTGGCGTTTCAAGTTACTGAACAATGGGCATTCTTCCCTCTGCTGTGGAAGAGGATGTTGGAGAGATGGCATCCTGTTGGGGGAACTTCCATTCATCAGTTTTGGTCAATGGAGGTTCCTCAACATTGTGTAAAGCCAATTGCAACATAGTTGCAAGTCCCAAGAGAAGTCCAAATAATCTACTAAAGCCTAGAAAGAAACCTGTGTGTTTTGTCCGTGGCGGATGTCAATGCATGCTACTACTGACTTTATTTGCTGAGCAATGGAATCACCATCTTTTTTTCTGCCCATTGACTTTGGCAAAGAAAGCAGGGACGGAGGACATCTTCTAAAATTTTGGGGTGAGGTACCTCCTGTCATCCTGGTCTATGAGCCACCAGTAGCCAGATATCATGTGATACCTGCGTAACACTGTTATTCACAAAGCTCTATTTTCCAAAATAGAATTTGATTTGAGTTCAGTTCCCCATGGCTTTAAATCCTTGGTCATGCACTTGGACTTCCATGATTTTCTTTCTGCCCACAAATTTTTATCATCTAGCTTGATGAAGAGTTATATAGAGCCTCGACGCTTGCATTTTTGGGCCATGTCCTTTTTTTTTTTTTTTTTTTTTTTTTTTTTTTTTTTTTTTTTTTTTTGGTAATGAAGATATTGCCTATCTGTGTTATGGAGTTTGGAATAAGTTTGCAGAGAAATAAGCTTCTGGACTCTGTTCATAAATTTATGAACAGATGTTCTCTGTGGATAATAACTACTTGCCTGCCAGTGAAGGGATTCCCACCCTCCAGATAGGATTGATGAGTCTGCGTCACTACAAAGTTCCATAGCTTGGAAGCAACGACTGAGAAATACTACTTTGAAAGTGCTTTGCATGTATTTTCAAACATGCTTTAAATGTTGGGTAATTGAAAGTTGAGCCTCCCCAAAATTTTCCCCAAACCACAGGGAGGATCATATGGCTAAATATTGTCTTTCTAGTAACCTAGTTATGAGACATGTAGACCTTTGTACGCCAGCTCAAGAATGCTGGCTTTTGTCCGGTGGTGGACTGATATAAGTGATGCTCTTTCAGCATGGGTATCATAGGATAAGTGGTTCTCATACAGGCGAAATTTCAGAACACTTTTGAAAGGCAATCCTACATTGATATATTATATTGGTCCAAAAGTATGTGATTAAGGCATATATCAATATAGGATGATGGGATATTTCCAAAAATACTACAGCTTCATTCTATAGGTAAAAATGTTTATGCCTAGTGCCTAAATCTGGGCACCCAGGACACTATTGTCCAAAGATAGTTCAAGGACCACAAAACAGAAAGGTGGCCATATGTATGCCACAATGGACAACTCTCCCTTAGGTTATACAGTTATATCTTTAGAAGACCTAGCTGTGTTAGTCTGTGCAAGAATTTCAGGCAAAATCCAAAGAAACAAAACAAAATGAAATTGAAAAAAAAATATAAAGACTAAAACATGTGGCACCTTTAAGACTAACTATTATATTTTAATGTGAACTTTTGTGAATAAGACCGCTTTATCAGACAAATGGGTGAAAATGAAAGGCTGGATGAAATACCATTTACATAACATACATTTAGACACCCAGACTGGTCGACCAGACCAGATGGGCGGGATATAAATCAAATAAATAAATAAATAAATAAATAAATAAATAAATAAATAAATAAATAAATAAATAAATAAATAAATAAATAAATAAAATATGTAAAACATACTAAATTTTAATTGGGCTGGGTATTTGGTTATGTCTCACATGTGGTGATTTAGGTGTTAGGTTGTAAACATTCTTCTAGTAGACAGATGACAGGCATGAGCAAAATGGAGAGGGAAAAGAGGTTTACTGTATATCTGCTTAAGTTAAAGATCTTTGACACTTTAAAGATTGATAAGGGAAGCAAGGGAACTATAAAAATGCCAGGCAAAACTTTTCAAGACTCTAGCAGAGTCACCCATAACAAACTCCTTGGCACAATTTTCTATGCACAGATTAAATGATTGCTAATGTGAGATATATGCATGAATAACATTAAGTGATAAAATATAGTGGGAGGAGTTAATTTCAATGTGGATACAGTAGTGCTAAATTGCTTCTTAATTTAATACAGGTTGTGTCCTTTAGAAGTTATATAGTAGTCTCTGCATACATTCCAATTCCATTATGCACAGAGGATGGCAGTTCCTCCGTAGTCAATTTACATTCTCTACAGTTTTATATTTTTGAATTAATGAAATGTTCATGTTGAGTCTCTAATTAAATTTAAGATAGGAAAATGTTCACAATGAAGACAAATAGAGTAGATAGCCCAATAATCTATTTCGTAGTTGTACGTTAATTAGTGCTGTGCCTTAGATTTCTCACATGTGAATATCAATCATTCTCATTCAATTCAATAAAAAATAAATCCTCATCCAAAAGATTGTCAAATGAGGTAGACATTTCAAAGAAATTCTCATGGGTGATGTTTGGCATCCTACTACTTATCTTATTCATGAGGTCCCTGAATATGTGATTTCCATGTAAAAAGTTACCTTTATAGAAGCCAACAGCACCCTATGTCTGAAACTTTCAGGAGTAGGAATACTTCCTGTAGCTGTTGTCACCACTTACAGTTTCAGTGAAAGAAAGAAAGAAAGAAAGAAAGAAAGAAAGAAAGAAAGAAAGAAAGAAATATTTGGAGTGAGGAAGAACAAAGATGTGTTATAATTACTGGTAATGCTGGAGAATTTTTTCTTCCTGGGAAAAATCTGCTGAAGTCTCATAAACAGGCTGAGAATTTTGCTTGTGCACAGCTGTAGTATCAGGGGAAAGGGAAGGGGGGAGCCATGTGTAATTACAAAGAAAATCCCTCCTTTTACACATTTTGAAATTAAACAATTTCCCCCTAAATCTTTCTGTGGCATTCAGCAAATGCCAGAAAAAAGTTCCTGAGATAAAATTGTTGCTTCAGGAGATAAAAGTGGTTTCAAGGACTCCAGTGTGACGGTAAATAATTCAGTGATAAAGTGCTTTTCACTTAAAGTAATGCTTGAAATGCTCAGGCTGATTAGGAAGTTGTAAGTCCCCTTTTTCTTTTAAGCATCTGAAAAACCAGAGGGAGGGGAAAGTATACATGTGAGGTCTTCATATGTTCCCTAACACAGAAGGATGCTTTTGAATTAAGTTCAGATTCAAGTCAGCATGCTGTCCTTCCAGTATCTTCTTCAGTCCTGCTGAGATGATGTCCTAATTAACCTATGAATAAAACTTCTGGGCATGATTGCAGAAAAACATGACAGAGATCCAATGACACATCTAATTAAAAGTCTCAAAGGGCAGATTCCTCTTGAGACTCTCTGAATTTTATCTGAAGAACAAATTCAACCAATTAGGATTCTCTTCATTCAAAAAGCCACTGAAGGTGAGCTTTAAGTGCCATTTTATTAAGATTATTAAGTTCATATTTTGAACATTATGGGAGTCCTGGTGGTTACTATTGGCCAACTTTATGCTACATATGAAAAATTTCCAATTCTCAAAATAACTTGATTCTCTGTGCATAAAACGGATGTAACAAAGAGCCCCCATCAGCTCACTATGCAAGTACTGTATCATGTGTTTTAAGTTTGGGTTACATTTTATTTGATTTCATATTTTTTAAAAACTGATTTGCAGATTTACATCAACTTTACATAAAAAGGAGGGTTTGTGGACATGTTCAGAGCAAGAAGCTGAAGGAGATGGTTGGTTCATGTACAGAGAAGAGGGAGAGATGCTAATGGATGAAATAGGAAATGCAGAACTATACCATATATCCTCTTGTCTTTGTTTTCTCCTAAAAAGAAAACTGTGCTCAACCTGGTGAAAAAACCCCCAAAATGATGCAGTGTGAAGTTGATAGTCAAGATAGGTAGTTAGGTGATATGGGGACATTTAGGTATTTTAAACAAATTAAAGGCTGCAAGGCCCAATGAAATTTATCCAAGGGTGCTAAAAGAGCTTGAAGATGTAAGCTCAGAGCCCTTGCCTATAATATCGAAAATATATGAGGTCTTCAAAAATTGAAAATGTGTAGCCTCTTTCCCTCAAAGAGGATTAAAAAAGAGAATCCAGGCAACTAAATGACTGGTTGGTCTGATATTAATATCTAATGAGGTAATTAAACCAGTTGGTAGATTAAACAGTTGGCCTCTGAAAATTATTCTTTATTTATAGTATTGTAGCCACCATGGGTTTCTCTAAAACAAGTCATACCAGACTACGTTTGCCATTATAGTCTTGCGAAAAACCTGGCACAGTGGATCCTCTACTTACAGAATTAATCCATATTGGAACAGTGGCTGCAGGTCAAAAAGTCTGTAGGTCGAGTCTCCATTGACCTATAATGCATTGAAAACTGATTAATCCATAACCAGCCGTTTTTGTTCTGTTTTTGTTCCATTTTAGTTTTTTTCTGGTCTGTAGGTCGGTTTTCTGGCTGCAAGTCAAACCTAAATTTTGCAGCCAGAGAAGTCTGTAACTTGAAAAGTCTGTAAGTGGAGCCGTCTGTAAGTCGAGGGTCCACTGTAACATGTGGGCTAGGCAATGCTGCTGTTAGGTTGACATGTAGCTAGTTGATGGGCTAGCTACAAACAATGTTCACCAATGATCTCCCACCGTCCTGGAGAGACCTAATGAGTAAGGTGCCACGGGTTCTCTCCTAGGTTCTTCAATGTCTTAATACATGGCTTTGATGAAGAATAGAGGGAATGCTCATCAAATTTATATATGACACCTCTAAGGGTCAATGATGTCAGCTGTGCCATTATGGAGAAGAGAAAAGTAGTTAGCTAATTAGCTAGTTAGGTAGTTAGTTTCATTTCTGTACCACCCCATTAGTTTTCCACTGTCTGAAAAATCATACACTGAAAACCATATAATAAAATTTTTTAAATACAATAAAATGCGATACACTCCTTTGAAAGATGGTGGACTCTTCTTCATTTGAGACATTGAAGCATGGTTGGGTAATAATGTGCCACACATGCTTCAACAAGGATTTTCTGCAATGGAAAATGAGTCCCTGGGGACCCTTCCAGTTCACAGTCCTGTGATTCTGTCTAAGATCAAAGAAAGTGGGAATGGAGAGGGCGGGAAAGAGAAGGAATTGAAGAAATGAATGGATAAATGAATGAATGTGGGAGAAAAGATGAACTAAAGGGTCTCAAAAAGTGCTATATAAATGCCTTG
Source organism: Pogona vitticeps (assembly GCF_051106095.1). Classification (NCBI taxonomy): domain Eukaryota; kingdom Metazoa; phylum Chordata; class Lepidosauria; order Squamata; family Agamidae; genus Pogona; species Pogona vitticeps. The sequence goes on along the minus strand of NC_135784.1, from coordinate 48,685,022 downwards.
TAGTTCTGTAGTCTAAAAATCTAACATAAAATGGGGGATAAGACACATAATAGTTGAAGATAGTGTAGCATAAACTTGCTCATGTGATGAAAGATTGGAAATAGAACTATTTTTGCCATACTTTTTCCTTCCAATAAGCTGGATTTATTGCAGTGTAAAAGAACAATATCGTTCAAGCATTTGAAGCAATAAACATCTGAAAGTGAAGAAGAGCTTGACTATATTGTTCTCTTTTGTTGCACATACATACATAAATACTGCAGACACAACTACAGGTTGTATAGTGGGATGTAGAGTGAGATACATACAGTAAAAAGAAAAGCTTGCCATTTGTTCTGAAAGGCTGTTACTATGATAAAAAGAAGGTCAAAATGAATACCTTGTAGAAACCAATGCTGATGTTGTGGAAGAAACCGCTGATCTTCATTTTTAAACTGCAATAGCAGCATAATTAATTTCTCTAACAGAACTAGCCATAAAAACTACAATTCATCAAACTCGTATCTTTTATAGTCGTCTGTCTCTCTGGCTCATCATATTAAAGATATACCGGTTAGGACACAATTGTATATGTCTACTGGTGGAAAATGCCCCATCAAGCATGAGAAACTAATTTCATCCTGTCCTTAGCATCTGATCTGGAGAAGTGGGTTGGAAGTGTCATGCAGTGGTTTGAGAAGGAGAATTTCATAGTCATAAGTGCAGATAGGCTTGGTGGAGAAGGGAGACCTTCATGGACGTGTTTGGATACTGGCCATTGGTACATAAAACACCTTAATCTTCAAGAACAATTAAAAATGGGTGAACCAAAAAATTTCTGCTGAGAAATTATGTGGGGGCATAAATTTGCAAGTTTAGAACGCAAATGTCTAAACTTTGCAAGTTTAGAACGCATGCAGTATATGAGTGTGCAAATCTGTCTCCAGATTAAGCCAAATGCCAAAGATTAATAGCATCTAGCTGTCCTATAAAATGGATGCCACATTGTGATATGCTACATTTTGAAATAATAATTTTTCTCTATCAGCTTACCTCATTGTCCAGCTTTCATGGATAAACTTGGTCTCCAGTAACATATCCTTATTTAACAAATATTTTCTGCTTCCTTCCTACATGCTCAATATTCCTATTCTGAAAATATCACCTGATGTGTAAAACCAGTTCTTATAGAGAATCCTTGTTTTTTTTAGGACATTAATCAAGTTTACTCAGATAGCCATGCCAATATTAATAAGCACAAGATTAAATATAGAAATCACTCAACCCAAAAAAGCTGATTTAAAATATTCCCATTGATTATGCCATATAACTTAATGGGCTACATTTTTATTTTAAGTTTAATACATGCAGCAGCTGAGAATACATCCAAATGTCAGTCAAACTACAGTACTAAATTATTTAATTTCTGGCTGAGATCCTGCTGTGAAGCTCAACATATACAATATCATCAGCAGTTCCAAATTGCTGCTGATTAAAATGCTCCCTTTCACAATTTTGAGATGTGCATATCTATGTTGCATTGTGAAGAGTTGCATGCATCCCAACATTGTCATTAACCAGCAGTGATTTGCCATTGCACCCAATGTCATTCCCATTGCACAAGTGGAGCTCTGCAACAGGATATTGGTCATTAGGTTTTTTTATAAATAACTTTTATCATATAAGGATAGATTTTTAAAAAATACTGTAGAATAACATTACAGGAGAACTTTGAAGTGTGGCTGGTAATTATTAATACCTTGTTTCCCTGCAAATAAGCCCTAGTATGATTTTTCAGGATGTTTGTATTATAAGCCCTACCCCCTGAATAAACCCCAGTTAAGTGAAACCCCACCGTCCACCATTGTGCACCAACCAGAAGAAGAGGAGAGTCCCCTGGACTGCAAAGAGAACAAATCTATCAATTCTGAAGGAAATCAACCCTGAGTGCTCACTGGAAGGACAGATCCTGAAGCTGAGGCTCCAATACTTTGGCCACCTCATGAGAAGAGAAGACTCCCTGGAAAAGACCCTGATGTTGGGAAAGTGTGAAGGCAAGAGGAGAAGGGGACGACAGAAGATGAGATGGTTGGACAGTGTAACTGAAGCTACCAATATGAATTTGACACAACTCCAGGAGGCAGTGGAAGACAGGAGTGCCTGGCGTGCTCTGGTCCACGGGGTCACGAAGATTCAGACACAACTTAATGACTAAACAACAAATAATTTTGTTGTACAATTTGTGTCACATTTTGTGTAATTTTGTTGTACATTTTGTGTCACTATACATGTTGAAACGGACTGGCATGGCTATTTTTTTGAAAAAAACTGAGAAATATGGTATCGTCATTGGATTGGTGAGGGAACACAGACACTGAAGAAAAATGGGGAAACATATGTTCAGATCCCACTCAGTCATGAAACTGTAGATATCATATCAATGTGCATTTTCATAACTCTTCCTCCATCCTATAAATGAATGTGGCATAATTGTTACAGTTCTATACCATGATGTTTTTTCTCCTGAAGGTCTATCATACACTTCAAAAAACATGAAGCCAAAGTTCCTGTGAAGGCTACTAGTTAACAATGCAGTAAATATTAAAATATCCACAACTATGTATATTCACTTCAGATTGTGCTGATGCCTCTTCCATTAAATGGTCCTTAGGAATGCTTTTCATATTCAGAATAAATCTCTGAGAGTGGGTCTAGAACTCTCCAGTTCATCCTTGTATGTTTGTTTACTTTATATTGTTGAGTTTTACTTTCATCAGAGACTAGATATCACAGTGCTGGCTACAACTAAACAGAGTTATAAGATTCTTTGGGGCAGACGTGGAAAATAAAACTGGCCTAATTAGGATCATTCATGGTGCTACAAGCGCTGAGAGCAGGGCCTGCTGTGAAACTAGAGTGATGCTTCCCTCAACAAGGCAGCTAAAAATACAAATTTAATCTTTAGTGTTTCTTTGATGTGACTGGAAGCTTAATTTATTTGAACTTTTTTTCCTTTAATTTTCATTGCATAAGTAGAATGCTAAGGGTAGAATGCTGCCCTTATGTGTGAACTGCTTCTGTTGAAACTGAAATTTCCATTATAGAAATGTATGTAATTCATAACAAGGAAAAAAATAATTACTCCTATTTTAAAGATAGTATGGATAATATAAATGTGGTGCGAGATAGTATTATTGTAAATAAGGCTTTCAAAATGCTTTAGTATTTAATTAAAGATTGCCAAACATGGTATGGATCACCAACCAAGGAAGAGAAATACCTCGCCCACCATTTGGGGAGTGCTCTGTAGTCATCACACCAGCTGCCAAAGCTACCAGCTGTATTCCACACAATTTTGTGTGTTAAATTTTAATTTCTTTATACTTTCTTTTAATCCAATGTTTTCTGAATTTGTATTTGTATTTGTACTTTTTAATGTGTTAGCATTATGTTGTCAAGCTAACACTCTGCAGATGTACATATTTCTAATTGTATTTATTTTTAATTGTAATACTAATAATGGTTGAATGACCAAATTGGTTAAATCAACAATAAAATAATCAACAACAACAATGCAGTTTGTGTAAGTAATATTTAGTCAACAAACCAAAATATGTAATTATCCTTTGATCCTGGCTTGATATCTTGGATTGTTATTAAATGTATGTGTAGAAATCACAATTTCCTGTATTTGCATAAAATAGGAAACCGTGGTTTGTTGAGGACCACAGCCCAAGTGTTACCTTTTATTATCTTCTGTGCAAGAATGGGATAAAGGATGGAAAACATATAAACCAAAGTACCTCTTTGGGCCAAAGTAATATTAACTATAACAGTTACTAATATTCGTTTCAGAGGCTTTTGTGTCTTCTTGCAGAAAGTTAATGTCATTGCCTCTGTGACATGAAATAGTTATATTGGTATTCCATCTACCATTGGAATTTGTAAAAATCCTAACAAAAATATTTGAACACATATGAAAAACAAAACAATGGCTAACAGACTGGAAACACTCAATTTACATCCCGATTCCCAAAAGAAAGAGATGCCAAGGAGTGCAGTAACTATAGGATATTTGCTGTCATTTCCGATGAAAGCAAATTAAGATTCAGGACAAATCCCCCTTCCGATATTGGGGAAATTTCTTTAGGTTGATTTTTGAGAGTCTTCCCATACTGAAATAATAATAATAATAATAATAATAATAATAATAATAATAATAATAATAATAATAATAATAATAATAATAATAATAATAATAATAATAATAATAATAATAATAATAATAATAAAAATTGTTGTTGTTGTTGTTGTTATTATTATTATTATTATTTTGAGCAGCTAATTCCAATTTATTTATCTCAATCTGGAATTGCATTACTCTTTCTCTTGGCTCAAATTCCCTTTTCCTTTTTTCTCTTCCCAATTCTAATTTTTCTTTTTCCAATTCTAATTGGTTTTTCATAGCTTGCTTCTCTAATTGGTTTTTCAAAGCTAGTTCCTTCTCCTTCAGTTTAAATTCTTGTTCTAGTTTCCATTTTTCAAAATCTTTGGAGCTTTGAATATTTTCTCCCTCTGAGGCAATCAATACAGGTTCCTCAGTTTATTATTATTATTTATTATTATTTATTTAATTTATATCCCGCCTATCTGGTCGTGTCAGGACCACTCTAGGCGGCTAACAACAGAGGATAATACAATAAATCTACATATAAAACAGTTTTACATAACACAAATATTAAACAAATATTAAACAGAATGGGAAAGCAGTAGGAGAGAGGAAAAAGGGCATCAGGAATTATCTGATGGGAAGGCCTGCCTAAACAGCCATGTTTTTAATTGTTTCTTGAAAATACCCAGCGAGGGAGCCACGCGAACCTCAGGAGGTAGGTTGTTCCAGAGGCGAGGAGCCACCGCCGAGAAGGCCCGATTTCTTGTCTTCTCCTTCCGGGCCTCCCTCGGCGTAAGGCCCCTCAGCCTCACCTCCTGGCTCGCACGAGTGACACGGGTAGATCTTGGTGGGAGAAGGCGTTCCACCAAGTATCGAGGTCTTAAACTGTTTAGGGCTTTATACGTGAGCATCAACACTTTGAAGTCAATGCGGAATCGGATGGGCAGCCAATGCAGTGCGGCCAGAGTGGGTGAAATATGTTGGTGTTTTCTCACTCCACTGAGTAATCTGACCGCTGCACCTTTTCCAGGAAATCCCAATGTTCTTTGTAGCTGCTCTGTTTACATATATTCAGTTGCACCTATTAGAAATAGTACAATGTTGTTGTTACACTAGACAACCTACATACGATTGGTTTTGTCTATAGGGTTTGTTAGCATTTTTGTTTTAAGTAAGGCTGTTGCAGGGAGATGAATATCCACTATTTCGCTTATGCATCCTTTGAATTGTCACGAACATTATTCCCATATGCTGTTGACAAGACGCATTGTCAATAGCTTCTTGAAGTACAAAAAGTACTTCTTTTTCTCTGGTGCTGCCTTGCCTGGGATCATGCACTAAAGCATTTTCACTCTTTTTTATATTGCAAGATTTTTGTTTTTCTAAAGCTCAAAGGTTTTTATCATCATCATCATTATTATTAAATAAATGTTAACAGTTGTTTTTGAGGATTATACTACTCAGTGTAGAGCAATTTCACTTACAGGAGAGATCAGTCGGCACATAATAGATTAATCACTTTAAAAATCTGTATCAATGGCAGTAGAAATATTTTTGATCCTTGGAGTGCTTGATTTTCCTCTCACTATGTCATCTTTCTTCATAGCAATTTATTTGTGGAAATCTTGAGTCGCGAGAAAACTATTATGTAAGTACAGATAAAGTAAACCAATCCATTGTATATCTGGGACATCTTGATGCCGTGTTGATTCTTTTCATTTTTCCCTCAGCATGAATAGTTGCTATGTTCAGATGTAATCTTATATTCAAAAACATTTACTGATCCACAGAGGGCTTACACAGTGGATAATTTTGGTACAGTCTACTTTTGAAAAAGACAGTTTGATCTCTGACTTTTCCATATTTTATATAATTTTGCTTTCATTTCTGTGTGGCATTATTGTGGGCCTAGGGCTGAGCAGTCCCAGGCAACCCCACCAGTTACCCTAATGACCACACATACAGAGTTCTGGAAGGAAAGGACACAACTTTATTGGTTTCAGCAGCAAGTTGCTAGCCCAGCATTGGGATGGGTCGGGTCTGGGTTATCTGCCTGGGGTGACAGACCATGGAGACCACATGGGCATACAGCAGTTTGTAACTCCTTGCAATCTGGGGACACTGGTGGGCATATGGTCCTAAGCTAGGCCAGAGCCTGCCCCATCCCCAGCTCCCTTTTATGGGTTCCCTTACTTCCAGGGGCTCCAGACCTTGCCTGGAGCCCATTAACACCACCGAGCCTGCCCAAGAAAGTTGTGCCAAAAGTGTGCAATTAGCAATACCATGAACAAGACTTTTCTCATCCATACCTCTGGGACATCTTGATGCCGTGTTGATTCTTTTCATTTTTCCCTCAGCATGAATAGTTGCTATGGTCAGATGTAATCTTATATTCAAAAACATTTACTGATCCACAGAGGGCTTACACAGTGGATAATTTTGGTACAGTCTACTACACCAATAGAAATCAACACAATGAAATACAGTACCAAAATGTGGAGAGAGGGGAAGCTGCTGAGCACAGAATGGCCTGGTAGCCACCACAGCTTCTGTTTTAAACTGGGGGGGAGGGCAGGCCAGAGTGAAACATCATAACTACAGCTGCACACCAAGGCCCTTTATTTCAAAAGTTTTGCAGGGGACCAGTGGGAAGCAGCTGCATCACCAAGGCCCTCCCACCAGCACCTGTGCTTGGCCAGTTGTGGCTCTGGCACCATTTTAGGGAGCCCTGAGGCCACATGGGTGACTGATTCAGCAACAAAAGGACACTTGGTAAGTCAGAGGGGATCCTTTTATTGTCAGAAACTGACGCAATTTGCCACAACCCTGTCTCATTCTTCTCTGCAGTTTTAATGTTACAAATCATCTCATTAATTTATTTTTCTGTTCTTTGCAACAATAGGGCAGACAGTGCAAGAGAGGATAAACTGTGAATTTTTAAAACATTTTTCAAGAAAACACATTGTTTATATAACACTTTATTGTATAGTACAAGGAGTCCCCACAGTTCAGTGAATGACTATTCTCACTGTTTTTCTAAAAAAGATCAAATAATGTCATCCTCCCTGCATGCAGTTGTGTAACTATCACGTGTTGCAGTATTTCTAAGAAAGTCTGGTATGAATTTAGACTTCAGTGTTTATACATTTTAATAGTAAAAATGTATTACTATTTAACTGCAACTTCCCATTTGAAATCAGTATTGTATACTCAAGGAAACTGTAACCTAAGTTTAGTTTCTGAAAAATGTGGTTATTGGGGCAATTTCCATAACTTTACTGTTAACATGAGTCCCAAACAGTCAAATGTGTCAAAGCAGTTTCTAAATTTCTAGGAGCGAATTCATATCTTCTCTTCCATTCATGGAAGGGCTATCATCTTTGAAAGAAGTGGATGATACCTGTGAGGGAAGGGAAGGGTGATTTTGTGAAATTTTTTTACCTTCTTGTCTGTTTACAAGGGTGTCAATAGAAACCCTCTGGTGGGCAGAACCTAATAAAACTTCAGGTGTTGGTGTGATGCTCCTTCGTGAGGTTTTAATGAAAAGTGAAATGCCAGTTTGGGTGGAAACATTTGAATAGGTCTCTTAGGCCATCTGTACCAGGACCCATGAGCTCTCAATAATAAATCTAACATATCAAGCAGGGTTTTTTTTCTTTTTAAAAAGAAAGTGCTTAGATTTTTGTTAAAAAAATAAAAATAAAAATCTGGTACTCTGTTTTCAAATATATAATGCCAAGGGTGGGCAATTAATTTCTATAGGGGGGCCACATGAAAAATCTGGACTGTGTTCGGGGGCCGACCCAGTTACTTAAAAATAAATTGAAACAGTGATGTTATGATTGTTTTTATTTTAAATTTGTTAATCTTCACAAATACTAAAGAGGTTTTTTGTGGTATGTTAAATATAAGCAACTGATCAACTGTAGACAAAATGCTATAAATGGTTTTGATGTCCGGTGGGCCGGACAGAAGTGGCTCGCAGGCAGTTTGTGGCCCTTGAGCCACACTTTGCCCAGGTCTGATGTAAGGCTATCAACCCCTTCTCTCTTTTTTCTTTGGTGTGATCCCTTGTCCTTCCTTCTGTCAGCACCCTTCATTAAAAAACTGAAAATCTCTTTTATTGTAGAGGTCAATAACCTACAACAAAGTTCGCCATTTATTTTTTCCACATTATCTGTATTTTGGGTGCTGAAAACCTTGTTGCTTTATGTTAGTTACTATTGCATTTGCCTTCTTGTAATTGAAACAATTTCCTCTTTCTTCCTTCCATGAGCTGTTGTTTTGTTCTTGAGCTTAAAAAAAAACTTAACATTGGCTTTTAAACTATCACTCTATGACTTGGTATATTTTGTCATTTTTAATACAATATAAACATATTTCTTCAGTTTCTGTTTTTCAGTTAATAAACTGACTATTGCTGTGCTTCATGATTTGGAATAGCGTTGAATTATTTTCTCATTATGTTTTAGGACTTCTTTAACCATTTACCCAATTTAAATTGGTTACTTTAAATGGGACATACTTCTAATCCGGATATTATTGAAACCAATGTAAGTGTTTTTAATCCCATTTATTTAAATTGGTGTTCATAATTACAATCAAGGAGAACACTTTCTTGCTACACTTTCATAAAATGATACTACTTCAGAGAATCAGCATTTTATTGTTTAGCATTATGATATGCTTCAGTTGGTTTGAATGTATGTAGCTTGTGCTTTACTGAAAAAAAAAGGTGTACCATTATATAATCCAACAGAGAGGATCAGCCCTTCAATTCAGGATAGACTAATATGTAAAATATTTTTACTACACTGTATATTGGAATTGTGAAACAATAAATTCTCCCCAGTCTATAGGTGAGATGTTTTCAAAAGGATGGAGGCTATGTGACTACAAATAATCTTGTATGATGTTATTTAGATCCATTTTGTTCTGTCCTCAAACCTATGTTTCACCACCTTTGTGTGACTGTGACTCAAATAATTACTCTGGGTCTTGTTGGCTTTTGATTATGGCCATGTCTGTCTGGAACACAAATTGCACTCCGTATATTTCAGCAGCTCCATTCCTGTTCTACTATTTGTTTTCTGTCAGTGGTTCTGGGGAACACTTGTGCTCCATTTTGCTGGATATGTTGTTTGTTTATCTTATGTACTTTCCATTCAAGTCAGAATTTATGGATATCTAGAATCCATCTGTGGTGGTGGATTGGAAATTTTTCATATTGACATATATACAGTACCTTCGTATCAAACTTAGTTATTTTTCCACTCTATAAATGTATTATGCATGTTAGATTATCTCGAGAGACTATGGTAACATGCTCTGTATGGAGGACTTGGAACAGTGTCTTGTGTGGCTGAGAAGACCAATTCAAGAGTGGCAGTCCCTTCCACACTGAAGACAAATACAATCTGTCCCCTGTCCAGCTCCCTTATTTGGCTGGTTTCCGGACTGCCTCTTTGCCTCAGCCTGCTGAACAAGGGACTCTTCAAATTGGGAGAGGCCGTGATGCACCACCTGCCTCCAGGCTGAACACTCAGATGTCAAAGTTTCCCATCTGTTGAGGTCCATTCTTAAAGCCTTCAGATCCTTCTTGCAGATATCCTTGTATCACAGCTGTGGTCTCCCTCTGGGGCAATTTCCCTGCACTAATTCTCCATACAGGAGATCTTTTGGAATCTCACCATCAGCCATTCTCATGACATGCCCAAGCCAATGCAGACGTTGCTGTTTCAGTAATGTATATATGCTAAAAATTTCAGCTCATTCTCATCATAGGCATCCTTCAGTCTCGAGAGACTATGGTAATGTGCTCTGTATGGAGAATTTGGAACAGCGTCTAGTGTGGCTGAGAAGGCCAATTCGAGAGTGACAGTCCCTTCCACACTGAAGACAAATCCAATCTGTCCCCTGTCTGGCTCCCTGCTTTTGCTGCTTTTGTGACTTCCTCTTTGCCTCGGCCTGCTGGGCAAGGGTCTCTTCGAATTGGGAGAGGCCGTGATGCAGTGCCTGCCTCCAGGCTGAACGCTCAGATGTCAGGTTTTCCCATCTGTTGAGGTCTATTCCTAAGGCCTTCAGATCTCGCTTGCAGATGTCCTTGTATCGCAGTTGTGGTCTCCCTCTGGGGCGCTTTCCCTGCACTAATTCTCCATACAGGAGATCCTTTGGAATCCGACCATCAGTCATTCTCACGACGTGCCCCAGCCAACGTAGACGTCGCTGCTTCAGTAATGTATTCATGCTGAAAATTCCAGCTCGTTCTAGGACTACACTGTTTGGAACTTTGTCCTGCCAGGTGATACCAAGAATCCGTCGGAGGCAACGCATATGGAAGGTGTTCAGCTTCCTCTCCTGCCGTGCACAAAGGGTCCAGGACTCACTGCAGTACAGGAGTGTGCTTAGGACACATGCTCTATAGACCTGGATCTTCGTACGTGTCGTCAGCTTCTTATTGAGCCATACTCTCTTTGTGAGTCTAGAGAACATGGTGGCTGCTTTGCCAATGCGTTTATCCAACTCGACATCTAGAGAGAGGGTGTCAGAGATGGTTGAGCCGAGGTACACAAAGTCATGAACAACTTCCAATTCTTTTGTGGAGATGGTAATAGAAGGAGGTGAGTCCACCCCCTGGCCCATGACTTGTGTTTTCTTCAGGCTGATTGTTAGTCCAAAGTCTTGGCAGGCCTTGCTGAAACGATTCATGAGTTGTTGGAGGTCTTCGGTAGAGTGGGCAACAATGGCTGCATCATCTGCGAAGAGGAAGTCCCGCATGCATTTCAGTTGTACTTTGGTCTTTGCTCTCAATCTAGAAAGATTAAAGAGCTTTCCGTCTGATCTAGTCCGGAGATAGACGCCCTCGGTTGCAGTTCCAAAGGCATGCTTCAGCATGACAGCAAAAAATATCCCAAAAAGTGTTGGTGCGAGGACACAGCCCTGTTTCACTCCGCTTCGAATGTCAAAGGGGTCTGATGTTGAGCCGTCGAAAACTACAGTGCCTTTCATTCCCTCATGGAAAGATCTGATGATGTTGAGGAGACGAGGTGGACAACCAATCTTGGGAAGTATTTTAAAAAGGCCGTCCCTGCTAACCAGATCAAATGCTTTTGTAAGGTCTATGAAGGCCACAAGGAGTGGCTGTTGTTGTTCCCTGCATTTCTCCTGCAGCTGTCGGAGGGAGAATACCATGTCAGTGGTGGATCTATTGGCTCGAAATCCACACTGTGATTCTGGATAGACTCTGTCTGCAAGCACCTGGAGCCTCTTCAGCACAACGCGGGCAAGCAGCTTCCCTACCACGCTAAGAAGAGAGATGCCACGGTAGTTATTGCAGTCGCCCCTGTCTCCTTTGTTCTTGTACAATGTGACAATGTTTGCATCCTTCATGTCCTGTGGTACTCCACCTTCCCTCCAGCAGAGACGAAAGACTTCATACAGTTCGGTGGTGATGATCTCCTTACAGCATTTCAGCACTTCAACAGGGATGTTGTCCCTTCCAGGTGCCTTGCCGGAGGCGAGGGAATCCAAGGCCGCATTTATTTCTGCTAGGGTTGGTTCGCTGTCTAGCTCTTCCAAGACAGGCAGGCACTCAATGTTATTTAATGCTTCTTCGGTTACTACATTCTCTCTGGAATATAGCTCGGAGTAGTGCTGTACCCAGCGTTCCATCTGCTGTACTCGGTCCTGGATGAGCACACCTGTAGCAGACTTCAAGGGAGCAGATTTCTTCTGTATTGGACCTAAGGCTTGCTTGATACCGTCATACATTCCTTTGATGTTACCTGTGTCCGCTGCTAACTGTATCTGAGAGCAGAGCTGGAGCCAATAATCGTTGGAGCATCTTCTGGCTGCCTGTTGCACTTGGCCGCGAGCAGCTCGAAGAGCTTGCAGGTTGTACTTGCTAGGACAGGCTTTGTATGCTGCTAGAGCTCTTCTCTTATCCTCGATGGCTGGCATTAACTCCTCTGAATGGGCTTCGAACCAGTCAGCCATCTTTTTGGTCGTCTTGCCAAAGGTGGATAAGGCGGTGTTATAGACAGTGTTCTTGAAGTGTTCCCATCGTTCAGGTGCATTTGCATTAGCCGGACCTGGAAGGGCTTCCTCAAGTGCTTGGGCAAAATCCCTCACTTTTCTTTGATCGCAAGTCTTGCTGATGTCAATACGTGGTCTTCCTTCCTTTTTCGTGTGATATACTCTCTTTGTTCGCAGTTTTACTCTACTACCTACCAGGGAATGATCAGTATCACAATCAGCACTCTGGTAACTGCGTGTGATCCTAATACTAGGAAGGCTGGAACGTCTAGTGAGGATTAGATCGAGCTGATGCCAATGCTTTGATCTTGGATGTCTCCAGGAAACTCTGTGTTGCAGCTTCGTGTTAAAGAATGTGTTGCTGACACAAAGACCATAATAGCAGCAAAACTCCAGCAAGCGCTGGCCATTTTCATTCATCTTTCCGATGCCAAAACGGCCTAGACAAGTGGGCCAGGAGTTGTGATCAGCCCCAACTCTAGCGTTAAAGTCTCCAAGAATGAACAGTGCCTCTCTTTCAGGGACTTTTTTGATGGTAGCTGCCAGATCATCATAGAATTTGTCTTTCACTTCTGGAGTGGATGACAGTGTTGGTGCATATGCACTAATGAGGGTTACTGGTCCTGCTGATGAGTGGAGCTGCAGAGACAGGATTCTTTCACTCCCCACAGTAGGTGGAACAATGTATCTCAGAAGAGTATTTCTGACTGCAAAGCCAACACCATATTCCCTGGTCTCATTCGATGGTTTTCCCTGCCAGAAGAATGAGAAGTCTTTTTCTTTGACAGATCCCGAGTCTGGCAGTCTTGTCTCTTGGAGGGCAACAATGTCCATCTGCAGTCTACTCAGTTCCATGTCAATGACAGCTGTCTTGCGCACATCGTCTATTTCTTGCAGGTCGTTAGGAAAGCCGTAGTCATGGAAGCCAGGGGTCATTGTCCGTACATTCCAGGTGCCCAGCTTTAGGGCAGAAGTTTTCTTACGATTGTTGCATGGTGCACGGTTATCGATCTGCTTGTCGGGTTTGACCCTAAACCCCACGCACCCCGTGAAGTTAACAGACCGTGGCGAGGTAGCACCTTACTGGCTGGGGGCTGCCCAGCTTAAGGCGGGCGGTATCTACCTAGTGAGGTGCAATGACCTCTCCCACCGTCAGAAGTAGCCCCTGGCGTCCTGCTCTACGCCAATTGAGCAAAGACTTATAACCGGTAACTGCTACTTCCCGTGTTGTTTCGACGCTGTATGCGAAGCTGGAGTGTCCTCTCCAGAGCACGAAGCCTGGGTAAAATAATATGGAGGATAGGCTGTTACCCAAGCAGAAAATCCCCCCTCTCCACGTCGCTGAAATGGTCCAGTGGAAAGGCAAGAGCCAATACAACTGGCTCCAGCAACGTCGCAGGAGTTGGCAGAATGACACAAAGTGCCTCCGGGACTCCGGCTCCGGATTTTTCCTCGAGGTTATCTCCTGAAGCCCTTTCCATAAGTGGATATAGCCACAAGGCAGTGGAGGTTTAAAGTCGGAGTTTTCCTTCTCCTAGATGGGCTGCCTTCCATGGCTGACGAGCCCCACCTACCCGGCCTGCTCTCTAATAGTGTGGAAGTATGCAATGTTGATTGGCTCTCTAATTTCTCAGGTTAGGGTAAGAAATAGGATTAGAGAGTTTCATGCGCCATTAAACATGCTCTCTTGCTCATACACCATTAAAGGTAAGAACTCTGCCCTCCCTCAGGCCACTCATATTTACCATATTAGGTTTTGAGAATTTCGCGCGCCGTTAGGCGCGCGGTCCAGGAAAATCACAAAATCAAGGCACCAGGCTCCCCCCCTCTAGGCCCATGTGATGATTGAAACAAAAACAGCACATTCCTTAGCAAAATATTCATGGAGGCCTACCCGGCTTTCTTCCCCGAAGCCTCCAAGAGGAATGGGCACAGTTTCCAGGAAAATCACAAAATCAAGGCACCAGGCTCCCCCCCTCTAGGCCCATGTGATGATTGAAACAAAAACAGCACATTCCTTAGCAAAATATTCATGGAGGCCTACCCGGCTTTCTTCCCCGAAGCCTCCAAGAGGAATGGGCACAGTTTCCAGGAAAATCACAAAATCAAGGCACCAGGCTCCCCCCCTCTAGGCCCATGTGATGATTGAAACAAAAACAGCACATTCCTTAGCAAAATATTCATGGAGGCCTACCCGGCTTTCTTCCCCGAAGCCTCCAAGAGGAATGGGCACAGTTTCCAGGAAAATCACAAAATCAAGGCACCAGGCTCCCCCCCTCTAGGCCCATGTGATGATTGAAACAAAAACAGCACATTCCTTAGCAAAATATTCATGGAGGCCTACCCGGCTTTCTTCCCCGAAGCCTCCAAGAGGAATGGGCACAGTTTCCAGGAAAATCACAAAATCAAGGCACCAGGCTCCCCCCCTCTAGGCCCATGTGATGATTGAAACAAAAACAGCACATTCCTTAGCAAAATATTCATGGAGGCCTACCCGGCTTTCTTCCCCGAAGCCTCCAAGAGGAATGGGCACAGTTTCCAGGAAAATCACAAAATCAAGGCACCAGGCTCCCCCCCTCTAGGCCCATGTGATGATTGAAACAAAAACAGCACATTCCTTAGCAAAATATTCATGGAGGCCTACCCGGCTTTCTTCCCCGAAGCCTCCAAGAGGAATGGGCACAGTTTCCAGGAAAATCACAAAATCAAGGCACCAGGCTCCCCCCCTCTAGGCCCATGTGATGATTGAAACAAAAACAGCACATTCCTTAGCAAAATATTCATGGAGGCCTACCCGGCTTTCTTCCCCGAAGCCTCCAAGAGGAATGGGCACAGTTTCCAGGAAAATCACAAAATCAAGGCACCAGGCTCCCCCCCTCTAGGCCCATGTGATGATTGAAACAAAAACAGCACATTCCTTAGCAAAATATTCATGGAGGCCTACCCGGCTTTCTTCCCCGAAGCCTCCAAGAGGAATGGGCACAGTTTCCAGGAAAATCACAAAATCAAGGCACCAGGCTCCCCCCCTCTAGGCCCATGTGATGATTGAAACAAAAACAGCACATTCCTTAGCAAAATATTCATGGAGGCCTACCCGGCTTTCTTCCCCGAAGCCTCCAAGAGGAATGGGCACAGTTTCCAGGAAAATCACAAAATCAAGGCACCAGGCTCCCCCCCTCTAGGCCCATGTGATGATTGAAACAAAAACAGCACATTCCTTAGCAAAATATTCATGGAGGCCTACCCGGCTTTCTTCCCCGAAGCCTTCAAGAGGAATGGGCACAGTTTCCAGGAAAATCACAAAATCAAGGCACCAGGCTCCCCCCCTCTAGGCCCATGTGATGATTGAAACAAAAACAGCACATTCCTTAGCAAAATATTCATGGAGGCCTACCCGGCTTTCTTCCCCGAAGCCTCCAAGAGGAATGGGCACAGTTTCCAGGAAAATCACAAAATCAAGGCACCAGGCTCCCCCCCTCTAGGCCCATGTGATGATTGAAACAAAAACAGCACATTCCTTAGCAAAATATTCATGGAGGCCTACCCGGCTTTCTTCCCCGAAGCCTCCAAGAGGAATGGGCACAGTTTCCAGGAAAATCACAAAATCAAGGCACCAGGCTCCCCCCCTCTAGGCCCATGTGATGATTGAAACAAAAACAGCACATTCCTTAGCAAAATATTCATGGAGGCCTACCCGGCTTTCTTCCCCGAAGCCTCCAAGAGGAATGGGCACAGTTTCCAGGAAAATCACAAAATCAAGGCACCAGGCTCCCCCCCTCTAGGCCCATGTGATGATTGAAACAAAAACAGCACATTCCTTAGCAAAATATTCATGGAGGCCTACCCGGCTTTCTTCCCCGAAGCCTCCAAGAGGAATGGGCACAGTTTCCAGGAAAATCACAAAATCAAGGCACCAGGCTCCCCCCCTCTAGGCCCATGTGATGATTGAAACAAAAACAGCACATTCCTTAGCAAAATATTCATGGAGGCCTACCCGGCTTTCTTCCCCGAAGCCTCCAAGAGGAATGGGCACAGTTTCCAGGAAAATCACAAAATCAAGGCACCAGGCTCCCCCCCTCTAGGCCCATGTGATGATTGAAACAAAAACAGCACATTCCTTAGCAAAATATTCATGGAGGCCTACCCGGCTTTCTTCCCCGAAGCCTCCAAGAGGAATGGGCACAGTTTCCAGGAAAATCACAAAATCAAGGCACCAGGCTCCCCCCCTCTAGGCCCATGTGATGATTGAAACAAAAACAGCACATTCCTTAGCAAAATATTCATGGAGGCCTACCCGGCTTTCTTCCCCGAAGCCTCCAAGAGGAATGGGCACAGTTTCCAGGAAAATCACAAAATCAAGGCACCAGGCTCCCCCCCCTCTAGGCCCATGTGATGATTGAAACAAAAACAGCACATTCCTTAGCAAAATATTCATGGAGGCCTACCCGGCTTTCTTCCCCGAAGCCTTCAAGAGGAATGGGCACAGTTTCCAGGAAAATCACAAAATCAAGGCACCAGGCTCCCCCCCTCTAGGCCCATGTGATGATTGAAACAAAAACAGCACATTCCTTAGCAAAATATTCATGGAGGCCTACCCGGCTTTCTTCCCCGAAGCCTCCAAGAGGAATGGGCACAGTTTCCAGGAAAATCACAAAATCAAGGCACCAGGCTCCCCCCCTCTAGGCCCATGTGATGATTGAAACAAAAACAGCACATTCCTTAGCAAAATATTCATGGAGGCCTACCCGGCTTTCTTCCCCGAAGCCTCCAAGAGGAATGGGCACAGTTTCCAGGAAAATCACAAAATCAAGGCACCAGGCTCCCCCCCTCTAGGCCCATGTGATGATTGAAACAAAAACAGCACATTCCTTAGCAAAATATTCATGGAGGCCTACCCGGCTTTCTTCCCCGAAGCCTCCAAGAGGAATGGGCACAGTTTCCAGGAAAATCACAAAATCAAGGCACCAGGCTCCCCCCCTCTAGGCCCATGTGATGATTGAAACAAAAACAGCACATTCCTTAGCAAAATATTCATGGAGGCCTACCCGGCTTTCTTCCCCGAAGCCTCCAAGAGGAATGGGCACAGTTTCCAGGAAAATCACAAAATCAAGGCACCAGGCTCCCCCCCTCTAGGCCCATGTGATGATTGAAACAAAAACAGCACATTCCTTAGCAAAATATTCATGGAGGCCTACCCGGCTTTCTTCCCCGAAGCCTCCAAGAGGAATGGGCACAGTTTCCAGGAAAATCACAAAATCAAGGCACCAGGCTCCCCCCCTCTAGGCCCATGTGATGATTGAAACAAAAACAGCACATTCCTTAGCAAAATATTCATGGAGGCCTACCCGGCTTTCTTCCCCGAAGCCTTCAAGAGGAATGGGCACAGTTTCCAGGAAAATCACAAAATCAAGGCACCAGGCTCCCCCCCTCTAGGCCCATGTGATGATTGAAACAAAAACAGCACATTCCTTAGCAAAATATTCATGGAGGCCTACCCGGCTTTCTTCCCCGAAGCCTCCAAGAGGAATGGGCACAGTTTCCAGGAAAATCACAAAATCAAGGCACCAGGCTCCCCCCCTCTAGGCCCATGTGATGATTGAAACAAAAACAGCACATTCCTTAGCAAAATATTCATGGAGGCCTACCCGGCTTTCTTCCCCGAAGCCTCCAAGAGGAATGGGCACAGTTTCCAGGAAAATCACAAAATCAAGGCACCAGGCTCCCCCCCTCTAGGCCCATGTGATGATTGAAACAAAAACAGCACATTCCTTAGCAAAATATTCATGGAGGCCTACCCGGCTTTCTTCCCCGAAGCCTCCAAGAGGAATGGGCACAGTTTCCAGGAAAATCACAAAATCAAGGCACCAGGCTCCCCCCCTCTAGGCCCATGTGATGATTGAAACAAAAACAGCACATTCCTTAGCAAAATATTCATGGAGGCCTACCCGGCTTTCTTCCCCGAAGCCTCCAAGAGGAATGGGCACAGTTTCCAGGAAAATCACAAAATCAAGGCACCAGGCTCCCCCCCTCTAGGCCCATGTGATGATTGAAACAAAAACAGCACATTCCTTAGCAAAATATTCATGGAGGCCTACCCGGCTTTCTTCCCCGAAGCCTCCAAGAGGAATGGGCACAGTTTCCAGGAAAATCACAAAATCAAGGCACCAGGCTCCCCCCCTCTAGGCCCATGTGATGATTGAAACAAAAACAGCACATTCCTTAGCAAAATATTCATGGAGGCCTACCCGGCTTTCTTCCCCGAAGCCTTCAAGAGGAATGGGCACAGTTTCCAGGAAAATCACAAAATCAAGGCACCAGGCTCCCCCCCTCTAGGCCCATGTGATGATTGAAACAAAAACAGCACATTCCTTAGCAAAATATTCATGGAGGCCTACCCGGCTTTCTTCCCCGAAGCCTCCAAGAGGAATGGGCACAGTTTCCAGGAAAATCACAAAATCAAGGCACCAGGCTCCCCCCCTCTAGGCCCATGTGATGATTGAAACAAAAACAGCACATTCCTTAGCAAAATATTCATGGAGGCCTACCCGGCTTTCTTCCCCGAAGCCTCCAAGAGGAATGGGCACAGTTTCCAGGAAAATCACAAAATCAAGGCACCAGGCTCCCCCCCTCTAGGCCCATGTGATGATTGAAACAAAAACAGCACATTCCTTAGCAAAATATTCATGGAGGCCTACCCGGCTTTCTTCCCCGAAGCCTCCAAGAGGAATGGGCACAGTTTCCAGGAAAATCACAAAATCAAGGCACCAGGCTCCCCCCCTCTAGGCCCATGTGATGATTGAAACAAAAACAGCACATTCCTTAGCAAAATATTCATGGAGGCCTACCCGGCTTTCTTCCCCGAAGCCTCCAAGAGGAATGGGCACAGTTTCCAGGAAAATCACAAAATCAAGGCACCAGGCTCCCCCCCTCTAGGCCCATGTGATGATTGAAACAAAAACAGCACATTCCTTAGCAAAATATTCATGGAGGCCTACCCGGCTTTCTTCCCCGAAGCCTCCAAGAGGAATGGGCACAGTTTCCAGGAAAATCACAAAATCAAGGCACCAGGCTCCCCCCCTCTAGGCCCATGTGATGATTGAAACAAAAACAGCACATTCCTTAGCAAAATATTCATGGAGGCCTACCCGGCTTTCTTCCCCGAAGCCTTCAAGAGGAATGGGCACAGTTTCCAGGAAAATCACAAAATCAAGGCACCAGGCTCCCCCCCTCTAGGCCCATGTGATGATTGAAACAAAAACAGCACATTCCTTAGCAAAATATTCATGGAGGCCTACCCGGCTTTCTTCCCCGAAGCCTCCAAGAGGAATGGGCACAGTTTCCAGGAAAATCACAAAATCAAGGCACCAGGCTCCCCCCCTCTAGGCCCATGTGATGATTGAAACAAAAACAGCACATTCCTTAGCAAAATATTCATGGAGGCCTACCCGGCTTTCTTCCCCGAAGCCTCCAAGAGGAATGGGCACAGTTTCCAGGAAAATCACAAAATCAAGGCACCAGGCTCCCCCCCTCTAGGCCCATGTGATGATTGAAACAAAAACAGCACATTCCTTAGCAAAATATTCATGGAGGCCTACCCGGCTTTCTTCCCCGAAGCCTCCAAGAGGAATGGGCACAGTTTCCAGGAAAATCACAAAATCAAGGCACCAGGCTCCCCCCCTCTAGGCCCATGTGATGATTGAAACAAAAACAGCACATTCCTTAGCAAAATATTCATGGAGGCCTACCCGGCTTTCTTCCCCGAAGCCTCCAAGAGGAATGGGCACAGTTTCCAGCTCATTCTAGAACTACTCTATTTGGGACTTTGTCCTGACAGGTGATACCAAAAATGCATCGGAGACAATGCATATGGAATGTGTTCAGCTTCCTCTTCTGCCGTGCACAAAAGGTTCAGGACTCACTGCACTACAGGAGTGTGTTCAGGACACAGGCTCTATAGACCTGGATCTTGGTATATGCCAACAGCTTCTTATTGAGCCATACTCTCTTTGTGAGTCTAGAGAACATGGTAGCTGCTTACCAATGCGTTTATCCAGCTCGACATCTAGGGAGAGAGTGTCAGAGATCGTTGAGCCAAGGTACACAAAGTCATGAACAACTTCCAATTCTTGCGTGGAGATGGTAATATAGCAAAGTGTGCTGCTTATATACCGCCCCATAATGCTTCAAGCACTCTCTGGGCAGTTTACAAGTTAATTATGCAGGATGCACATTGCCCCCCCCCCCCCGCGAGCTGGGTACTCATTTTACCAACCTCGGAAGGATAGAAGGCTGAGTCAACCTTGAGCCGGCTACCTGGGATTGAACCCCGGGTCGTGAGCACAGTTTTGGCTGCAGTACAGCAATTTAACCATTGTACCAGGAGGCTCAGTGGTTAAACTGCTGGGGAGGTGAGTCCACACCCTGGCCCATGACTTGTGTTTTCTTCAGGCTGATTGTTAGCCCAAAGTCTTGGCAGGTCTTGCTAAAACAATTCATGGGTTGTTGGAGGTCTTCAGCAGAGTGGCCAACAATAGCTGCATCATCAGCGAAGAGGAAGTCCTGCATGCATTTCAGTTGGACTTTCGTCTTTGCTGTCAATCTAGAGAGATTAAAGAGCTTTCCATCTGACCTAGTCCGGAGATAGACAGCTTCTGTTGCAGTTCCAAAGGCGTGCTTCAGCATGACAGCAAAAAAGATCCCAAACAGGGTCGGTGTGAGGACACAGCCCTGTTCACTCTGCTTCGGATGTCAAAGGGATCTGATGTTGAGCCATCAAAAACTACAGTGCCCTTCATTTCCTCATGAAAGGAGCTGATGATGTTAAGGAGTCAAGGTGGACATCCAGTCTTGGGAAATATTTTAAAAAGGCCATCCCTGCTAACCAAATCAAATGCCTTTAAAGTTGTACTATTTTGCATATTTATGAAATATACAAAATTATGGTTACTGATTCATTTGTTTAAATTTTTTTACACATTGGGGGAGCCTCTCAATATGCTTTACATAAAATAATACTGTGTATATTTGTTCAGAAGTTAGCTCACTCTGTCTAGTAAAATTAACTCCTAGATAAACATTTGGCCTACACTCTTGATAATGTTTATCTAGGAGTACTTGGTGAAATTGAGAATTTGGGAGTAATAGATAAATTTGAGAATTTTGGTTGTATAAAATATGAAACTCAGTTGCTGGACTCTTCTATGCTTCTATGAGCCTGGAAAGCTGACTTCACATACAGAGGTCATTCACACTTGTTGAAATCAGCCCTGACATTTGCTCTCTATTTTGGTGAGAAGTGATTGTCTAATGGTGGAAAAGTTCAATTTAAATAAAAGGGGTGAGCCATTACAAAATACAAATGCAAGAATAGTCTATACCTTTATAGACCATTATTAATAAAAAAATTAAAAATTGTGTTATGCAAGCTGAGCTTTCATGGGTAAATCCCACTTCTTCAAAGCAAGGACCAAAAGTCCAAACTTTTGTGGTAAGATGGGATTTTCCATGTAGTTCTTCTTAGATGTAAAGTTCTTGGCAAGATGAATTTTTGCCAGGCATCTCTGTCTTAAATGAGGTAGGAAGTTGTTTTAAGGCTACATCTGGGTCAGCTGTGGGTTGGGTTTCACACTCCAGATCTCAAAACAAAAGGGCACTGGCTATGCATGAATACCCACATCTTGTTCTCATTTGGTTCTTCTTCAAAACAGACATGTTTCTGCTTGGCCAGAAAAGCAGGGGTGGGGCAGAAAACCCATGTCCTCCATCTGGGAATCAGGGTATAATTTAGTAAACCCACAAGGTATAGCCAATAGGGGTCAGATTTGTGGTTATCCCTAAATTGGGTTTGATTATTATCTTTTCTTGCATTTGGTTAAAAAAAAAGAAGTCAGCTTCTGAGATGTTCTCCTGCATTATGTCACTTTGTGAATGATAGTAAGCAGAAGAGGGTAGGTATCCTGTAGGCCATCTTGACTGCTGCCATCGAATGTTGTCACCGTTCAGGCTGCCCTTTGCTGTGTAACGCTTGGGGTCCTCTTTCCTACTGACAACATGGGCACAATATTATGCAGCAATATTGGGCCATTTCCTGATTTTCTGAATCGTGAATACAGAAGCACAATAATCCACATTCATAAACCAGAGGATTTTTTTAAAGGATATTATTTGCTTTGGAGACTGGATCTCCCCCTTTTATTTACAGGGCTAAAGTAAAGTATGTCTGATAAACCTGCATAGCTTAAAGACCAAATTATATTGCTTCAGTCAGTGTTTACTCCATGCTGTGTCTGGTCAAAGACTTCTCAACTGCCGTTGATTGCACTGATGAAGGAGAGCAAGAAGAACATTAATTTGTTTATTGCATACTTCTGCTTTAGCTGATATGGGCAAAGCAGTTAAGCTGTCTGAATAGACTTGCTGTGTTTGTTTAAAAGAACTGTTGCTCTTCAAGCCCCCCTGGTTAACAAGCTTCTTTAAACAGCTAACCAAGAGACGAATTGGGACCTGAGCAAAACAGTGTGGCATGTGGTGATATCAGTTCCTCACGGATTATATATCGGCATGAGGTACCATACAAGTGAATGTTTCTTACTGAAGTTTGATTCTTGCCAATCAATTTCATAATTTCAAACCAATTAAAGTAGAGAAGACAAAAATATTAGTACTGAAACAGGCAATTTACTGGTTGAGCAGCAGAAGAATTGCACATACAAAAATTTCCTGTCTGCATTGTTAAGAAGTTATAAGAAATATAAAGATTTGTGTCAACTGGGAGACTTTCTTCATTCAAATATCAAACATTTATCCAGTATGTGTTTTTATGTAGAATATTTTTCTTTAACTAATTTTAATGTCAGATATTTACTAAAAAGCCTTTTACCATACACAAAATTTCACTGGGCAATTATCTGTAGAAAAGTCTTTGAATTAGTCTTTCCAGTGAGATCTAACCTATGTGTTATCGTGGCCTGTGGGAGGGGACACTCAGCAGGGATGGTGTTGTGCTATGCCCCAACACAGTGGAGAGAGTTATTTCAGATATACAGTAGATCTTGCTTTCTGTTTATCCTCTACAATGTAGTCTGCTCTACGATTTAAAATTCTTCTACTCTTCTTACTTTTAATTTTTAAAAAATCTCTAGCATTTATCATGGTTTTCTCTCTTTAATTATTTGATTTTTGTTTTAGCATTTAAATTCTGTCTTTAAATTTAAAGTTCAAGGTGGCTTACTTTAAAATATGTTAGATATGTCAGATATTGGATATCTGAGGATGGATCTCAGGATCTTGTAACAGCAAAAAAGGCAATAAATCTTGGGACCAGAGAGGGGGCAGGACTGTTTAATATTCAAAAGTCACTGCTTAGACTTGGACTATGAACATATTCGACGCTTAAAGGCTTCTCTCCTTTCCCATCCCAAGAGCAAAAGGATGCTCTAGGAAACCTCAGAACTTAAAACATAGGGATCAGAAGCATCCAATCTCTATAAATTAAACATTACCAGTGCTGGATTATGATACCATTTTGCTTCATGGAGTAACTTTACACCAACAGGATTTTGACCCTTATAAGAGTCTTCTTTTTATATAATATCTTCTTTAATGATGTAAGCCTCCTTGAGTCCTTTTTAAGGATAAAGGAGGGGTAAAAACCTTTTAAATATATAAATAAAGTAAATTTCCTGTTTCCATATCCTGTTCCCATCTTACATCCTCTCTATCTGCTTGTTTATTTTGCATACATTCAAGCAAATTACATCTATTCTTCCAGTGTCTTGCTTCTATTAAATTTAACCCTCCCCTTTTTTTATTTCATGTTTCCAACATTTCCCACTTCCCAGTACTCTTGATAAATTGTTATCTTGGTGTGTCTCTTATAAATAAAAGTCTCTCTCTCTCTCTCTCTCTCTCTCTCTCTCTCTCTCTCTCTCTCTCTCTCTCTCGGGACATGCATACATTGATTCAGTCCTTTGTTTCCTTCCTTTTATGATTGCTATGTTTTCCCAATAAATGGTGAGGCAGCCTATTGTTTTTGGAAGGGATTTTATACATAAGAAACATTGTGATTAACCCCACCTCATCTCCTGGTGCATTGGTAAACATATAATAGTAGCAAGATTATGTGCTTTGGTCCTGGACTTTGCAAAGTCAGAAGAACGTAAAGACATGTTACTGTAAATAACACTGAGCCTATAATATTAATTTATGCAGAATGCTTTTCAGAAGAACTGCTACTCCACCATTCATTAGCATTTGAAGGTAATTGTTTTCTTTCTTTTTTTAACTAGCCTGCTAAAGGTGGTTGTGCATACCAATCAGACCATATTGTTTTTTTGTTGTTGATAAAGTCTTTGTAAGTTAGAAAATGCTTCTAAACAATGCCATGCCTTTGTCAAAGGAGGTTGCCTTGTCTCTTTAATCAGTTGTATAGGTTATCTCTCTGTTAGCTGCAATTAAAAGATGCCCTTTGGGTGCCTGTTAGGAGTCTTGAGGAGAGGCCCATTTCCATTAAACAGAACTTGGAATTAATTCACAAAAATCAATCTTTTCCAGGAGTCACCTGTAGTTTCAACAGTACAATTAGCAAGGACTTCTAAGACACTTTCAAAACAATTTGGATGCCTATGTCTCTAGGTTGGACCATTTACCTGACTCCTATGAGCAGGCAAGAAGTCTTATGTCTATCAACACTAGTTTTCATTTTATACCAAGGATGCAGAGCTCTTTCAGTTTTCATGAATAATTCCTTAATAGCTGTGAATGAAATACGTTGAGAGGGTGACTGGCAACATACACTGGGCTTGACCTGACCAGGAATGAGGTCATGCAGGTGAGCTACTCTGCTGTTGTTACAGGCAGTGTGGTGTGACCTTGTTGGACTAGGATTCACGAGACTTTGGTTGAAATGCCCACTGCGTCCTAACTATCAGTAGGTGACTGTGGCCCGACTTACCTCATCACAGATAAATGCTGAAGATAAATTGAGGAGAAAGAGGTATAAGCCATGCTGAGTTCATAAGACCAAAGGCAGGCTATAACTAAAACAATAATGCATGTTCTGTATTCTGTTCGGTGTTCCTTTCTTAGCAATGTGCTCACCAGTCGACTTAGTTTACCAAGCAGGAATATCAAGATCTTGTAAACTTCAGCTCCCATTTTGCTATTTATGTTATGGTTTTAAAGATAAACACATTTATACTTGCTTTTTAGGAAAAATATGTTTCTGTCTTCCAGTAACTTAATCCCGTTTTTCTTATACTATTTTAAAACACTGGCATAAGCATTCCAAGTAATCAATACTACATTCACTGCTTAAAGGAAATGGAAAGTGGATGTGTGTGTTATGATGGGAAAGTACAGAAAATTACCATTTCAGAGTATTGGAACATACACAGCTTCCTCTTTTCTTGGCTGTTGTTCATTTTAAATGTTCTTCAATTTTGCACGTAGTAAAAAAGCAATAAAATTCTCTCCGTCTTTCACTTTGAATTTTCTTTATTTCAGCATTGTAGTTTAAACCCAGGAATTTAATAATAAAGAGAGAAAGAGAAGGATTTCCCCCCTCCTCTTGGACACACTTACTGATAATGACCCAAGACAGCAATGTTGTTTTTACAACTTCACTCTATTAAATTCTTAATTCTCTGCACTTTTTCATTATATTTCTCATCATTCGCTATATAACAAGTACATTTGATTTCCACTTTAGACAGAGAAGCTTCTAATTCTGGGCCAGAGAACTACTGCATTGCAAGCAAAAAGCTTACAGGGTTTGGGATAATTCCAGACTTTATCTTCCATATAGAGAGTTGGCACATATGCTGAAGATACCTACCACAAGTGCTCATAGGGCAAGTGCCACCACCTTCTTGGAAACTTTCAGCCACAAAGCAGCTCTAGAGAACCATCCTGATTTTTTAATCCTAAATATAATTTATAACTTTGGGGAAATAGTTCACTGTCACAGATGTGTTTATTACGCAGCATATTATTTGGGCAGTTCTTATTTGCTGGATTTCCTATAGAGTTCTTTGTGAACCTTTATGTCTATAGTTAAAGTGACTTCCTCTTTGTATTTGGGGGTGGGGGTAGAAACAAGCATCACATCCATGAATGGAAATATGTCACTGTTCACCTAATATGAAGGGAGAGTAACCGCCTCACTGAGAACAGTACGAGAGGTTATCTGGTTTGGGCTTACGGCAAGAATAAGCAATGAAACTGCTTTGCCATGAAACTACTTGAGGCATTGTCTTGTGTTGTCAAAACAAGAGGAAGGTCTTTCCTTTATCATTCTACAAACTCACACCAAAGGCAATGTAATATAAGAGGTAGCACTCACTGGAAGGACAGATCCTGAAGCTGAGGCTCCAATACTTTGGCCATCTCATGAGAAGAGAAGACTCCCTGGAAAAGACCCTGATGTTGGGAAAGTGTGAGGGCAAGAGGAGGAGGGGACGTCAGAGGACAAGATGGTTGATATATATATATATATTCTAAAAGCTTTGGAAAAAATAACTTGAATGAAGTAGAGTGGTAATGTTATATTATTGCATTCAATAGTTTATCCTTTAAAATAGTGAATGAATAAATACTAAATTACTGTTGTTAAGTGGTTTGGGCTGAACATCTGTCACTGTTTTTTTAATGTTAGAAAGGAAATTACACTCCGACAATAACTATTTTTGGTCAGCTTAGCATTTTCATTATGCTTTCTATTTATGGCAGTTTGTTTTAAAGTGCCCTTTGAGTGTATCAGTGAACATCTGTACCTAGGCAGCTGCACTTTATAAAACTGTAAACAAAAATATACTTGTTAAGTGTTCTCTTTGCAGCTATCTGAATTGACTTCTAGTTATGGATGAGAGGACTTCTTCTGCTCTGGTTTATAATTCATTTGGAGAAAACAAGATAGTGCATATGAAAGGAGAAACAATCTAATCAACGCTGGAGAATGTGTGATATATGTAGAATCTCCTGGGTCTTACGGCATGCAAACAGTACCAAAAGATTTTTTTTAAAGCAAAGACAAAAAAGATGTGCCAGAGAAATTTTATTTTTATCTTAATTGGTTACCTGTTACATCCTGAATCAGGTTCAAGGTCTTTATACCTACCTGTAAAGCCCTCCATAGTTTGAGACTACACTATCTGTCGGAGCAACTTTTCCCCACCAGACCATCATAGGCAATGGTCGTCTGAGGGAGGTCAAGAAATGTATGATAAAATGTGTCTTCTTTGCAGTGGCACCAACTCCAGGTAGAGCTGTACCTGGTCCTTTCCGGATTCTAAAAATACTGTTGTTTAGAGAAGCTTTCTACAACCCCACCCCCCGCCTGATTCCATTTTTGATTTTATGTCTGTGTTCTGTCTTATCTGATAGTAAGCTTCTTGTATTATGTTTTATAGTCTTTTGGTCTTATATATAATCATGTTATTGTGGGGTTATATTTTATCATGTTGTAAACCACTCAGAATAGTGTGCTACTAATTGACTGGATATGAATTAAGGAAATAAATAAATAAATAACAAATTAATTAATTTAGGCACAGTTGGTTAATTGGTATCCATACTCGTAATTCTGACGCACCATCTCCTATCAGTCTACAATCCTTCATGATCTTCCTTCCTTCCTTCCTTCCTTCCTTCCTTCCTTCCTTCCTTCCGAGCATGTGCATTAATAATGTATTTCTAGTTTGCAATGTATTCAACAATAACTAATTACTGTTTTAAAATGTTGAACAGAAAATTGCAGTACTTTTGATCACAGCCCAGCCTGTTGGGTTCCAGAGATTGTCACTAGAATATGCAGACTTCATGTGCCTTCTTAGCACTTCCCTGAGCATAATCAGAGCGCCTCACAGCTATATTTCTCCATGTTCTCCAAAGCTCATCTGGCTATGCAATAAGGACTTGTAATGAAGATGGCCAAAATCAGGGCCTCTGTAATACCCAAGAATGTTGCCATAGAAGTGTTCAGGATCCCATAGCTTTATTGGAAGTTGTGGCTATAATAATGCTATGGCACATTCTTGAATATAATGATACTTGGTACCAAATGGCCCCATTAGCACAGCTAATGTGTCAGACAAATTTGTGTGAGATAGGCAAGGAACAGAAAGGCTGGTGCCAGCCAGAAGTCTGAAAGGATATGAGATTTTGTTCATAAAGAAGTTTGTAAATCTGAAATATGCTGGCAAATTTCTTAACCCACAAAGAGGGAAAATTGTGGTTTATGGGAGGGCAATTTGCAGCAGTCCATGAGCTGCCCATGACCCACAGCCATTCCAAATTTGGTCGACTCACTAATTTCAGCAAGAATATTTTAGACAAATGTTGAAATACTATGTAAAAAAGTGTATTCTGTCAGTCAGCAGAAAATATAACTATTTCTCTCTCTATCAGTATTCTTTTTCTGAGATTGCTCTGCTTGGCTAGTTAGATAATTTACAGTGCTTTGTGTCTTGTTCAGGAATTTAATTAATATACATACTCCTTAAAGCTGGATAGGTGGGGACACTGTTAAATGAACCTTCCCATCATCTACAAAAGACCAATGCTTCATTTTAGAGGCAAAATTTTATTCTAGATTAGGTTCACTGTAAAAATTTGATTGAATTACGTATATTTTGAGCGTACCGTAAGTACAATTATGTTTGTGACAAGGAAGGTGCCCTAAAATAACATGCCAAGAACTAAGATTGAACTTGTCTATTTCATACTCAGTTACTGTTTTAGTAAAGTTACTACTTTAGTTGTAACTGAATATGAACTCTAGTGTTGCTGGTGCTTTAGTACCCGGCATGACAGGACTTCCTTTCATGTTTCAACACTGAAGCCACCCAAAAACCAGCTTTCCAGAACAGATTTTTGAGTTGCACAAAATATGGTTTTGAATTGCAGTGCAGAAAAGAAATGGCACTACTCCTGATTTTTCTGGTAGAGCAGATTCATAAGGGATGCCTCCCATTACACTGAGGCCATTATGTCCAATTATCACCGATTTCCCCCTTTGTAACAGGGATATAGATTACCACTCTGAGGAACTTATATAGTGGGAATAAGCAATATCTATGACCCCTAACTCCTAGCATTGTGGGACACTACAGAGTCCAGAGTTTAGAAGAAATACTTTTTTGGATTACAACACTCTAAATTTCCTATCTATGTAGTTAAAAACAATCAAACAAGATATTTTCTGACCTGCAACAGAGTCTCTGCTGAAGTTTTTAATGGTATTACTTAAGAGAATCTTTCAGATACTCTGGCTCTCAAACTCACTGACTGAAATTGACCAAAATCTACAGAAATAGAATTTGGGGAAAGCGAAAATAATAGGATTGCGCTTTTTGTGTAAGGAGAAGGAGAAACAAAGACTTCCTCCCTGCCTTAGCACACCACAGAAGCAGCAGTTATATGTAAATGTAAATATGTATATTTATAGGTAAATATATGAGAAGTGGGAGAAAGGGAAATATTTAGGATTCAGTACTGTGTTGAGGGCTAGCACATACACAGAGCTTGAGTCATAAATATTCTTCTGTTTTCTAAAGCAAGAGTTTTTGGACTTTGGCAGCATCACCTGTCGTGATTGAGTTCTGTAGAGATTTTTAATAAGGAGTTTGTTTGTGAATAATCATTTAAATGAATGGGATTTAAAACTGTGGTATGTTACTGGTATTAAAAGAACAACATATCCTTCCTTTTAAAATAAGATAATGGTTCTTATTAATAATTGTACATCTTTTCCTTTTGGGGGAAACCCCTCTATAGATCTTGAAAATTTAAAGACAAAAATGAGAAGTACTGTGTCTGTGCGAGAAGGCCAAGGGGTTGTTTTGCTGTGTGGACCACCAACTCATTCTGGAGGTAAGAATTTTTGAAAAAACAACATTAATCTATGGTTCAAAAACATTAATATTAATATATATTTTCAGCCAGTAAAAATGATGAAAGAATATCTATCCAGTGTGGTGTAGGTGTAGTGCACAGGGAGATGGGCTAGTACTCAGAGAACCTGGGTTTGATTCCCTGCTCAGCCATGGAAGCTCATGGGGTATATAGAACTGGTAAAACCCCTCCCTAAATCTCTCACTTACCTTGAAAGTCTTATTTGGGCATCTCTAAGTCAGTTCCAACTTGACAGCACATAATATAACAAAAGATGACAAGAAGGGCATAATTGCAGTTTGCATAGATTAAATGTAATTCCTACTACACGTATAGTCTATCAATGATGATCATAAAGACCTATGTTGCTATGAAAGCCTACATTTCAGGGCAAAACTAGACGTAATTCTTATCTTTAGCAGAAGGAACTATGACCTTTGGATTGGAGTGCACCACAACTTGTGATAAGGCAAAGTGTCTGCACCAAATATTTTTGGCAGGGGGAAGTATCACACATGCTAAAAAGAATCTCATGTTCGCTTTGGCTTTCTTTTAAGTAAGATGTGAAAGTTGGAGGGAAACAATACAGTCATTGAACTGGATTCTTAAAGGATTTGCTACAGCCTCCCACTGATTATAGACATGCAATATAGCCCACTACTGTAATATCTACAATTGTTGAAGTTCCTAATTTAAACCTAGCACCAGCATCAAAATGAGAAATGTAACTGCATAAAGCTGGTGTATGCCTTTAAGAAACCCAAGGCAGATTTCAGCTAGAAATATTTATTGATTTCAAAATCCTAGATTGCTGCCTTCTTTAATTTTTTCAAACCTGCAATGCTTATAGTCACCGCAGAACCAACAGTGGAGGAAAATGCAAAGAGGAAAAACAGTTTCCTTCCTTTTGTTGTTCTGTTTTCTTTTGTTTCAATTTGAATGTTGCTAGATAGTAACTTTTGTCTCCTTGTGATGCTAGACTGATACAATTGTTAGACTGATACAATTCCTATTTTTGTTCAAACTAATATGTCAAGGTTCTGACACTAATACACAAAGCCCTCCATGGTTTGGGCTCATGTTACTTGTGGGAGCGTCTCTCCTTAATGTTATTTGCCTGATCCACAAGGTCATCCAAGAGTCCTCTGGGTGGCCACCTAAGGGAAGCTCGTAAATCCTCTGCAAGAGGTAGAATATTCATTGTGATTGCTCCAACTTTATGGAATCAGCTTTTTGACATAGCTTTTCAGGAAGGCTTTCCACACTATCCCCAACTGACCACCTTCTCCCCTCCTCTTTTTCCCCTTCCTCTTCTTCCCTCCCCTCTTTTCTTCTGGGGATTAGTTGGTGTCATCTGTTGTTGTTGGGTGGTTTTTTAGGGTTATTGTTGCTGGTTTTAATGTTTATATTTTTATTTTTGTGTTCTATTATATGTGTTGTAACCCACCCATTAAAGGGAGTGGTATACAAATTGAAATAAACAAATAATTTTTTAAAAAAGGTGGGGAATATTTAAACCCCTCTTTACAGACCAGAATTTTGCTAGACATGCTAGACATGATTCCTTAGATGCCTCAGTCACCTTGAAAGCCCTATTAGGGTCAATATAACTCAGTTCTGATGTGGTGGTATAACCCACATAGATATGACTTTTGGTTCACCGTAAAATCCAGTAGAAGTCTGATTACAATTAAGATACAGCAACATGAGGAGGCCCTGCTTACAAGTAAGTGTATTATATGTTGCATACTCATGCTTCCTGTCTTAGATTTTTGAACAGTTCAGGTATTTTTTTGACATAGTCTGTCTCAGATAGAATGAAAGCTAATAGTGAGGCTAAGCCATGTACAGACACATAGGTAGTATGATATTGCAAACAAGAAATTGGATGGATACCTGCTAAATTCTCTATCTTACTCAATTCAGTCTATCTTAGCACAACGAGATAATTTGCTAAATAGTTCCAGATCTTTGGAGATTTTTTGTTCCAGAATGAGAGCAAGACAAGGAACTCTTCTGTGAAAAACTTTGTGCAAAATTGATGTCATTTCCTTAAAAAGCACAGAAGATCTGTGAGATTGTTCTTGCAGCCCTGGTTGATCTCTGGAATGGTGAAATTTTAAAAGCCATTGCTTCTAAGCGCCTACCTCTACAAATTAGAGCTAGACTGGCAACCTGGTTTACCAGGAAGCTGGTGACAATGAAACTCAAGGACAGAAACTTGAGTGGTAGAAAACGTGTAGTGAATCTGACCAAACATGGGCTAGGGTTTATTGGAAGGCCTCTTCTGTGGCAGTGGGAGTGGAAAAGAAGTCATAAAGTGATGGCAGCTGTGAAGACCTTTCTCTTCAGAAACGCTTTCCCACAGTGTCTGGGAACCTGAACTGGAGCTATAAGTCAAGTATTGTACCTTTCTGCCTTGAATGTGTTTTGGGTGTTGCTTCTGTTCAATATTTTTAATGTGGCATTTGTTTGATGCTTTTCATCATTTGCATACTTACTCTTTTTTTGCTTTAAATACTGTCTTTTAAGGATGTAAGCTACCTTGGGTCCTTTTTAAAAAGAAAGTCAGGATAAAAATATTTTAAATAAATAAAATAAATCAATTCTTCAGGAAAAAAAACACCAGATAATGTAACCAATACATATAGGTTTTACAAAGTTCATATACCAGAACAGTAGCTATTGTACTGTTCACAACTGGAGAATTGTACACTTTTATAAAAATTGCAGAGAAACCATTCTCACAGCTGTGAGAATTCTCATTGCTATCATCAGATAATGTATCGCTCTCTCCCAGAAAAGAAGGTTAAAGTTCCTCATTGTATCCATGATGTTGAGACAAGTGAGGGATTTACATGCATATTATATTATAAACAGGTAAAGAACACACAGTTTCATTTATCAATATAATTCATAGAAACATAATGGAATTGTAAAACTAATATGGGCTCAGACTTGTTTGTTTGTTTGTTTGTTTGTTAGACTTTTACCCTGCCCTTCTAGGCCAAAGGTCTACTCCAGGTGACATTACAATTTTTAAAAAACAGTGAAAACAATAAATGTATACTATGAATCCAAGATGGCAAAAATGTCAAACTTTAAGGAGGAGGGAAAGCCTGCCCAAATAGGCAGGTCTTAACTTTACTCCTGAAAACACCCAGAGAAGGAGCCAGGTGGACCTCCTTGACCAAGTTGTTCCAGAGGCAAGGGGCCACTGCAGAAAAGGCCCAGTTCCTTGTTCTTTCCTTCTGGACCTCCCTCGGCGTTAGGCCCCTGAGCCACCTGGCCTGGCTAGAACGAGTGACTCTAGCAGAACTGGGTGGGAGGAAGAACTCTACCAGATATCAATGTCCTAAACCATTTAGGGCTTTATATGTCATTGTCAAGACTTTGAAATCAACGCGGAAATGAATGGGCAGCCAATGCAAGGCGGTCAAAGTGGGGGAAATATGGTGGTATCTTTTCACCCCTGTAAGAAGTCTGGCTGCCGTATTCTGCACCATCTGGAGTTTCCATGTCAGTCTCAAAGGCAGCCCCACGTAGAGTGCATTACAGTAGTCTAATCTCGAGACTACGAGCGCATGGACCAAGGTGCTGAGAGCCCCCACATCAAGATAGGGACGCAGCTGGGCAATCCACCGAAGATGGAAGTGTGCAGAACGGACCACTGACACCACCTGGGTTTCCATAGTGATCATCGGGTCCAGATGTACACCCAAAATGTGAACCTCACTCTTAGTGGTAAGAGTCACCCCCTCCAAAAGAGAGGGAGTTTCCCAAACCACTAATGTCTGGGCCACCCACCTGAAAGACCTCCGTCTTACCTGGGTTCAGCCTCAGTCTTAGATTTTATTTAGAACTGGGGAAATGTGATCAAACGTGCTCACACCAGCCACCAGTCTGGCTGCCACATTCTGGCCCTGCTGGATTCTCCAAGTCAACCTCAGGGAAGTCCCAAGTAGAGAGTATTGCATTAGTCAATCTGGGAGATTTGGTGACCTAAGTCCAGTTACAGTCCTGAGTAGAATACATCCTTTGAAACAATAACTGACTTACCAAAGTCTTATTGATTCAATGGATCTACTCTAACAATTGAACCTAGTCCTATAAAAGGATCACAGACTTTTCCTCTCTTTTTTGGCACTTAAGAGCACTTAATACAATAAAATTGGCTTAGATTAAATTTCCAAAGAAATAATGTTTCTACAGCCATGAATATTAAATGCTTCCTTTCAAGCATGTTAACATTCTTGTACTATATTAACTTTCACCCAGAGTGGGTGGCATATGATTTCTTCCATTCCACTAAGTAGCGAAACTCAAAACCAAACATTTTAAATTATTTAACGTAAGACCAATATAAAACATATGTCCACTGCTTCAGCATTTTTGGAGCAGAAAATATATATGGACGCATCTGAAGTGAGTTCTTATTGATACAAGACATCGAGATATGGGCAATTGGACACATCAATGTTAAGTTCATGTTATAAATTGTCATTTTGTAGCATGCAGTGCAAAAGATCATATACCCATGCAGCTGCAGCCACATTTCCAGCTCCATGTGTGGGCAGAAGGGAGGACCTCAGCTCAAAAGTTAGGGGTGAGGCTTCCCCCTTCTCAGATCACAAGCCATCACAGTTCCATGAACAAAATGCCTTTCCTTGTTTAGGATACACTATGAATTCTTGCATTACTCATAGAAGTAGACAACTAGCTGACACATTACAATGCATTTTTATTATGCATATGTCTGCTTGTGCAACAGTGCTTTTCCAGCTCTTCCCAGTTCTGCTTCATGAACCTCCATAAAATCCCTCCTAGGTGCAAGGACTTTTAAAATAAACTGGAATGGACTATGATTTACAGGTTAATTATTTATATAAAAGTTTCCTGATTGTGATATTTCTGTGTGGTTGAAAATGTTAAATGTGGTAATTGTAAATGATAAGGTAAAGTATATTATTGAACTGTAGTGAAATGTTTGGTGGAAAAAGTATTGTGGTTGTTATATTAAATGTGGTATTGTGGTAAATAAAGTTTCATGCAATTGTGCCTGTTTGTTTGGGAGGAAAAACACGTTTCCCCTCCCAAACAAACATGTTTAAGGGGGCAGGTATGTAGCGTTCATCCTTATTATGTTAAGTAGTCATGAATATTCATGCTGCAGGCTAATGTTGCTGAGAGGCGGAGCCGAGAGATATGTAAAAGAGGCGGAGTCAGAGAGTGAGTGAGTCAGAGTCAAGAGGAAGATGAGAATGGAGAGGGAGAGAGAGTGTGGTATTTGGAAGATCTGAGGTGTGATTAGTGAGAAGAGTGAATAAAAACTGTTATAACGAATAGAAGGCTGAGATTAATGATAAATAAACCTGTAGAAGTTACTTATGATTAATTATAAAACACCTGCAATCAATAAACTTTTTTTATTTAAAAGACAGTGAAGTTTGGACCTTCCTCTTCATCCTTCCATAAGTAAAGTATGTTGATTTAGTGATCAACTGGTGGTAGTGTGTGAAAAGGAGTATTGGTTTGCCTTCGTGTGCTCTGTGTTTGGGGAGTCAGGCAGGGGCCACGAGGTGCGAACGCCACAGGGAATTCTTAAGAAAGGCCTGGAGATGGGGACTTCACAGGGAAGAGAAACACTGGAGATTGTACAGTCATGTACAGGCAGCTGATATGTGAATGAAAAGATGGGAAAGTTCTAAGGAGTGACTGGAGCTCCATTTTACAATTGGGTATTTAGACTGATGTTATTACAGTGAAAGGTCAGTGGGTATTGATTTAAAAAATGATTGTTTCTTCAGAATAAAAAGAAATGCAAATTCATTTATTTCAAAGAGGATTTTTTAAGGTTGATAAATTTCTTCAGTCATTGTAAGTATCCACAGGAGGCTAAAACTACAGACTGTAAATCCATGTAGGTATAGCTGATGTTCTCAGTGTCATTATTGTTTAGGCCTAAACTTTATTGTGACCTTTCCCCATATCTGTCACCAATTCATTGATTTTTGCAAGGATGGAGTTTGTGTTTTATCTTTCTCCAGTGTAATGCATCAGACCTGTGTTGATAAGGAATAATTAAAGGGACATGACCTTCAGTTTTCATTTAGTCTAGTTGTCACTGGTTGTTTTATCGACAACTTTGTAATGAATTACTGTCCTCTGGTTGTACATAAAGTAATCTGAGCCTTAAAATTAAGACATAGTAAAGATCTGCAAATGAATCAAAAGTCTTCATTTACAGCATAAAATATTAGTTTTTCTTACTGATTATAATTTAATGGGAAATTGGGGGAAAGACCAAACACATACATATTTTTGGTCTTCTACTATTTTGGGGCCAGGCTGAAGCATTTCCCCAGCAAATGGAAACTTCACTTTATGGGAAACCACTCCTGTTAAAGTGATCCTTTCTGGTGCAATCAGGTATGTGCCTCTGCAGCTGTCTGATCGCACCCAAAGAAAGAAAAATAGGTAAAGAGGGGAGGGAGGACATTTATGTCTTCATATATGATTAAGCAAATAGATTATGTATGTATGTATGTATGTATGTATGTATGTATGTATGTATGTATGTATGTATGTATGTATGTATGTATGTATGTATGTATGTATGTATGTATGTATGTATGTATGTATGTATGTATGTATGAGAGAAAGCTGAAGGGACAAAATAGAACAGAAAATGACAGGATAGTGAAGGAATGAAGAGAAATAAGAATGAGGTGCCCTTATTCTTATTTCTGTCACTACCTGTTTTTACTTTTATCCCATCTGCTACCAATGTGAGGCCTTTGACACCTTTCTTCCCAGGAAATGCAGTGAAAAGTTATGCACATCTGTATATACTGCAGCTGAACTTCTATTGTTCCATACATTCAGAGGGGGTTTGATTACCTTGTCACCCCGACCTGTCAAAATTATTTTCAAGTATTTTTATTTAAATTATTTATATGCCACCTTTCTTCCCATGAGGGGACCCAAGGTGGCTTACAACAGCTAAAATAACTGATTTAAAAATACTATATAAATATCATATATTTAAAATAACACAATAAAACATATATTAAGATTAAAATTCAATTTTTGCCTTTTAAATAAGTTTCCTGTGTTAAAACTTAATATTATAATCTTAGAACTTTAGGGCGTGTATAGCTGACATTTCCAGTCATGTTGTCTTTTATTCATGCTTTTACATCACAGTTAATTCAGTGGGTATGAGCCAGTTTAAGCAAGTCAGAGCCACCTTCGGTATTTATTTAATTAAAAATATTTTTAAACCATGCCTTTCTCCTTAAAAAGGGACCAAAGCAGCTTATATCATTAAAAGATAATATTGAAAAGCTAAAAACAATAAATCTACAAATATTTAAAAGAATGAAACAAACACCACACTCAGAATAGTAAACAAAGTCAAAACCAAAAAGCAGATTCAAATCAACAAGGCACAACATTTAAATCCCTCAGAGACAGCCAATTATTAAGGGAAAGCCTGTTTGAAAAGAAAGATCTTTATCTGCTTGTGGAAGGATAGCAAATATGGGGCCAACCTGGCCTCCTGTGGGAGGACGTTCTAGAGTCTGGGTGCAGCAACAGAGAAGGCCCTCTCTTATATACCCACCAAATGCACCTGTGAAAAGAAAGGACTCCTCTGATGATCTTAACACCCAGGCAGGCTCAGAAAGGAAGGCAACTGGCAGGCAACTGCATCAGTGTTGTATTACCTATGTTGAAATCAACTGCAGCAGTCCTATTAGAGATCTGGACCCCAAAGTACCTGGAAGAGGGAGAAGAAGAGCTTAAAATCACCCCCTTCCCATAGTCTCAGTTTACATTGGGATTCCACCCTTGCAGTACTCAACCCTGCAACTATTTTAAGGCTTGAACTTTTATTAAGCAATGAAATCTATCTTAAAACATGTCGGAAACAATATTAAATACTGGTACGTATTTTCATATGTGGTGGGAATGTAAAGTGGTTAAGAAATTTTGGGAATTGATTTTTAAGGAAATGTGTGATATATTTGGTAAAGATATTGATTTTAATGCCAAAATTGCTTTATTGTCAATTTTTGATAATACAGATTTGGACCATCACTTGAAAGAATTAATCACTAATTTTATGACAGGTGCTAGAATATTAATAGCTAGATTTTGGAAAGACAAGAATGATATTAAAATTGAAGACTGGTATTGTGAAGTATGGGACATTGCATTAAATGATAAATTGACTATGGAACTTAAAATAAAAAGAGGTGAAATAAGTTGTAACAATTTCTACGATATTTGGGGTAAATTTGTGGAATTTGTGTTAGTAAAAGGAAGGGGGAAAGCCTCTAAAGAATACTCAATACAATTTTGGAGAGGTAATCTGTAAAAAAAAATTATTATACTAAATTGAGTCCCGTGGGTATGGGGTGCATGTTAGAATTTAGTTTATAATAAGCACTATTACTTATATTTTTTTTGTATTTTTGTTGTTATGTATGTGTTTTTTTGTGTATTTTTTGTATAAAATAAAAATTTTTAAAAAAGGAAACAATATTAAATATTGAACATATGCTTTCCTCTCTTCTCCCCACATCCTTTATTCCATCTGAAGAATTTAGGTAAAGAATAGGGTATTAATGCAATAAATTTATTTCATTTATTTATTTATTTTTATTTTTATTAACCCCCACCCCCATTATTGCAGTGCACTAATGGGGTGGTATGCAAATTAAATAAATAAAGGGGAGCTGGTTCCAAAGAGTTGATGCTACCACAAAGAAGGCCCAACCTCTCTTTGATGACATCCAGGCTTGCATGTAAACATTGCCTGGGAGGATCTGATGGAGTGGGCAAATGGCCATGAGTGAATGAATGAATGAATGAATGAATGAATGAATGAATGAATGAATGAATGAATGAATGAATGAATGATGTTGCCATCCATCCATCCATCCATCCATCCATCCATCCATCCATCCATCCATCCATCCATCCATCCATCCATACATACATACATACATACATACATACATACATACATACATACATTAGACCATAGTGGGATGACAAAGAGTTAAAGCACCTATCCATATATGCCAATGTGTCAGTCCATATCATACCTTGTACATTACATATTTGACTGTCAAAACAAAGCCAGAAGTAGCTGAATGCTACATTTTAAAGTTCAAGTTCAACTTGCTCATAAGTTTAAATGTTTTGTTTTTGTGGCCTAGGCATCTTTATTAACCTATTAATAGGTTCAGAATTGTTCATATAGCCTTTTTGGTGTCAAAAAGACAATAACTACTCTGTCTTTTGAAATATCTTTGTAGTTATCCATAAGCAATAGAGTGTAGCATAATATTTTGCCACATGTACCTACAGATAGGTGATTGTCAGTCATTTACTCACATCATGTGTGTGTAGGTGCCTTGAGTTAGAAGCACTGAACTGTCTCAGGAATCTGGTATGTGCAGTGCCAACTGGAAAAGAATTCAAAAAGCAGGATTAAGTGTTGCAACCAAAAAGAATAACACATCATGAAAGGTGAGAATTCTTTCATCATTTACACAGATGGAATGTCATGAACACCCACAACATAAAGCTATTTGTTCAGCCAAATTCTTCAAGGGACCATCTGAACACATTTTTTTCTTCCTTGGAAGAAAAATCTCAATCACCAGTGTTTTAGAACAGGATAAGTGAGGAACTAGGTCTATTTGGCAGTATAGTTACAAAAATATCTGACTTCCAATTGTTCAACAGTAACAGCAATGAAGTGGCTCTTCGAGCATGCAGATAACATTGGAATTAATTAAGAAAGACAGGGACACAGACAGTGATGGCTGACGCTGGCTGGTTGGGCAGAAGGCACAGCAGCCATTCATTGGTGCAGCCAAGGGGTGACAGGTAGGATTGAGGCAGAAGTGAGCATTCTAATGTGTGTGTGTGTGTGTGTGTGTGTGTGTTCACTGCTTACCTGCACATAAGCAAGTATTTGAATATATGCTAATATAAAGGCGGGAGGGACTGTTTGTGGGCAGACAAAACTGGGAGCTCGGTGCTGCCTCATTTGCCCATGTGGCTCTTCAGGCACAAATTGTGTAAAATAACTGACTGCTGCTTAGTTGTATGACCTTCTAATGATTAGGAACTTTGGTTTTCTTGTGTGTGTGTTTTTAACAATCCTCTAGATGTTCTGCACTTGCTGTGTGCATGCATGCTTTGTTTCTCAAAGGGAATAGAGACAGTGGCCAAATCCTGTGGCTTAGTGTAGTAAATGGGCGCTAGAATAAGCCTGCTGAATTATTGAGGACTTATAAATCCTCTGTTGATTTACATGGGCCTAATTTTCTGTTAGCTAAAAAAGCCCATAGAAACTATGAAGAAGAAACCATGGATATGAGTTATGAGTAGCAGAGTGCATAATGAAAGTCATTGCAAATACTGGCTTTTTGTTTAGTGAAGTTGTTATATCTTTGTTGAATGTTTTATTGTGCTGCAAAGAATTTCTTTCATGAGAGCATGACTGGGTAATGAAGGCATTATTAAGTTTTTGCCACTTGTGGCTGGAGTTTCAACATTGTACATTGAACTGGTTTCTTTAGCTCCATCTGCACTGCATGCCAACTGGCAAATAAAGGTAAAAAATAAAGGCAAAAAAAGGTAAAATGCATCCCACAACCTGCCAAGTAAATAATTTGCACTACAATGAGGAGAGTTATGTCTCTGTTTTTGACATATGCTGTGGATGAAAAATTCCTTGGTGTCCTGCATAACATTTTCAACAGTAGCTTTAAAAAAAACTGCTGGTCTCTTTTCTTGAGAGTCAGAACATCCTGTTCCTGTTGGTGTAAAATATTACACATTGCTCTTGTTTTGCTTTCTCTGCATGTAAACAGATTTATAGTGCTATACTGAACCCCTTGTGCCTATATTAAATGCATAGGAACTTGCCTTATATCAGATAAAATTATGGCCCTTCTCGGTACATATTGTTAAGCTATGGTCCTTTCTATGAAAAACTTTATATGTAGTGAAGGAATTTCCTCTTGAAAAGGGGTTAGTGAATTGTGCACACAGTAGAAATTATGTAAGCCTATTCACTTATACTAATTGAAATACTACTGTTGCTATAAATTACGCCATGTAAGATGAATGATGACATCAGCCATGGTGATTTTTCATAAATATAACATTTCCTATTTCTTCTTCAAAGGTCCTGACACTCCCATGGAAAGTGCATCTGTTTCTTTACACATCTCCATCCCATTCACATATTTATTAGGAAGTCTACTGATAGAGGAAGATAATGATACTGTATTTTAACATAGTTATTACTATCAACTGTATCAATAAACTTGAGAATCTCTTTTATGTACTAACATCTTGTTCACAATGTAGCTGTAACAATATTGTATCTCCACTGTATCTATACCACAAACACTCTGGATGTACAGTACCAGTTATGGTTTTATACACTACCTTAATTTTGTATTGTATCTTAACTTCCTTAATGCTGTATATATTTTATACATTCTCCAAATGGTATTCTGATCCTGCCCCTCAGTCTAGGGAACAGGAGAGGCCATTCAGGCCCCCAGGCCCAATAACCAGTCATACCTGATGGGAGTCTTTAAGGCACATCCATGGCCCATCTAAATAAACAAAGAACTTTAAACATCTAAATAAACAAAGAAATAAACAGGAACTGACATTGTGGTGGTAAAGTATGGCCAGATGGCTACACTTAGAATAACAAAAGGGCCCTCTATATCCTGGCCAAAGTGGCATTGGAATGTCAGGGGAGGAAGGCAGCAATAATGGATACTCTTGTTCCCAGACTTTCAGGCAGCATCTGGGGCACAGGTCAAAGAAACATCAGGGCATAAAATTGATGTTTTCTTCTGACTAATAGATTGGCTAAGTTAGCATCTCAGATCCAATGAGGAGCAAGATTCATGGCTGGGGTACAGATGACCAATAAATAGGTCAACTGCAGAAACACCTGAAGTCCAATCATGGCCGAGATCCAAAAGTTGGGATACAGATGACCAATAGCAATGTAGTACTTTTATGGCTTTTTGTCTGTAACCATTATAAAACATAGGCTCACTCTTTGCTCTGGGTCTCCCCCTGCCTTTAAGATGGGAGGCCCAGCTGAACTTCTGTACTTTTGTACTTAAATAAAATTGGCTTGTTCAGATGTCTTGTGCCTTAGCCTGTGGTCCTTGCCGGAGAACTCGAACCCAGCACTGGTATAACCTGATTTCAGGCCGGTAACACTACAAATGGAAAAATGTGTGACACTGACCCCTTCCCTTCCTGCACTTTATTTCACTGCAGTCCATTTCACTAGCTTTCATCATGTTCAGTTTCATTCCAGTTGAGAAGAAAAGAGAGACATATTGCTGAAGCCACTGAATGCAAGCCCTTAACCCATGATGTGTGCAGGAATAGGAGGGTGGGTTTCTATGCCCCTCTCCCATATGTTGCTTTAATTACTGAAATAGCACTTTGTATGTTTTACTTCAGTTTCATCCCATCTAGCATGATGTTGCTTAGCTGCTCAACCTGTGTTTGGACTGTGACAATAGAAAGTGGGGATGGGAGGAGGAGGCTGTATTTGTTTAATTACAATATTTGTAAATTGAACTTGGCAGAACTTGTGGACTTCCCACAAGCAGCTGCTTGGCTATTGTGTGAGAAGAATGGTGGTGTAGATTGGCCTTTGGTTTGATCCAGCAAGATTCTTCTTCTTTTCTTACCCACCATATGTTTTTTCCAACAGATCCCTAATTCCCAGACTAACATAAAGGGTAGCTTTGGGGACTAAAGGGGGACAAATGAGAGAAGGTTGTGTCCCACTCTGTTATTTCAGTGCCAGAGAAACTCTGCTGAGCACAAGTCTGGGTGCTACCCATAAATTCAAGAGGTCCTCTCACATACAGTAAGTAGAAGAAAGCAGAGCAAATCAGCTACATTGATGGAGGAGAGGAGCCAGTGTTCTGTTGCTGCCACCAGAATATAAAGTTCTGCTGCCATAAATGTGCTTGGTGTTACACCCAGCAAGATTGGATTGTGCCATGCAATTGTCCCAAGCATGAAAGAATCTGTGGTGCACTAGCAGAAGTGCCTCAGGGATTACCCTTCTGTCTCAGCCAGTGTGCAGCTATTGCAGGTGCAATATCAAATTGTGCATGCGTGGTTGCACAACAGGATTTTGGCCAATGCTTTGGTTGTATAAAGAAACAAGAAACTGAGATGTGAATGAAAGAGAAAAATAAGCAATTTTATAAAAGAAATAAAATAAGAGAAAAGGAAGAGGAAATAGTAGCAAGTAAAAAAAAAAAGCTTGACTTTGATTTTAACTGTCATCTTCCTCTCTAGTACTAATCAAACTGCCACTGTGTCAGAAATACATCACTAGGCTCCAATTATAAACAGGCTACTTCTCTGAAAAACTACTTTCATGATTCTCAGTCCCTTTGTAACCCTGAAAATGGTGATCAAAGTGCCTTATGTGTGGTGCTTATCCATACACTATACATAAGGTACTTAGGCCACTTTGATAGGAATGAGGGGAGATATGAGAGGAAAACAGTTCTTATCTGACCCTTGGACATCTAGCATTACCTGTTCCTGAACATGTAATGTCCTTATTCTGTTTTATTTGCAACATTTAATGAGGATTGGTATGAACTCCCAGAACAAGGATTTAATACAACCACTCATTCAGGAAGATTT
The DNA here is from genome assembly GCF_051106095.1 of Pogona vitticeps. Classification (NCBI taxonomy): domain Eukaryota; kingdom Metazoa; phylum Chordata; class Lepidosauria; order Squamata; family Agamidae; genus Pogona; species Pogona vitticeps. The sequence goes on along the minus strand of NC_135784.1, from coordinate 48,641,209 downwards.
TTTTTGTCACAATCTCAGTTTAATGACACAGTGTGAGAAAATGTTTTCATACCTTTTTTTCATTTTAGTAGGTTTGTGTTGATTTTACTGTCATTTTATTCTTTCCTATCTCTATTTTTAACCTTCCGTAGATTTACTTAAATTGACAAAGGCAAGATATAGACTGAAAGAGTGAAAAAAAAATGCCTAACTCCATCCTTATAAACCATTTTCTGAAACAGCTGTAGTCAGAACAAGTACTTGAGTATTTAAATAGGAAAGCAATAGCAGGCATAATCTTGAAGCAAAAGACCGTGGCAAAAAAACAGAGTGATTGCAACCACAACCTTACTTTTGAGGATTGTACCTGCAGTCTTCTGAACCAAGCCACAGTTTCTGATCTGAACATAATATTCAGCAAAACCTAACACGTCTGTGAAAATTCACAGCATGTATGGTTTCTGCTTTTTAATTAGGCCATTCGTGACTGGCAAGTTGCAACCCACAAAAGACTGATTACTTTCAACAAAAGGCTTAATGGTTTTTTAATGTAAATTTTGTTCAGCAGAATGTTAAACATTTTACCCTTAGGTATATTTTATAAGTTTTATATACTAGTTGTTTTGATTTTATTTTTACGTTCTTACGTTTTTAATATTTTAGTTAAGATGTGATCAAAACTATTGCCTTTTTCTAATGTTAAAAATCATTACATGCAGGAGGCAATTTGTAATACTTTCAACTATTAAAAAAGACGCAACAGTGTTGTTAAAAATGTTCAAAGCAATTACATGCAAAGTTCTTGGGAGTTGATTAAAAGATCCATTTGTCACTTGAAATGGGATATGGTTAATGGGAATGTATTTTAAAAATTGCTTCCCAAAGCAGTTTTTAACTTTATGAATACTTTCAGGGTAAGGCAAAAATTGATCAGAGTCATAACACTTTGAAAGACATTGTTAGTCTGAAACAATTAGCCGAAGAGTAAGATAAAAAGGAGCTAATCCATCACATCCTTCCAGCTACAGGGGAAACTAGATGGACTTTTTGTTCGTTAGTTGAGTCCAAATGTGTAAAAGTATTCTGTAAAAGCTTTCTATTTAGAACCTTGGCTTCACTCAAGCAACAAGGGACATTTAACCTGTCAGCTAAGGAACACTTTGCTATTACAAGGTCACAAGTTCCTTTGCTGTTTTGCACTTAGCTTTTATCTTAATGATTGTTATGGAAGAGCTGAAAACTCATGGAGCTATTAAAATAAAGGGCAGGGGTAAGACATTGTTGCACAAATTTAATTTGAAACTAATGGCTAACTAACCATAAAATCTCATGTGTGTTGGAAGAATGAAAAAGTAGAACAAATGCTGGCAACGTTCCAGTTTCGGACAGGTGTTATAAAAATTAACAATTGCCCAGTAATTTCTTCTGATGAAATCTTTACTCTCAAATGAGTCTGTTGCTTGTTTTTCTGTATGACTTGTACAGATCTCAGCTAGTCTGGAAAATGAAACAGACAAGAAAGAGTGTGGCATGTAGGGGAGAGGTTATCAAAATAGTTCCAGAGTTCCTGATTTCAAAATGTGCCAGATTTCAAAATGGTGTTATTTTATCAGCTGATCAGCTTTTAAAAGTTTTCATCTGATTTTAAATAATTTTTCTGATTGGGAGAAGAGAATGAATGAATGAATGAATGAATGAATGAATGAATGAATGAATGAATGAATGAATGAATGAATGAATGAATGAATGAATGAATGAATGAATGAAGGTGGATTTGAGACTGACCTGTGCATTCATCATTGAACATTTTCTATATCCCTTGGACACACAGTAGTGTAGAAATCAATTCATTAATCTAGTGAATGTAATGTAACATCTCTTTCATTAGATCCAATGAGAGAAGGGTTAAACATATAGCTATTGGGGATTTTTGACCTAGTTTGGGTACTCTGTGGCACATAAGAGCCTGCTCCTTTGTCTTCTCCCTGTATCTTCTCTTCTCCGTGCTTTGGAATCCAGTAAAGAGTTTCATGTGTATCTGCAAAGATATTTGGTCATTATGACAGTTAAGCCAATTCCTTAAACTTCAGTTGAACCTACATGTGTTTCTGCATATATAAGCTCTTAATGTGTAGTAAAAACTAAACCATACTTTTAGTCTTAGTAAAGACAAAACCAAGGATCTTTTGCTTGCTTGCTTGTTTGTTTTCTCCAGCCACTGTATCTAATTCTGGTTTTAACTAGTCACGTGGAGTAGCTTCTGTGTATGAATGCTTCCAAATAATTTGTCTGGTTTTGCTGAAAAACAAAGCAAAGCAAAACAAATCTTTTGTATTAAAAAGGGCCCTTAATCCAACACCTTCATGATCATCATATCATGTCGCCTCCTGGTGACTGATTAGCAGATTGGAGCCAATATCCAGTGGGTGGCTGTATGTTTACTTACGAGGTGAGCTCCTCAACTTTATCCATAATCTGCAAAGAATTCCAGGAACTGCAGTCTTGCCCCACAGTTGGACAATGGGTCTTTAAGGATTTCCCAAAAGGTGGGTTGCACACATAGTAGTGGCTGTGTCAAGGGCATGATTGATGTTCACATTATCTGCTACCCAAAGTTCCCTCTGAGGTGCATGCCTGCATGACTCCACCTCCCTCCACGCAACTTTCCTCCTCCGTGTTGTGATTGTTTTCAGCCCCTTTGGTTACAGTCATGATGGAACCCCCACATAAGGGGTCAGAGCTGCACACGCACGTAGGGGCAAAGTCATGTGCAAGAGAGGTGGAACCCAACCCAGCAGGGCAGAAAATTAGAGGGTACCCTGTTTCCATCTCAAGACTTGGACTTTGAATCCTAAAAGTACTGTGATAAACTCTAATTGAAGCATTTTAATTTAGTGTAGTGACAGTGTCCTATGTCTTCTGTTTTATTCTCAATGCACTCTGCAGATTAAGGCCACAGAAAAATTGTGTTGACACGTGTGCCTTTTTCTGCCATTATTCAATTTATTTTATTATTTTAGCATATCTAAATGTTCTGGTTCATACCATAGGTTGGGAATCACTGCTCTAACACAATTGTATTATTTATTGGTATTTAATTGAGCCATTCTCCCTAGTAAGTGTATTTAATTATTATTGTAGTGAACTTTTTTATTTCTTAAAAAACAGCATGCAAGCCAAGCCCACACAGGTTTACTCCTATTTCAACTTTATTTATCCAGCTTGATTCAAAGGTAAATGAGCCATAAAAATTTCAAAAAGGCCTTGCTGTATTAATCTGCTCCACTATAATAAATGAAATTCCATGGGACCTTAAAAACAACAACATTTATTATTGGAGTAACTCATCACTCCACAGTAAACTCAAACATGCATTGTGAGACATTGAAAACAATTGGGGGCTGTTTCGTAGATCTGAATAGGACATTGAGTGTAATGAGGTGGCAAACATTTGATGTCAGTAAGATTTGCTTCCAAAGAAGAGCACTGTTCGTAGGGGTGATCTTCCTATTTTTTCATCCAACATAAATTACAAGGAATTTGTAGGAAAGGAAAAGCTATTTGTCCCTCTTGGGTGGAGGTGAGGAATCCCGCAGGATTTCTGGTCAAGGTGTCTCATCATGTTGAAATAGCTTAAACCAATGAGAATGAGGAATCTGGTGAGGGATTTTTCATCCCAAACTGTACTGGGGAGTGTTGTTCCTGCCGAGCTTCAAAGTGTGTGTTGTGTCAAGCAAAGCCACTGCTTTGAAATTGTTCATCCAAATGTGAAGTTCTCCGGCAGCTCCAGTAGACCATGAGATGAACATGATCTATTACCAGTGAGGAGAATAGGAAATAATAGGCCTTTGGAGAAGGAGTGGAGTTTAATTTTGATTTACAGATGCACATTGGAGGGCAAGCTACAGAAGGTACCCTGCTGGAACACTGTCTCTGAAAGTAAGGAGCTATAACCCACTACGACCTCAGGAAGTCAGAAACCTTCAGCCCCATGGAGATTATTGCAGATCCTATGTTTCACAAGTCTAGTCCAAAGAGAAGGCTGGACTGATGCAACTGAAGTAGTTAGAATAATATCATCTACAAAAGGCATGTGGGTGCATTCTTCCAACTACCTGGCCAGGCTGGCCTCCTCCAGATCCAGATGCTGGGAATGTCTGTCATCCTAGTAAGCATAGCCAGTCATCCAAGACTGTGGATACTAGAGAGCACTGGAAAGGAGAATCTGTACTGTTCTAGAAATAATAGTGTACCACCTGTAAGACTAATTAGGTTTTAAAAATGTTTTTATAAGCTTTCATGTGTCCAAGCACGCTTCTTTTTCAGTCTTATACATGCAACATTTCTATTTCTAGTTTCTCCTTTGTTACAAAACAGACTAACACAACTACCTGCTACATTAACTTCTCTGCTCTTTTCTGTTTCCAGTATTACATAACAATTTGAATGTATCTGCTATTTTATTGTACTTGGAAACAAAGCATGAAGCAGAATTATGTTCGCTTCAAAGGAAGAAAAACTCAGTCATTTGGAGGTTAATTTTTTCACATTTTAGTGCACATTATATAGGTAATTGCTCTCATAACTTTCATTGTTCTGGTTCTTACAGAAGTGACATGCATTTTCATCTTCACACAAGCTAGAAAGTCACCTTTTTTGGATTTTATCTGCTGAATAATTAACCTTTTATGCCAAAAAGATTAATGATTTGCACTGGTTTCAAATCAAAATGGGATTGCAAGCATTTCAGAAGGGAAATGGATTTTGCTCCTAGGCTCACTATTAATTTCTTTTAGGGCACAGATATTTCACATATGAATTTTCATGTTTCTAAATTATTTCACATCCATAAGAAGCTTGAAGAATTATTTTTACAAAATAAGACTACTACTGTATAAGGAAAACAGTGTTGCCTATAAATAATTTGATATTTAGGTTCTATATATCTATCCTGAGTTTTGTTCTCAGAAATAAAGACAAATATAATTAGGTATCCCATTGAGTTCAGGAATTTTTTCTCAGGCTATCTTTCCTTGTAACATTTTTGTAAGAATAAAGAAATTTCTTTCTATCAGCAAAGGTAATCAGTTAGGGTCACAAAAAGCTGCTAATTGTATACCACCCCATACTGTCTAAAGCATTTTATGGGCAGTTTACAATTTAATTATATTGGCTACACATTGCATCCCCTTCAAGCAAGCTAGGTACTCAATTTACTAACCTTAGAAGGATGGAAGGCTCAGTCAACCTTTATCTGGCTACTCCAGCCCATTAGAATTGAATTCAGGATGTGAGCAGAGTCTTGACTACAGTACTGCAGTTTAATCACTACACCACAAGGTCTGAGCCATACACCACAACAATATATAAGCCATTTTAATACCAGATTCCAGGCCTGAGCCAGATTTTAAAAGGACTGTGATACACTGCTTCCTCCAAATGCATTTCAAGTTGATCAGCTACCCATTTCTCCAAGACCCTACCCCAAAAGAAGACAGCACCTATATAATACAGTTATTATTCCGATATGTTGTGGTGGAGAAGTAGGACTGTTTTGCTACAGCCATAGTAACAAAGTAGACAAGTTCCCTGGTTATTGACTCCAAATAGCCAGGCATCTAATTGAGTGAAGAAGATACTTGGGAGCAATCATGTCAGTGGCCCATTCTGTCTCATCATACCACAGTGAAACAGGCACACCAATTGTATTAACCAGAAAATTACCAACAACATTCAAGATTCCATTACTCTCCTGCAGTGGGTCCAACATATTTTGAGAGGGTAATGGTTACTGTAAATCTACATTGAAGAGCCTTGTGGTGCAGTGGTTAAACTGTTGTACTGAAGCCAGAACTGTGCTCACGACCCGGGGTTCAATCCTAGGTAGCCGGCTCAAGGTTTACTCAGCCTTCTGTCCTTCTGAGGTTGGTAAAATGAGTACCCAACTTGCTGGGAGGGGCAATGTGTAGTCTGCATAATTAACTTGTCAATCACCCAGAGAGTGCTTGAAGTGCTATGGGGCAGTATATAAGCAGCACACTTTGCTTTGCTTTGTTTTTTACATTTCACTAGGAAATTATCTCACGATGTCAATGCAGTTACAGAGAATCCCCAACACAGTTTAAAACCTTAAATTTCACTAGGGATGAGACTCTCACAGCCTCTCATTTTAGGAGAGAAACAGAGGGTGAATATACCACTATTTTCTCTTCACGAAAAGATTATTTGTCTAAGTTTTTTTGCATCATTATGTGTCCTACTTCCCATCCTAAAAAAAAACTATTCCCATAAAGTATCACAGACAATTATGTCAAAAGCCATAGAAAAATTGGGAAAACTAATCAAGAAACTTGGCAGGATTTCTCTTACTTTTTGCAGTCATTTTTTAAAAAAGTTCTTGCACCAAAAGTCATCTCTTCTACACAAAAGTCACTGAAAGGGCATTAAGCTTCACTTTGCTTTAGATTAAAGGCATTCTAGATTCAGTGAGATGGTTATTAGGAGATGTGAAATAATAAAATAATTGTTTTTTACTCTGGTGGCATATATACGTCTTTTATTAGTAAACTCAAAAAATGCTGCAGCTTTTTTTCTAAGATGTAAATATGGATAGCATTCATCCTCAAGCCTGTTCTTTCAGTTTATGCAGTTAGGATGGGTGTTGGAAGTTTTCAAAAAATTCACAAATTGTTTCATTCGTTAATGTTACATTTTTAATATTATTAATCTAAGGGTTCTAAGAGGATATTGTCAGTATGTCAGTATGTTTTGCCATTTGGTTCCACCTCTGAGACTAAACTGTTCCCTCCAAAAATAATTAGGCTCCTTATTAATTGCCTGTTTTAGATACTTATTTTGCCACTGATCTCTATAATTTGAGATAAGTTGGAAAATAAGTATCTAAAACAGGCATTTAATAAGCCGTCTAATTATTTTTGGAGGGAACAGTTTAGTCTCAGAGGTGGAACCAAATGGCAAAACATACTGACATTATGGGAGGCTAGATGATTTAGAAAGCAATCCCATTAGATATATTTCTTGGAATATTGCGGACTGGTTCAATAAATTGATGGATAACAGTTTTACAAAATATACCGTTTCCCCGAAAATAAGACCTAAGCTGAAAGTAAGCCCTAGTATGATTTTTCAGGATGCTCGTAATATAAGCCCTGCCACAAAAATAATCCCCAGTTAAGTGAAACACCACCCTCCACCATTGTGCCGAAGATGATATGACTATATTTGAATAAATGTAGATTGTTGTACATGAAAAAAATAAAATGTCCCCAGAAAATAAGCACTAATGTGTTTTTGGAGCAAAAAATAATATAAGACCCTGTCTTATTTTCAGGGAAACATGGTATACAATAATTTCACATAATTTGCTTTCATGAAACTTGCACAAAAGAAATTTCCATTCAAGGATTTTCTTCATATTTTTGCACTGCCATTAGAGTTAACAGTAAAGAAAGAAGTAAAAGTGAAATGGCATTTTTTATAACAAGTTTAAATGTGGAAGTACAAGTGCTTCCAGTATACTCTCCAAATGCTTTCAGCAAGTCAGTCTGCATAACCTTGCTAATTGTAGCTTAATTTGTATTAATGTCTATATTCCACCTAAAGGTTTAGTGATGGTGATAGTAATATCTGGGCTTTGTTAGATTCCCAGCTAGAAAAAATTACATAAGAATACCCTCAAACATCCATGATTATCTTGAAGGATTTCAGTGCTAGAAAATAATGTTGTTGCAAAAAACAAAAACAAAAAAACACAAAACATTGGTCTACTGAGTGAAGATTTGGAGAAATTTCTTCCAAGAAAATCAAGGAATAAGTACTTGAATAAATCTGTCTTAAAGTTGTTTAATGTTATTTATAAATACCAACTGGTCATTTTAGGTCATGGTGACCCAGAAGGGGAGTTTACTTTCTCCTGTTGTAAAGGAAAAAGTACAGTTGACTATATCCTGTTGTCAGGAGTCCCATGGTTGAAGAATTTTTCTGTGGGAAAAAGACCTGAAATCAATCATCAGTCTCTGCTAATAAAAATGACTGATCCTGGAGTATCACGTGCCCTAAAACATAGATTTTTATCCACACATACAATATAAACATCTGCTAAATTTTGCTGCTAAATTTTGGGCATTAGTATCACAAAAAATCTAAGCAACCAAAATTTTAATGGTGATGCAAACATAGTGTATGATAAATGGGAATAGTTTTTACACAGATATTTAACTCAAACCTTCCCAATCATGAAGCTGTGCTATATAAGTATCCAGAGCTAAATGAAACAACCCATGGCGTCCAGTGACATCAGCAGAGAATTAAAAAAAACTGATTAAAATATTGAAATACAAGAAAGCTCCAGGTGAAGATATGTTATTACCTAACATTTTCTTAGAAAATATTAATTAGTCATCCCCACTGCTGCCAAAATTGTTTACCCGTATTTGCCGGCATATAAGACGACCCCCCAACATTTCCACTTAAAATATAGAGTTTGTTATATACTCACCGTATAAGACGACCCCCTCTTCCGCACACCTTCCACACACCAAATAAAAGGTGCTATTCATTGTCACCATTGTACGGCCACAGCGCGACCACAGTGCCTCCAGCCCACCCCTGCATCTCCCTGTGACTGGCACTAGTGTGCAAGTGCACATGTGTGAGCTCTGCGTAGACAAGGGGCGGGCTGGAGCACTGCTGCTTCCTGCTGAGCAGAACGGGCCTGTCAAGTTGAAAAGGCTGGCACCCCTGTCTTGCTGCTGATGCTTGCCGCGGCCGTGCTGGATACCACGCAATACTGGACGGTATGTAGAATGAGGTGGGCAGGCATTGGGAGGCTACTATGGACACCGGGCGAGCATCGGAAGGCCACTATGGGCAGCTATGTCTAGCCCAACTGAAGTGCACCCGGCGTATAAGACGACCCCCCCCCCCACTTGGAGGCATGTTTTTCAGGTCAAAAAAGTAGTCTTATACGCCATCAAATACAGTAGTTATGTAAATACAAATGACAAGCTCCCTAAAGGCAAGTATAATTGTACCAAATCTGCTACCCTATAGGACCTCATGGGGAAACTTTTGAAAAAACACAACCTACAAACAGTATTCAGGCCCACCACAAAAATACAACAAATGTTACAGTCAGCAAAGGACAAAAGGGACCCCCTCACCACTGCAGGAGTATACCAGATACCTTGCAGTTGTGGCCACATATATATTGGGACCACAAAATGCAGCATCCACACCAGAATCAAAGAAGATGAGAGACACTGGAGACTAAAACAACCATAAAAATCGGCAGTAGCTGAACATGCCCTGAAACAAGATGGACAGGAAATCCTATTTCAAAAGACAGAAGTACTGGACAGCACTAGCAATCATTATGTTAGACTACACAGGGAAGCCATTGAAATCCACAAACCCCTGCACAGCTTCAACAAAAAAGAAGAAAGTTTAAAACTTAACAAATCTTGGCTCCCAGTACTGAAAAATTAAGTTTTATTATACAGTCATAGACCTGAAAATTCAAAGCACTGAAAAATACAGCCTGCCAATGTCAATGAATTCTACCCAGCCACAAGGACCGGTGCTCAATGCACACAAAAGACTAGCTAATAACACCCATCAATCACCCCCCCCCTTATCACAAAAATACACCCATAACAAAAAAAAACCTTAATCACCATAATCACCCTATCTCCTGAAAAGGACAAAAAGCTGATACCAAAGCTATAAATACTCAACTATCCCACACACTACACCATGACACTGACAGAGTTTTAACTCCTGTCGTCTGAAGATGCCAGCCACAGAGACTGGCGAACATTAGGAAGAAAACCCTTCAGAACATGGCTAAACAGCCTGAAAAACCTACAACAACCATCGGATCCCGGCCATGAAAGCCTTCAAGAATATGAAGATAAAAACCTTTTAAGTGTGAACCAGACTGCTTCAGTTTCCCCTGTCTTAACAGATCCTTAAGTCTCCTCATGTTTCAGTAGGTCTGCCCTAAGTACCACTATATCTGGATCCAACCCAATAAAAACAGAGAAGAGCAAACATGACAGTGCAGAAATCAGAATGCAGTTGAATAATTCAGCTAGGTGAAGATGTGCCAAAATCTAATGACCTGAAGGCAAAAGGCCAGTAAAGGAGCATTACATGTGGCCGGCTGTACTCAGCAGTCTGGCTATGGTATTCTACATTGGCTGCAATTCTGAAACATTTTCAAAGACAGATTTACCTCTAATCCTAATGGGAGTAGTACGTTATTAAATCTAGGAAGTGTTCATCCTAATCAGTACGTAGATAGAAACTGCTTGAAACTTGAGATATTTTACTTGGAGTCTCCCAAAGGAAGAGGAGGGCATAAATTATGAAATAAATGGTGAAATACCCAAAAAGAAAAGAAGAAAAAACACTAAGAAATAAAGGATGAGTTCTGAAAACAATATGATTGAATAGTGTATGTCAAATCCCCATGCTTTATGCTTCTTATGGCCTGAGGAAAATTAAAATATGTCTAGTTGAAGTAAAGAATTGTGTTTCCCAGGATATTATTGAGAAGTATTACTTCTGTGTTAATGGAAAATCAACTGCAGAAGTATAATTCAAAGCAGAGATTTTAATTTCCTTACAAAGGGGCTGTGAATCTCACTGCCTCTCATTCTCTATGAGAAATTGGGGAGAGTAAAATTTGTATTTCCTGTGAATGAGATTTATTTATTTTATTTATTTATTTAAAATATTTTTATTTTTATTAATAATATATATTATATTATGAACATATAATATATTAATTTTGTTATTATTAATATATTTTATTCCACCCCTGCCCCTCAAACAGGAAATCTTTCAGAATTTCTCAGAAATGTCTTGATTTTTTTTTTCCTGGCAAAAAATCCAAACTGCAAAAGATTATTAAAATAATGAAATAAAAATTAAACAGGAAACGAAAAGACTGAGTTCTGATTTTTTTTTTCCAGACAGTTAGAAAATCTTACTGCCATTGGTTAGAAGTCATGACATGGCAACACTGAGCAAAAGAAATGTTTTGAGAACTCATCACATCTGTACCTTAAAGTAATATTACAGAAAGGGAAAATATAGCAGACAAAGGCCATGCAAGGTATTCAATACTTATTTATTTGGGAAATAACTCAAGTTTTTTCTAACTCTGTCTATATACAGTTATGCTTGCAATAGGTTGTAAAAGGAGCACTGTGCTCTGTTTTCAAGATGATCAGTGAGCATTTTAAATAAACAGAAGGTCCCCTCCCTTAAAAAAATCAGAGACCTCAGGCAGAAAATAGTAAAAAGACAATTTGGAATTTTGAGATGGCAGTACAGTATGTATAGAATGGATATTAGTATGTCATTGTTTCTCCCCTTTGACCTCAATCCCTTTTTCCTTCCTGTTACCCTTTGTTAAAAAATAAAATATTTTTTAAAAAAAGAAGAAAAATCAAAGAACTCCATAATGTGAGGCCTGAAGCGATAGATTATGTAGTCTGTGTGTGAATCTGTTACTGTACTGGTTTTATGAGAACTAAATCTCATCCTATGAACTCAGATGCAAAGTGGTAGCTGAGGTAGCAGAACCTTTTAATATGTGTTGGACTATAATGGCAACATCTGCATTCTGAAATAGAAGTCTACGTAAATGTTACTGCTGTTCAGGGATTCTAAGAATTTAATTTCATTCTAATATTTATATTGTTCAGCAATAGGGAATGGAGGTTCTCACTGATCCACCTTGTAAGTGTGTATAAGATTGCAGTTGTAGGTAAGGATGGGTGGTGAAATCTCTGTTATCTTTCACTGCTGCCAAAGACTTGCCAAAGCACACCACCTCAGGCAGAAAGTAGCTGGATGTACCTTATTTTCTTTTCCAGGTTCTTCTTCTTTTCTCTTTGTTCTCCTCACTGATTTCAATATGGGGAGGAGATAATTATGCTACTTTCAAATTGCTTTCTGAGATTTTCACAGGAGCAATTGAACTTTTGGCATGAATCCACCCACAATTCCCAAAAGCTCTTTACTACCTCAAGCACACCTGTGACGTTTACCCCATGGCCCCAGTTTGTTTCACCAAACACAGAGCTCATGAAGGTATCTCAACATGCCCTTTTACACACTGACACCAGTTGATCTCTTTATCAACTTATATTTCCCATGAAAGACTGTCCATTCAGTACTGAACTTTTAAACAGAAACAGGTTTATTGCTTACAGGTTGTTTTAGGAATAGTTCTTAAGCACAGTCTTAAAGTTACACAAAGTTAGTATTTTACTTAAAGTTAGTATTTTACTTTAACCTCTTTTATCTTAATTAATACAGGTCACACTCTGACTAATCACTCCATAAACACTCTCCCTGCCTCAAACCCCCAAAACTCTTTCTTCTTCTCTGTCGTTGACTGAACTTCCTAGACTCTGATTCACTCCTCCCTTCTAGTTTCTCTGGCTCTGCCTCCCAAATGCTCTCATTGGTACATGCAAATAATCTTCTGCCTGAGCCAAAGCAGGGTGATCGCTACACCATCATATTCTCTTTAGCTTTGGGAGAATTAGTATTGGTCTTTTTCTTATCAATTTTAAAATGTCTTCAACATGCACCATTATTTATGCTCTGATATTTAGCAGCTGTTGCTCAGTCAGCCATAACATTAGTCATCGTCTTCGTGTTGCTTGCATTTTGACTGGTTAGTAAAAGGGAATGAGAGTTTTGATTTGGTCATCGGATCCAAGTGCTATTGATATTGCATCAGCACAAACTTGTTTTACACCAAAAAATAATTATTTTCTTCAGTTTAGTAATAACTGAAATGCTACTAAGGTACACATATTGTATTTGTTTTATCAAAGAAAGGATATAGCCCAGGATAGCAGGAAAGAACAAACAGGAAAGGAGAAATACTTAGGAAACAAAAAATGCAAGTTTATTGTGGGAAGAATTATCACTGTAAGAAAGAGATCAAAAACCAAGACATCATTTTGGGAAGTAATTAAGGAAAACAGAAAAATATTAAGCATCAACCTTCATGCTTCTTCTCTTCTGAACTCTATTACCGGCTATAAAAAGCGTAACAGATTTGTTCAGACTCTGTTTATTTTCTGGGTATATTTATATTGTTCAAGCTTTATGTTATCCCAGAGAAACTAAATAGGGGAAGTGTCTACTTTGTGTTGTCCATACGATGGATTTGAAAATCTTTTGGAATCTTACAATTGCTTCTGGTACATTCCTTAGTATCATATATGGAGCAGGCTGACTCTTTTTTTGGCCCAATTTAGAAGTCTGGCTATTAAGCTAAACTGGTTAGGAGCTTAAATGAAAAACTACCTGCTTTCATAACAACTTGCCTGATTGATTAAATGCTAGTATTTCTCCTAATACCTCATTTTTCAAAGGTGAGGCAACTTTGAATTGATGAAGTAACTTTTTAAAAAAGACGTAGTATTCTAGGTATGAAATGTCTTCCCCAGGTAGATGTACCTTTCCAAGTACCAGTACTGGTATCTCTGTGTCAGACAAAAAGCTTTCTGACATTTGAAGTATAGGTTATCTCTTTGTTTCATAGGAACTGTGATTCTAGTTATTGCACAATTGTGGAGGAGACTTGCCATGTCTGAAGGCTTTAGCTGAAATCTCAGAGAATTGTTTTGTTCCTCTGGATGTCTAGTAATGGAGATAAACATTTATTATTTCAAATAATAAGGGAAAAGAAATTTTCATTTTTTTGGTATGAAGTTGCCTAAGAGCCTGTGCACCTATTCCCAGCTGGAATCAGAGTTCACTGCCTCAGGTTCAGGGTGTTTGCGTGAGTATTATGCTCACCCATCCACCCCTGAGCCCTTCGCCTGTGCTGCCTCGGAGGTGTCGCCAGGACCCGCTCCTGTGACATCAAAGGGACTTCCTTCTGTGTCACACTTTTGATGCTGTGTATTTGGCAATGGAGTATAGACTGTATATTCACTAATAAATATCAAGTCTGCATTACAGCACACATCCTATGTTTAACACAACATCTTTAGGGTAACAAGGAAACCAGGAAAACCACTGGGACAGTCTTTGTTGACCTCTCAGCTGTCTATGATACTATTTACTAAAAATAAGTGTGGAATGCTGGTTCAATAGTTCGTGTTGGTTCATTTACCACCACAACAGGTGTTTAGCGATGCCCACTTGGCAGCAACATCCCAGCTACCTTTTGCCCGCCCCCCCCCGCTCCAGGCACTGCTTCTGAGTGGGAACCTGCCAAACACCTGTTTGTACTATTTAAAATATTTTTATCCCACCTTTCTCCTTAAAAAGAACCCAAGGCAGCTATCCATCATCAAGTACTACTGTGAAAATTCTAACCAAGGATAATAAGCTAACTAAAGTAACAGCAACCTTTTGCAAAACCACAGAATGTTTGCCATATTTTAAGGACAGTGGTGGCACTGCGGGTTAAACTGCTGAAGCCTCTGTGCTGCAAGGTCAGAAGACCTGCAATCGTAAGATCGAATCCATGTGATGGAGTGAGCTGCTCCCAACCTAGCAGTTTGAAAGCATGCAAAATGCAAAAATGCAAGTAGATAAATAGGTACCACCTCGGTGGGAAGTTAAACGGTGTTCTGTGTCTAGTCAGGCTGGCTACGTGAGCACAGGGGATTCTCTGCGGACAAATGCTAACTCTATGGGTTGGAAACGGAGATGAGCACCACCGCCTAGATTCGGACACAACTGGACAAAATTGTCAAGGGGAATCTTTACCTTTACCTAAGGACAGTGCAGTTGGTGGAGGACTCAAAAGAATGATGTAACCCAGAACAGCTCCTGTTTTATTCAATGACCAACCTTCAAGGCACCAAAAGTTTTATTTATGCTGATGATCTTGTGCATGCCACTAATCTGACAGCTTTCAGATGATAGAATATCTTTTTAACAAATGCATTTAAAAAACTTATATGTTATCATAGAAATTAAGTTAAATCCAACCCTACTAGGACTCGGATATCTGCCTTCCATCTCAGAAATCAGGAGGAATTTCAGAAATTTGAGGTTACTTGGAAATGTGTCTAGTTAGACCACCCAGAACCTTTGGGTTTATTGTCTTCTGTACATTGAAGCCATTCAGACTTGTATTTTATTAATAAATTACCATTCTTGCTTTATTTATTTCATTTATGTGCTGGCTTTCTGAAAAGAAATTTTATCGAAAGCAGCTTGTATTCGTCAAATAAATGAATCAAATAATCAAATAAAAAATAAATAAAACAAAAAAGTTGAGAATATATGAAAACACAGTGAAAACATGTGTCGAAATTGAACAACGTTGTGCTGAACAGAGTCCTCCTCCATCAATAACAATGATTGTTGTGCCTTACTGCTTTTAATGTGTTTTTGGTGTTGCTTTTGCTTTCCATTTTTGGTATTTCTGTCATCCTTTTTATTATTTGTAAATGTATTATTTTTAACTTTAAGTATTGTCTTTTAATGATAATAATCCACCTCAGATCCTTTATAAGGAGAAATGTGGTGTAAAAATACTTCAATCAATCAAATATTATTTGTGCATGGCAGTAAATAATTCCTCAGGGATTCAACAGCAACATGTGGACTTTTTTTCGGAATTCTGTGCAAATGGGTAACTTTGGGATTCAACTGCTTATATGCCTCATAATTTGTAACTGTTTTACACCACAGAAATTCAATTCTATGCATGTATTTTTGATTTGTTGTTTTAGAAGTCTCTTATGCTTGGATCTTCAATGAATATCCTTCATTTGTGCAAGAAGACAACCGGCGATTTGTTTCTCAGGAAACTGGCCACCTCTACATAGCCAAAGTTGAGCCATCTGATGTAGGAAATTATACATGTGTTGTGACAAGCACCTCAACAAATGCCAAAGTTCTTGGCTCACCAACACCTTTAGTGCTACGTAGTGATGGTATGAATTTCTTCTGTTGGAGTATGTGAAGTAGAAAGAGTTTAAAGTTGCAAAAGTTAGTTCTATCACATGTGCATCTTTTGGAACACACTGTTGGTGGGAGCGCACTTGTTCTCTGTTACTAGTTGGCCATCTTCTCCATGCAGCGACCTTATCATCATTTCATTGTTTTTCCTTTTGCTGTGGGCATAACTTTAAAAAGCCCTTTTTATTGTTTTTAATCTGTCTGGCAATCCTGAGTTCATTCTGCACTTTTGCTTTTCTTACCTTCCCCGTACATACTGTATATTGACTAGTTGCTACCTTCCCCATTGACTAGTTCTTACCTTCCCCATACATATATTGACTAGTTCCTCTTTGGTGTTTTCCTCATTTTTCCATTTCTTGTACATTTTTTGACACTTAGCTCAATTGAAAGTTCTTTAGTCAACCATTCTGGTTTCTTTAGACATATCCCGTTTTTCCTTCTTATTGGAACAGTTTTAGATTGTGCCTTTAGTCTCTTATTATTTATTTATTTATTTATTTTATTTGTACCCCGTCTATCTGGTCATTGCAACCACTCTAGGCAGCTATCTCCCTTTTAAGAAATTCCCATCCTTCCTGAACTCATTTCTCTTTCAGTATCTTTGCCCATGGAGTTGATATGATATGATAAAACTTTATTATGGCCAAAGACCAGCCATGTCCATGGAATTAGAGCCAGTAATTCCCTAAGTTTACTGAAATAGGCCTTCTTAAAATCTAGAATGTGTGTCTGGCTGCACTTGGTTTCCCCTTCCCACTGTATAACAAATTCCAAGAGAGCATGGCCACTCCTCCCTAAGTATCCCACCACTTCGACCTCATTAACAAGATCATCCCTGTTGCCTCTTCCACCTTCTGGACCATGAAACTGTCTGCAAGGCAAGTGAGGAATTTGCTGGACCTTATGTTCTTGGTAGAGTTTGTCTGCCAACATACATTGGGATAGTTGAAATCTCACATTACTACTGCATCTCTCCCTTTTGAATGTGTAGCCATCTGCTCCAGGAAGGCATCATCCGGGATCTGTAGTATACCCCCACAATGACATCCCTCTTCTTTCTCTCCCCCTTAATTCTTGCCCAGATGCTCTCAACCTGGCTTACAGGATTTAAGTCCTGGATCTCTTCACAAGTATAAAAATCTTTGACAAATAAAGCTACTACTCCTTTTTTGCTAGGTCTATTGCTCCGAAATAGTTTATACCCCCCAATAACTACATTCCAGTCATGAATTTCATCCCACCAGGTTTCAATGATGCCTATTATATCATATTTATTTTGCTGTATTAAGAGTTCCAGTTCATCTGTTTATTTCCCATGCTCTGTGCATTAGTGTAGAAACATTTGGTACCATATGTGTTTTCTTCCCCTTGTTGGTCTCTAGTACTACTTGCCCTGCTGGACCTTTCTCGCCAGCACTTGCTGAATTTCTGCCCTGAAAACTATTGTCTCCCTCCCCTCCCCCAGAACTCAGTTTAAAGCTCTCCTGATCAGATTTGTCAGCCTCTTAGCAAAAACATTACTGCCAACAGATGTGAGGTGCACCCCATCTCCTGCTAAAAGATGATCTTTGTGAAATAGCATAGTCCAAGAAGCCAAATCATTCCTGGCGGCAACATCTGTGGAGCCAATTGTTCACCTCCGTTATTCTTCTCTCCCTTCATGGGCCATGTCCTTCAACAGGGAGGAGAGATGAGATTACAACCTGCGCACCAGGCCATTCAGTTTCCTACCCATATCCTCATAATCCTTTGTGATGTCCTGAAAGCTATGCCTTACAGTGTCATTGGTTCCCACATGAACCAAAAAGAAGGAGTAAGAATCAGTGGGCTTAATGAGTCTTGGCAGTCTCTCTGTTACATCATGAATTTTGGCTCCAGGGAGACAGCACACCTCACGATTCATTTTGTCAGGCTTGCAGATTGTGGCTTCTGTTCCTCTGAGCATGTTCCTCTGACCACCACAACTATCTCCTCTGAAGCTTGGTAGGGAACACTTGATGTACAGATTGTTCCAGGGTCCTCTGGATATTCTCTGCAGGATGACACTGCTGCTCTTGCTGCTGTTCAATTTCCTGATTAACAAGGGACAGAAGTTTGTAGCTTCAAACTCTCTCTGTAAGGTTCCTGGGCCTTCCACCTCTGTGTGTGACGTTCCTCCACGTGTCTGCCTCCTGTATTTGTGAACTGCCTTCCTCCTCAATGATGCTTTCCATGTGTTCCGTATTGAAGATGGTCTTCATTGCCCCATCCAAGAAATCCTCATGCTCCCTAGTATTCCGAAGATTAGAAACATGGGCCTCCGACTGCCGGACCTTATCTTCCAAGTGGGCCACCAACTTGCACTTGGTGCACGTGTAGCCAAGCACATCCTTTGGCAAGAATACAATCGCATGCCATTGCAGGTGACTGGAGCGACTCCATCACTCTCCATATCCATATTGAACAATTAGGTCAGTCAATTTAAAAAAGAAGAAGAAAGGAGGTCTGATCCTCTCCCTAAAACTCCCCTGCTAAATACCATGTTGCCTTGCCTGTTTGCCAAGCACTGAGAGCACACGGTCAGAAACAAACTTACTCATGGAAACCTAAACACACACACACACACACACACACACACACACAGATTGAGAGAGAGAGAGAGAGAGAGAGAGAGAGAAGGATGGCGTCCTAGGCACAGCCTTCCTTCTGCTCCCACTGCATGGATTGAGCTTGAAAGCTGCTGGAAGTATTTGCATGGAGCTAAACTGCTAGCTCCATACAAATACTTCCAGCAGCTTTCAAGCTCAATCCATGCAGAGGGAGCAGAAGGAAAGCTAAACTGCTAGCTGGTTAAGGGACGTGGTGGCGCTGTGGGCTAAACCGCAGAAGCCTGTGCTGCAGGGTCAGAAGACCAAGCAGTCGTAAGATCGAATCCATGTGATGGAGTGAGCGCCCGTTGCTTGTCCCAGCTCCCGCCAACCTAGCGGTTCGAAAGCATGCAAATGCGAGTAGATAAATAGGTACCATCTCGGCGGGAAGGTAAACAGCATTCCGTGTCTAAATCACACTGGCCATGTGACCACGGAAAGATTGTCTTCGGACAAACGCTGGCTCTATGGCTTGAAGAGCGGGATGAGCGCCGCCCCCTAGAGTCGGACACGACTGGACAAAAATTGTCAAGGGGAACCTTTACCTTTACCTTAAACTGCTATCTCCACCCCCGTCAATATGGAGAGTGATGGAGTTGCTCCAGTGACTCAGAAGAACCCCCCCCCCGAGCATGTGCTCAGGTCAGAAACAAACTTACTCACAGAAACCTAAAAAAACCCCACCCAATAAGAAGTTACTTATTGTTTTAGAACTCTATTTAATTTTTAGATACACCTATATTAGACCTATTGAACCACCGCAACTTACCCATATTTTTCGCTCCATAAGACCCACCTTTCCATAAGACGCACCAATTTTTTAGGAGAAGAAAACAGGAAAATATAATCTGTTTTCTTCGCTCCATAAGACGCACAGACTTTCCACCCCCCTGTTTTGTGGGGGAAAAGTGTGTCTTATGGTGCACAAGTACTGGCATTCAGCAGGTCTACTTTAGTTAAGACTAACAATTAGGTTTAGTCCAGTTACATATTTGTGAAAACCTTTTTTCTTTGTCATTTCTTAAAAGTAACTAAACTGTTATTTTCCATTATTTGAAAACAACTTGTTGTACATAATACAAAACACACTCTCTTCCATCCACCTTGTAGTCATCCTAGCACTGCCAATAAAGTACAAGGCAGCAGCTTGAAGTTCTATATTTGTTGATCAGGATTTAAGACGCTATTTCTAAAGACCCTTTCCTTTTCTGGAATAACAGGTATAATGGGAGAATATGAACCCAAAATAGAAGTGCAGTTTCCCGAAACAGTTCCTGCTGCTAAAGGTTCGACTGTAAGATTGGAATGCTTTGCCCTTGGAAAGTAAGTTTATAATAATATTTATTAATATTATGATAACTGCAATAGTTTTACAATAAACACAGTTTGTTTTCTTGTGTGTAAACCTCTTACTTTAGCTGTACTTCTTCAGCTGTATACAAATAGTGTCATATTCATACTCGATTATAAACTAAACAATACCTTAAAAGTACTACAAATGTGTTACAGTAATAAGCTGACTTATTGCTGCCTTATATAAATGTCATATGGTTAAATCTTACAATTTTAAAAATATTTATCAATTTTTTAGTTTTTTTCACAATAATTCATCATTCGTTTTAAAATTCTAGGCAGTTATTATCGTTGTTACTACCAAAAAGAGATTGAGAGAAAGAGAGAGAAGATCAATCCTCTTGCATTTAAAAGACTATAAACCCTGTGATTCAGTGTGACTCTTAATATGAGTATAACAATGTCTTGGACCTACATCACAGAGAATAATGACTCATGGGTGCATTTGTGATGCTGGTCAAATTACAATTCAGTGGTGGATTTTCCATGGAATCTTTGCTGCTTCTAGGTGGAAACTAAGTTATTAAAAATTCGACTAAACGTAATTTGCTGAAACAAAAGAAGATAAAATTAGAAATCTTCCTGAAATTGTTAACAGAATAAACATTTCACATTTTAAAGTAACTTCCCCCCCCCCCATCTAGAATTACTGTTGTCAGGATTCCTTGTGTTAGGTGTTCTGAAGGAGCTGCGGCTAGGGCGAAGTTGCCTTTTCTTCCCTTCCTTTCCCTTTATTTCTCTTTGTTCCACAATCTCCCAGCCATTATGGAAGGTGATAGTGGAAGAAGACTTTTAATATCAAGCAATCACCAGTGGATTACCACATTCCCTAGGGAACTTTAGAACCTGAAGTGGGGGGGGGGGGGTCAGGGTAGGAAATTTTAATTGAATTGAATTAAATATATCTTTTGCTAGATGATATCATCTGGCTTGTGTCAACAAGGTTTCAGCCAATATATATATTAGTATTCCAGATTTTTCTACAGTTTTTTGTATAGCTGTAATTAAGAAAGTGTTGATCTTGACATGATGCCACGTCAAAACAATTGACAATATTAATTGTTGATAATGGAATGTCTAGGTAAGCAGCACTTTGTTAATTACTGGACCACTATCATCCTAAAAGACTATCAATGTAGATATCACCCTCTTTTTCCAATTTCACGTGGTCCCCACCCTTTCACCATGTCCATAAAATTCTGGCCTAACTATTGTAATCCATGTGTCTTTGGGAGTGATGTGATGTATGAAAGTTCACACCGAAATAAATGTGTTAATCTGTAATGCACCACAACTTTTATGCTTTTCTTTTTGCTATACATGCTATCTCACTGGAAAATAGACATTGCCACTGTATCAACATATACAAAAATGTACCAAATGCTATAAAAATTCTTATATATATTCTCTTTGAAATTTTTACTTAGGTTGTTTTTTTAATGAGGAAGTTAAGCATTAGCTTAAAATTGCTTAGTTCAATTTTGTTGCTACAGCCCAGTGCCTCGGATTAACTGGAGAAGAACGGATGGAACACCATTTCCAAGCAAAATAACATTGAAGAAATCCAACGGTATGATTGAAATTCCCAATTTCCAACAAGAAGATGCTGGCCTTTATGAGTGTATTACTGAAAATTCTAGAGGAAAAAATGTTGCAAGGGGGCGCCTCACATATTATGGTAAGGCTTGTTTATAATAAAGAAATGAACTAGTCACAGATTTATAGAAGAATTATAATTCCTTATACATGCGTTCTAAGAAAGGCAGGGGAACGATGAACATTAAAATACACTTTAAGGAAAACATTATGCTTGCTAACCACCAGTTTCAGAAGGTACGACTTCAAAGCATAGGAATGTCAGAGGTAGAAATACCTCAACTAGTATTTTTGAGGAATAAAATAAAATAAAATAGCAAGAGAAAGAATGAGATCTTGTGGTAGGTTACTCAAAGTGAAGACTTGTTATGTTTAGTTGTTATTCTGAGGTGAATTCGCACATGCCAGCAGCCGAAGCATTTAGCTATTGTTCCACTCAATATTTTATTCTTGCATGGTTGTTTTTTGAAAGTCTTTTTTTTAAGTTCAGGACACTATTTAAATTTCTTCCTGAATGTATAAGTCCAGGAGGATTTTTTTATCAGACTCACAATTTACACATATTTATTTGAGGAAGCCTGAAGTCTCTGTGTTGCATTTTCTAGTAAATTCCCGACTGGAATGTTGTCCTCTTTCTGAACTCACTGTGTCAGTGAGTGTAATGTACAAGCCATTGATTATCGCCTGATTTAACAGACTCACCATTTATACCCTTACTCAAGGGAAAGAACTTGGGTTTCAGTGTTTCATTTCCTGGTCAGTTGCTGACTGGAATGTTATTCTCTGTCCAAAGTTAGGGGCAAAAATATTTTACAGCAAGACCCATGATATTTCTTTACCTTTATTTTCTGTATAATATATATAATATACATATATTATAACAAATTGAAATTTGCAAGTCACATAGATTCCAGTAAGCAGAGAGAGTTGCCGTATCATTGCAACTAATGAAAATAAAAATTATATTCAATGGCCCCTACCTTATTGCTTAAATGTGGAATGGAAAGGCAATGTCCCCCCAACTTCGTCGGGTTCCCTGTTGCATGGCCAGCAGCACTACCACAATCTCACATTCAGTAGTAGAATGGGTACATGATGGGAGAACCTATTCGAACAGAATGAAGATGCTTATTCGGCTGTCCTTCTGCTCTGCATTTAGGTGACCGGATACTGACCAATTTCTTTGAAATCTGTAAGCACAGCAACACACAGTATGTTTAAATAAAACAGATTAGGACCAAGGAGTCACATCATACCAGCGTAGTAAGCAATTATTTTGGCATACATCCAAGAGAGCTAAATACAATCAAATGTTTTCAGCACTCATATGTGCTGTAAAACATCATAGTATGTGGATGTAGCCTCCAACCTACTGCCCATCAACCCAAGCTGAGACAAAAACATTATATATGCCTGCTAGACCTCAAGTATTTCAGAGAGTGCCTTCTCCCAGGTATACCCTATCACACATACTCTTTAAGATTCAGTCAGTTAAGCTTGTGGTCAGTGCAGGCCACTTCTTTGTTTTAGTCTTCTCCTGCTTGTACCATCTGCTTTCTCTTGAGGCTCAGAAATTTGTCATATAGGCTCATTTAAAATGAGCTGTTTTAAATGAGCTGTAGTGTTTTTATAGCTCTTGTGCCTATTTGGTTTTATTTGTCTCTGGCCACCATATAGTTTCCACTCAGCTTTTCTTTTTAGTTAGTTTTATTGATTTTAGAAGCACTTTGATTTCACAAGTAATCAGAATCTTTGTTGGGGAAAGGAATATGTAATTTCTTCTGAAAAATAATGGCGAATTTAGAAAGTGCAATATCTAGGGAAACTGTCAACTGTTCCCTTTGGTTCTGCTTTAACTCCTCTATACCAGAAAGTCTTTTCTCTCTGGTACAAGAAAAAGATGACTTTCATGTACTGTACTTTTATTTTGCAAGAAAGTAGCTTTCTGGGTAAGTTGCCAATAACTGCTCAACTCATTCTAGAATGAAACTGTTTCTCCAGCAGCATCAGCACTCTTTTGCTGCAAAATAAACTGACTTTGGAATTAAAAGGAGTTATAAAAGCAGCTGGCAGGAAGACACAGCACTCTGCTGTTCAAGTGGGCAAATTGGCAGAAGCCATTGGCAATGGTGCGGCTAAAAAATATTGTAAATAAAATAAAATAAATAAATAAATAATGCATTTTTTAAACAACTGCAGTGGGCGCTCCCAACGTCTTTTGTACACCAAAGTTTGCTCTCTGTAAAATGTTGTTTATTCTCATCACAACAAATCACAGAACAATCTTAAGTGTACTTTTGGACTTTAAGTTGTTCACACTGGTACAATCCTGATGAAGTGGTGTTTCATCCACAAAAGTGTGGTTTATTGTATGAGTTTTTTTTTTGTAGTTTATAAACATATTGCCTGTTTTTGTATTTTGTAAATGTAGTAAACCCAGGTGCTCTTCCCAGAAGCCTTCAACACTGGCTATGCTGGCCAGGGTTTCTGGTAGTTCTAGGTTATGCCATTCAAAATAGAATAGGGAAACCTGCTGTGTTCTTCTGTCCAGTGGATCTTTCCATTTGTATTTTTCATTGAAAGTAATGGGGGGGGGGAGGTAGAGTTGGGAAAAATTGTTGAATTCAAGAGTCTCAGTGAAACTACAAGACAGATTGCAAGAAGGCTTAAGAGCTATTTGGAAAATTATTTGTGCAGAAAATTGTGCATGCCGATTAGAACATGAATAATTAAGATGTGAATAACTAAAAAAATACACACAAGTACAGTACTTTTCTCAATACAAAAATTATGTGCAGTTTGTAAAAATATATGTATATTAGCTAAATTATCTTAATAAAAACACATATGCAAATAAGTATTTACAAATTCCTATGCAAGAAAAAAGTAAAATGTTACAATCCAATTGTAACAACCTCCTTCTCTGTTTCACCAAGGAGGCCTGTTACACTACATCAACACTCTCTCACACTTCAGGTAGACTGCCACCAACCATTCCCTATAATGAGTCACACAGACAGGAATGGATTTCAAAAACAAAAGAACTAAAATTTATTGATTGGTACACACTTGGATTGGTAAACAAATAAAACAAGAGACTATTTAAATCAAGCCACTAGCATAAACAGATTCTAAATGTTTGTTCCTACAGAACACAGAGCTCACACAGAACTCCACAAAACTCAATACAGAACTGCTCCAGCAGAACTTAAAACACAACCCCCTCATGACACACTTTCCCCAATATATATCCGTCCCAGCCCCACCCACTGATGTCCCGCCTTCCTCCCACTATTGGATGTTAAACTCCCTCCAAAACCTTGAAGGACAGGAGACATCATAGCTGGCTGTAACACCTCCCCCCTTATATGTTGTTTTTGCGGGGGAAAGCTAAATTGCTTTTCTCCCAAAAACAACCAGGAGCAAAATCAACAGGTTAACATTGCAATACAAACATACTTACTTCCATAAATCACTTATTATTACAAAACATAAAAAACACATTACCAGCTTACCTCTATTTCAATTCACTTACCGAGACTATGCAACCTATATTTAAGTTATTCATTTCATATGCAAACACATAACAACATTTTAAACAACACATGTTTAGAAACATTTCAACCATTTTTGCCAAGTTGCACAGTCTATTGTCCATCCGGTGTCTTCATTCTTCTGGTCTTCGGGATAAGGCATCAGCCACACAGTTCGCTGTCCCTTTGACGACCTTAACCTCAAAGTCGAACTCCTGCAACATCAGAGCCCACCTCATCAGTTTGCTGTTGTGGGTTTTCATTCTCTTTAACCAACTCAGTGGGGAGTGATTAGTGCAAAGAACAAAATGTCTTCCCCAGATGTAAGGCGATAATTTCCGAACTGCAAAAACAATCGCAAGACACTCCTTTTCCACGGTCGCCAAGTGTCTCTCTCCTTTCTGCAGCCTTTTGCTAAGGTAGGACACTGGATGATGGTCTCCGATGTCATCTGCTTGGCACAAGACAGCTCCTACCCCGGCATTGGATGCGTCGGTGTACACGATGAACTCCCGGTCGAAGTCTGGAGCACGCAGCACTGGATGGTTGATTAGCGCCTCCTTCAACTTCTGGAATGCCTCCTCACAGTCGCTGGTCCACGGGATGCGGTCATCGGTTTTCTTCCTCGTCAGCTCGGTCAGCGGTGCCGCCATCTCGCTGAACCTAGGAATAAATTTCCAATAGTAGCCTATCAGACCAAGGAATGATCTGACTCTTTTCTTTGTGTTGGGTCTAGGCCAATCACGTATAGCCTCTACCTTTACTTCTAGGGGCTTGATTATTCCTCCCCCTACAACATGACCCAAATACTTGATCTCTGGGCTACCCAGCTGGCACTTGTTTGCTTTCACTGTCAGCCCTACTGCACCTAACCTCTGCAGTACTACTTCTAGGTGTCTTAGGTGATCTTCCCAGGTGTTGCTGAAGACCCCTATGTCATCGATATAGGCTACTGTAAACTCGCTAAGCCCTTCTAAGGTTTGGTCCATCAGCCTTTGGAATGTAGCTGGTGAATTCCTGAGGCCAAAACTAAGGACACGGAACTCAAACAAACCAAAAGGGCTGCAAAAAGCGGTCTTCTCTTGATCCCTAGGATCAATCTTCACCTGCCAAAACCCTTTAACCAGGTCTAATGAAGAGATATAGCGACAACCCCCTATGGTCTCAATCAGGTTGTCCAGCCGGGGCATTGGGTAGGCATCAGGTTTGGTCACCAGGTTCAGCTTCCTATAGTCAACACAAAACCTGACACTCCCATCTGGTTTATCTACCAAAACTATTGGAGCGGACCAAGGGCTTGAAGATGGAACTATAATCTTCTCTTTGAGCATCTCATCCAGCTCCTTACGCACTTTGTCCCTATAGGGTCCCGTCACCCTGTATGGGGATACTGCCTGCGGGGGTGCATTTCCAGTGTCAATCCTATGCATCACTCCCTTAGCCTCCCCAGGTTTATTTGAAAAGACTTTATAGTATTTGGTGATTAACGATCTCAGTTCTCTCTGCTGATCCAGGGTGAGTGCAGGGCTGATCTTCACCTCTTCTGGGTTGTATTTAACTTCACCCCTCCCTTCCCAGAAAGGCAAGTCATGCTCCTCCCTATCAGCTGCTTTCATGGCAAATAAAACTCTCTGTTTCTCCCTATAGTAAGGTTTCAAAGAGTTAACATGCACCACCCTCCTGCCTTGGTGTTCCTCATTCTCTATAATGTAGTTCAGGTCATTCATTTTTGAGATGACCCTATATGGTCCTGCCCAATTTAATTGTAACTTGTTCCCTTTGAGAGGCTTTAACCACAACACCTCCTCTCCAGGGCTAAAGTGTCTTTCTCTCGCCTTTTTGTCGTACCAGGCTTTCTGTCTAGCTTTCTGAGTATGTAGATTTTCTGAAGCTAGCTCTAAGTTCCTTTTCAGGTCATTCATCAGCGTGTCTATGTAGGTAACTACATCCTGGGAATCATCCTCTATGATCTGTTCCCAATTCTGTTTGATTAACTCAAGTGGTCCCTTCACTTTCCTCCCAAACAGAAGTTCAAATGGGCTAAAACCAGTACTGGCTTGTGGTACAGATCTGTACGCGAATAACACTGACTGCAATTTCTGATCCCAATTGTTTGGATTCTCTGCTAAGTAAGCCCTGATCATTCTCATCAGGGTCCCATTAAACTTTTCAGTTAACCCATTACTTTGCGGATGATAGGCGGTGGTTTCTGTATGCCTGACCCCACAGATTTGCCATAGACGTTTCATGAGCTTTGAGGTAAACGTTGTTCCTAAATCTGTAATTATTTCTGAAGCAAATCCCATCCTTGACATATAATTTACTAGGGCATCAGCTACTGTGTTGGTCTCTATGTTACTCAAGGGAATAGCTTCTGGATACCTCGTGGCATGATCCACAATAGTGAGAATAAATCTGTTCCCCCTCTTTGTGGCCTTGTGCAATGGCCCTACAATGTCCCCACCTATGCACTTAAATGGAGTTGAGATCACGGGTAAAGGGCATAACTTGGCTTTGGTTCTGTCGTGGTTATTTCCCTGTCTCTGACAAACATCGCATCTTCTGCAGAACTCTTTAATTTGCTTCTCTATTTCAGGCCAATAAAAATTCTGTATGATCCTATGCTTAGTCTTGTTTACTCCTAAGTGTGCAGCAAATATGTCAGCGTGTCCCCTCTCCAAGATCATCTGGCGATATTTTGCTGGCACCACTATCTGTCTTCTAATCCCATCTCCCCCTTTTGAGATATTCATCAGTGTCTCTCTGTACAATATTCCCTGTTTGATGTGGAACCTCTCTGGAGTTTCAGGTGATAACTGTGCTTCTGTCACCTTCTCAAAGCAATTTTTAAGTGTAATATCTTCTTTCTGTTCATTTGAAAAGGTACTGCTCTTGGGCAAATCAATTGTAACTGCTGCTGCCCCTTGTCTACCCTCATTTGCTTTCTCCTCATTCACCTCAGCAACTCCCCTGTCTGTCTCTGTGGTGTCTTGGGAACGTGTAAGAACTAACACCCTCTTAACATGTTCAGCCAGGTCAGTCCCCACGAGCATGGCTGCCGGCACCTCCGATGAAATTCCGACCCGCCAATTACCCGTCCAGCCTTTATAACGCACTAATATTTCAGCCATTGGCAGGGTAATCAACTCTTCTCCTATACCTTTAATCTTCAGGGTTTCATGGGGGAGTATACACTCCGTAGGAATAATATCCAGATGACACAAAGTCACCTGAGAACAGGTGTCCCTTAAGGCCAGATATTCATGATCTAAAATCCCAATCTGATCTCCAGCTGTCTCAAAAAGTTGGGAATTAGTCCTAACCAGAAGACAATGTTTGATTTCAGCTAGGGGGCCATCTTCCTCAGAGCAGCCCTCAGCGGATGTATCAAGTTTTGCTGGGGATGCTATGGCAACAGTCTCTTTCAGAGGAGAAGCTCCCTTATCCCTTTGTACACAATACACAGCTTTTGGCTTATTTCCACTCAAATTTTGAGGCAAATTTCCCTTTATGTGTTTTATTTTATCACAGTTTGAGATTACATGCCCCTTTTCTTGGCAAAAATAACATTTTCGGTTATTCACAGCATATTTATCATCAAATTTTACTTTTCCCTCCAAAACTTGAGATCTCTGCTGCTTTTGTTCAGAGGACTTCCCTTCAACCTGGCCACCTCCACACTGCTGGCTCCTAACCTGTCCCTGAGAGAATCTACCATAACTTTCCCCTGCCTTCTTCCCATATTTTCCCTCAGAATATATGGGCTTTTTGATCTGGGTTATAAAATCAGCAATTTCTGAGGCTTCTTTAAGGATTTTCAGCTTCTTTTCTTTAACTTGAAATTTTAAGTCCCCATGTAGGATAGAATAAAACTGTTCTAAAGCTAAAAGATCCTTCAATTGCTGGTATGTCTCTACCCCCTCCTGAGACAACCATTTATCCAAATATCTAACCAAGTTGGCACCCAACTGTGTAAAGGTTTCATCAGGTTTCCTGGTGAGAGATCTGAACTTCTGTCTCAGCTGTTCAGCATTGATGCCATGACGGGCAAACACAAGCTTTTTAAATTCTGGGTAATTTTTTAATAATTCGACTGGCATCTCAGCATAGACTTCCGCCAGGCTACCACTAATTAGTGACCTCACAAGGGTCATTTTTTCCGACTCTTCCACGGAGAAATCTATAAATGTCCTATCCAGCAGAGAAAAGAAAACCTCAGGACAATCTCCCTTTTTATAGACTGGGAATTTCTTCAGGTCAGCCTTTGACAGGCGTCCCTCAGAACCATCTGGACTCAAGTTATTATTGTTATTTCGATTCAACAAGTCAAGTTTTCTGATCTCATATGCCATCTTTTCTTTTTCCAGAGCAATTTTCTCACTCTCTATTTGTCTTTGCCTTTCTCTCTCTCTCTCCTCCACTTGTCTCTGACTCTCTCTTTCCCTTAAGTCTAATTCCCTCATCCTAAGTTCATGTTGATACGCTAAGTGCATTTTCCTATATTCTGCTGTCTGTTCACCACCAATATCCCCTTGCACAGAGCCAAAACCATCCTCAGACCCATTATCCACTAGTGTTGGGTCTTCCTGGTCCCCCATTTCCACAACCTGACTGCGGGTTAGAGGCATAATTTTCCCTCAGGCTTCTGTTCCAACTTACAGGCCTTGATTTTAAAAGGTACACTTTTTTCCTGTCAGTGGGTCTGTTCTACAGTTACTGCTCTACCAGCACTGGCAAGCTAGCTACTGTTGCCAGGCTTCAGCCTCCAGCTAGGCCTCTTAATAAACAGAGTAAAATTTCTTTTTCTCCGTCTGTGGTACCAATCGTAAAATATACAGCTCTGCCTCTCTTTTTTAGGCTTACTGTCCAAAATGGAAAGTTCCCTCAGCGTAGCTGTCTCCTGGCTTCTGCTCTGCCCCCTAAGAGTTACACAAACTCAGGACAGGCCAGCCACACCACAGCCTCTGCCCTTTTGGGACGCTTTTCCCGCCAAAATGTCTCCTCAGAGCTTCCCTATCTTTAGTCCCCAGTCTGAGTTTCAGCGCGCCTCTACTAGACGTTCTCCCCGTGAGACACGTCCTAGAAGGTAACCCACACCTTCACTCAGACTTCCCTGACTAAAACCCCTGCTCTGGGCACAACACAGCCAAGGCTTCACTGGATCTTTTCGAATCCCACAACACTGGCACCACTTTATCATGTAACAACCTCCTTCTCTATTTCACCAAGGAGGCCTGTTACACTACATCAACACTCTCTCACACTTCAGGTAGACTGCCACCAACCATTCCCTATAATGAGTCACACAGACAGGAATGGATTTCAAAAACAAAAGAACTAAAATTTATTGATTGGTACACACTTGGATTGGTAAACAAATAAAACAAGAGACTATTTAAATCAAGGCACTAGCATAAACAGACTCTAAATGTTTGTTCCTACAGAACACAGAGCTCACACAGAACTCCACAAAACTCAATACAGAACTGCTCCAGCAGAACTTAAAACAGAACTCCCTCATGACACACTTTCCCCAATATATATCCGTCCCAGCTCCACCCACTGATGTCCCGCCTTCCTCCCACTATTGGATGTTAAACTCCCTCCAAAACCTTGAAGGACAGGAGACATCATAGCTGGCTGTAACACCAATAATAACAGAAATGGGAAGAAAATTCACGTGGAGTTTGGAGAAGCACAACTGTAAAAATGCATTCCTGGGTAAAAATCATTGTACTTACCAAATTCATTCAGTACAGATGGGTGAATATTCTATTTCAGTTGTAAATTATGAAAATTTAGAAATCTCCTATTTCCTAATATGTATGGGAAGAACATGAGGTTTTAAAAATTCTGCTTTAGTAGAAAATGATTTTCTCGTCCCTTGTCAGCACGGCCAGCTTCAAGAGGGCCCAGATCAAAAACTGCGTTGAACCTGCCCCAAAATATCTTTTTTGCAGCCTTCCACTTGATACCATGGACAAGAACACTGCTGATAGTAGCTTTTTCAGCATGGAGCTCTCAGTGGGCACAGCCAGGGCCTCTGCATCTGCTGGAACTCTTCTGTGCCTACAAAAGAGCCCCCTTTTAAAATGGCTAATCCTTTCAATCTAGTTGATGAATCGCTGTGTAAAGCAGTATTAACAAATACAACAAGTTAATTAACTTCTGCAAGTGAATACAAGTCTATCTGAAGCTGGCACCTTGAGTAACCTAGGTGATTTTGGACTGCAATTCTGTATGTCTGTATCATTCCCTGTTTATAACCCATGCTTTTCAGTGGTTGTTTTATATGAAAAGGATGGTTTCTCTGGAATCCTGAAGTGAATTTTATGAACATGTTGCTTTACTTTACTTTTTAAAATCATCATTCTTTTGAGAGAAGCTGGTATGAGAATGTTGTAATGTAATGTGGGAAATAGATGCAGAACAGCATAAGAATCCCTTGTGCGTTCCAAATTATGCACCCGTTGAATGCCAACAGAGCATATTGCTTCTTTCTTAATATCAAATGGTTCCACCAGTAAATAGTAACTGACAAAAAATTACTCCCAACAAATGTAATTTTCTTTTTAGAAATGGCAAGTTAAGAAGCATTTCACTTCTCATCTGGAAAATATTTACATAACATCAACAAGGCATACAAGAAGATACTCCAAAATATTTTCATCACATACTTTTATTTCAATAAAATAGTATGCTATCATACCTTGTACAGTTTTCTCTACGTTTAAACAAAATTAAGACAAATAGGTTCGCAGTAAGAAATAGAAAAACATATTCAAACCTAGGTACCATTAAATAGCTAAAAAAATTGTTCATCTGCTGGTTAACATAACAAATTAGACAATAAATATACAATGCCATGCACTGAAACTAAGATGAATTACCAGGAAATCAAAAAAGAAAAGAAAACAAAAATAGTTTCCTAACTTAAGTATACGCACATATATATCTACAGTATAATTTGTTTGTATGTAAATATTTTTATAATGATATCATAGATTTACCATTAAGCTGCTAAGATTTTTCTATAATGTATATACACATAGGCCACATATTCATGTATGCCACTGAGCTGGATTAATTATGTAGTTAATGACCTCCTCATACATTAAAGTAACACAAGTTTATTTTATCAGTCTTCCACTGTAATCCATGTCATGAGATTAGCTGGCTCTATTTAATTTTTTTCCTATGCTGACATTTACTTGGGTGATGTATGTAGAATATCAGTCTGTTTATAGTTTAAAATGTACTGTATATTTATAATAAGGTTTTTATACTCTATCTGCAGACCTGAATATTTTCAGTAATGCATGTTAAATATTAACCTGTCATGAGTTGAGATCTCAACTTAGATATTTTCTGCATAAACTAAAATTATACGTATATTTTCCTGCAAAATGGAAATGTTTATTTTTCTGAATTTCTTGTTAGAACTTAATGTGGGTAACAGTACTGGTCACGTTAAATCCCTTCAAATGTCATGCAACTTCTACTAATCAGTATATGCTGATGCTGATGTTTGTTCTTTAGTGAAAATATTTTCCTTTGACATAAGGATCAGCCCAGTTTAGAGGAAACTAAAGTGCACTAATCTAGAATTGAAGGAACTTGAAAAAGATTTAATAATAGTGTATATTTCTGCAAGTGTAGTAGAGCTCCCACATTTCTCAGATTAATTATATCAGATACAGCATCCATTGAAATAAGATTAAAAGATAGTGCTGTACCTCTTTTAAAGCTTGCTAGTTTGATGGTGATGATTAATCCAATGAAAGAGATACTGACTCATGTTACTATATTTGCAGCCTATATGCATAATTGTATGAGAATGTTCTTTTCATATACAGTACAAGTACTCACGTAGGGATGCCAAGTAAAACCATGCAGCCTTTGTCAGGCCTAAATGCATCCAAATCCATAATCCTGAAATTTGAGCACAAAAGTGTCCCAAATGTTCTCCATCTCAAACAATGGAAGGACGTTTTCTCTGTTGAATGATGCCCTTTTCGTTGTAAACAGGGAATCTTCGGGTTTAACCAAGTGTAGAGTGGTCTTAACCGACCAGATAGGCGGGATATAAATAAAATAAAATAAAATAAATAAATAAATAAATAAACAAGGAGAGTCTAAATGTTGTGCTATTCTCACACTGAGTACACTCCCTAAAATCAGTGGAACATACTGGATCTTTGCCAATCAGGAATAATAATATTAGATTTAGCCCAATAAAACTAAGATCAGCAGACAGGAATCAAAAGCAGCATGGAAAAAGATTTAAGCCAATGTTAAAAGCTGCAAAGTACAACAAAAACTTGTACAAATGGAAATGTTTTAGACTAGCATCTGAATGGTCTCAGGAAAGATACTGAGAGAATAGTCTGGAAAGGACTTTCCACAGATATAGCCATATTATGCAATGCCAGTGGATGATGAAATGCAGCTAACTTATTTCCCTTTGCCATTCACAACTTTAAGCAGTTATGCACAAATTTGGATAGTTTCATTACCATCATTGGTAGGAGTGATTTAAGCAAGTATTGAAGCATGAGGTTAAATGTTAGTATGGGCTTACTTGCCCTTAATTCCACCGAGAGTTTTAAAACTGACCACATATTTGAATACTTTATTGAATAGGCATTATGGCTTCTTAACTTTCAATAGCACAAGACCTTTGGATAACTGGCCTTCTTTCCCCACTGTTTCAAAATGCTGTGCACACACCAGGGATGCTGTAACATATGCATAATTCAGAAGTCTTTCTAGTGCAGCTTTGGATTGTTAGCTACTCCAGCAACCTCAGAAATATTAATTAAAATATATATTTTTGCTATTTTGCACAATCACTAAGATCAAAGTAATATTATAAATTATTCCTGTCCAGACACTCTGATAACCAAATTAGCAACAAGCACACTTTCATTTCATTTTCTTCACATTTAAAAATATGACATTTGCTGTTTTATATTTCTTTTCATTTGTTCCAATGCATGTAATGAATTTAAGAGGCAATCAATTATGAGAGTTCTGTAGCTTTGAGAAGTAATGGTAGCAGAATGGATTGTTCATATTCTGTAATAGAGAACAGCAGTAGTTGAAAAGTACCTACATTATTGGCACTAAACTAGCATGGATATGGCTTATCCAGCATGCAAAACATGAGAAACCTTCTGTCATGGATTCAAGCTCAGGATGTAGTGAAGTTTTAACTGTGAAAGTAAAGATCAGTGTGCTTGAGCCCTCTTGACTGCACAACTGAGAAATGGTGAGGTAGAGTTGTCCTTGGCTTCACTTTTCCGTAGAACTTGTTATGTATATTATTTATGCTCCCTCTTTTTTCTGTTCCCAGTTCTCATGATTTTTGCTAATAGGCATCAAGTTCATACTGCCTCCAGCATTTCATATTTCTGGCAATATAGCAGGTACCAGTAGCTAGGTCTCTAAATCCAAATATGTTGCATCAGTGCACAGGGGTATAAGAAACTGCAGATGTATTCACCTTGTTCATACATAGGTATTGCAACACTATCGGCAAATGAAGAGAATGAAAAGAAGGATTTTTTGCACAAATTAAGTGACAGTGCACAAAATGTTTAAAGCTAACACCACAGTTCACACAAAATGGCACAGGTTGCTGTTTGGTTGCATTGACTTTTAAAGCATGAGATGAGTTTTGTGTACCTTTCTAAGTAGTCTTAGAAGGGCAGCAATCCCCTTCATGGATTGCTGCCTTGTCATGGCGAAGGGGCTTGAGTAATTCAGAGAAGCTCTGGGCTATGCCGTGCAGGGACACTCAAGACAGACAGGTCATAGTGGAGAGTTCTGACTAAACACAATCCACCTGGAGCAGGAACTGGTAAGCCACTCCAGTATCCTTGCCAAGAAAACCCCATGAACAGAAATAAAAGGCTACAAGTTATGATGCTGGAAGATGAGCCCCTTGGGTCGGAAGGCATCCAACATGCTACTGAGGAATAGAGGAGGACAAGTAGCTCAAGAGCTAATGAAGTAGTTGGGCCAAAGCCGAAAGGACGTTCAGCTGTGGACATGCCTGGAAGTGAAAGGAAAGTCCAATGCTGCAAAGAAGAATACTGCATAGGAACCTGGAATGTAAGATCTATGAACCTTGGGAAGCTGAATGTGGTCAAACAGGAGATGGCAAGAATAAACATTGACATCCTGGGCGTTAATGAACTAAAATGGACGGGAATGGGCGAATTCAGTTCAGATGATTATCATATCTACTATTGTGGGCAAGAATCCCCTAGAAGGAATGGAGTAGCCCTCATAGACAACAAAAGAGTGGGAAAAGCTGTACTGGGATACAATCTCAAAAATGATAGAATGATTTCAATACGAATCCCAGGCAGACCTTTCAACATCGCAGTAATCCAAGTTTATGCACCAACCACCAATGCTAAAGAGGCTGAAATTGACCAGTTCTATGAAGACTTACAACATCTTCTAGAACTGACACCAAAGAAAGATGTTCTTCTCATTCTAGGGGGCTGGAATGCTAAAGAAGGGAGTCAAGAGATAAAAGGAACAACAGGGAAGTTTGGCCTTGGAGTTCAAAATGAAGCAGGGCAAAGGCTAATAGAGTTTTGTCAAGAGAACAAGCTGGTCATCACAAACACTCTTTTCCAACAACACAAGAGGCGACTCTATACATGGAAATCACCAGATGGGCAATATCGAAATCAGATTGATTATATTCTCTGCAGCCAAAGATGGAGAAGCTCTATACAGTCAGCAAAAACAAGACCTGGAGCTGATTGTGGCTCTGATCATCAGCTCATAGCAAAATTCAAGCTTAAACTGAAGAAAGTAGGAAAAACCACTAGGCTAGTCAGGTATTATCTAAACCAAATCACTTATGAAAACACAGTGGAAGTGAAGCACAGATTTAAGGAACTAGATTTGGTGGACAGCGTGCCTGAAGAACTATGGATAGAGGCTCATAATATTGTACAGGAAGCAGCAACAAAAACATCCCAAAGAAAAAGAAATGCAAGAAAGCAAAGTGGTTGTCCAACGAAGTCTTAGAAATAGCAGAGAAAAGAAAGGAAACAAAATGCAAGGAAGACAGGGAAAGCTACATAAACTTGAATGCAGATTTCCAAAGAATAGCAAGGAGAGACAAGAGTGCCTTCTTAAATGAACAGTGCAAAGATCTAGAGGAAAATAATAGAAAGGGAAAGACCAGAGATCTCTTCAAGAAAATTGGAGATATTAAAGGAACATTTTGTGCAAAGATGGACATGATAAAGGACAAATATGGGAGGGACCTAACAGAAGCAGAAGACATCAAGAAGAGCTGGCAAGAATACACAGAGGAATTATACCAGAAAGATCTGGATGTCCTGGACAACCCAGATAGTGTGGTTGCTGACCTTGGGCCTTCCTGGAGAGTGAAGTCAAGTGGGCCTTAGAAAGAATGGTTAACAACAAAGCCAGAGGGGGTTATGGCATTCCAGTTGAACTATTTAAAATCTTAAAAGATGATGCTGTTAAGGTTTGGAAAACTCAACACTGGCTAGAAGTTTGGAAAAGATCAGTCTACATCCCAACCCCAAAGAAGGGCAGTACCAAAGAATACTCCAACTACCGTACAATTGCACTCATTTCACACGCTAGCAAGGTTATGCTAAAAATCCTACAAGGTAGGTAACAGAGCTGGAACAATAAGGCTGGCAGGCAAAGCAGGAACAACAGGGCAGGAACTAGGAAAATTTCTGGAAGAAGACAAGGCTGGAGCAAGGCTGCACTCGCAGGCCAGAGCAGAAGACACATGTTGCTGAGGTCTGGAAAGGAGAACCACTACTTAAATAGGCCTTCTCTCCAGGCTTCCAGGTGGTCCCCTCATGAGTAACCTAGTAGCTTCTGCTCAGGCCAGAGCCTGAGTCTGCAAACACCAGGCAATTCCTCAGTCAGGCTGGCCCTCATCCTTCAGTTACCTTAGCAGGTCCATGTAGGCCAGTTCCTGACACAAAGTTACAATGTTAGAAGTCTGTTTTTCCTGTTGGTATGCTGGACACTGAGTGAGCTACTAGCACCCCTGCACAGTCTCATTCTCAGTGGACAACTGAATGGGACAGCCAACATGAACAAGACTTGGAAGTTAGACAAGAACCATCACGTGAGTCTCCGCAGACCGTGGGGTAGTTAAACTTAACAGATTCTAATTTTGTTTTATTCCCAAGATTAATGTATGTCATTAACCTCTATCATTACTATTATTATTATTTTTACTTCCACCGAGGTTATGTTTTTGTCAGAGTACATGTGTGTTTGGCTTTTTTTTCTGACACTGTAGAGACTGTATACAAATTTCACAGACTGCAAAGAAAATTCCCCCTGCTTTCATTTGTTGGGGTGGGATTCCCCCCCCCTTCGATTTCATGATCCTTGATGGAAGTCTACAATCTCTCATTGCTCTTGTTATTATTGTATATATCTGTAATTTTTTCATGGCTGCACCATTTGCAGTATTGCACCATATGGCCCTGGTAAATTCCGCTATGGAAAATTTCTGTAGTGCCCCCTCTTCCCTTGATGACCCTAAGCACATGCTTAATGGTTAATCCACCCCTGATCATGGGCCATCACGAACTCCAACTTACTGCAACCCTTTCGAGGGTTTTCTCAGTATAAAATACTGAGAAGTGGTTTACTGTTGTCTTCTTTTAGGGGTGTCCTGGGACTGTGCAACCTACCCAAGGCTATGCAGGTTGGCTCTTCTTCCGGGAGGCACAGTGGGGAATTGAACTATCAACCTTTGGCTCCTCAGCCTTGTGCTTGACTCATTAAACTATCTTGCCATCTACCTTGGGAAAATAAGGACACAGATAGCATCCATACTGTTCAGAATTTGAAGGGAAAAAATGATACATAATAGTATACAACATGATCTGTGTCATTGTATGATCTGTGTCATTAATGGGCAAAAATTAATGCTTAGATCTCTATGCTGAAAATTTCTACCTTGTGAAAACTGTGTTTTGTTTTTTTCTAATATGTAAAACTTCAGTGTTTATACTCTTTTACTAGGACTGTAATTTCATTCATAAAATTATTGCTGTTCAACATGTTGAATCAACGCTGAAAAGCAAATTCAGATGCAGTAGCTCGTAAATGTTAAGTTTTTGACAAGACAGCGCTAAATTATCCACATGATTTTTTCCTCCAAAACATAAATTACAATTGTGCAAGTGTTACGCTTCAGTAACCTGAAACACACTCATTGCAGTGTTTTTTGATCATCTATTTAATGGTTTAATATATAATGAAAGGGAGATAGTTAAGTCTTATCTGTTACAAAACACCCCAGTGATGCAGGAAATGGTACAAGGAAAGAACACCTAAAATATTTATTGACCTATTATTTATAATTTTTCCCCTGGGTTATACTACAGAAATAGTAAAAGGTAACTCTGAGATAATTCGGTACCATGATTAATATCACTGTTGAATTCCAGACACCTCTAGTTCAAATAATGGGAACTGAAGTGGACAATATACTTATGCCTTCAACAATGCCGGGGTTACGGTTCCTGAACCCCTATGTAGTTCAGAATCCAGGTATAACTCTTACGCCTCCAGAAATGTAACTGCAAAGCACAATGATTTCACACACACACACACACACACACACACACACACACACACACACACACACACACACACACACACACACACACACACACACACACACACACACACACACACACAGAGAGAGAGAGAGAGAGAGAGAGAGAACAGCTGAGTTTATTTATTAACGGTACATACCAGATGATGATTACAATACTGTACTGTATGTACAATTTATATTTACAGAGATGTTCGTCCTCATCATCACATTAAGTAGGTTGGGGAGGAGGAAATGTTGCTTTACAAAAATGAATTGTAATCTCAATTTTAGATTTTTCACTTTTTCATTTCTCTAAAAATGTTTCTGTACAGTACTTGATCTGTTTGATTTATAGGCCACCTTTCTCCCAATAAGGAATACCAAGGCTGCTCACAGTATTAAAGAACAGAATTAAAAACATGTTAAATAGTAAAAAGTAAACTATACACTAATTAAAATATATTTAGAATTAAAATACTTAAAAGCAGGTAACATTATGCTCAAAATCCTCCAAGGTAGGCTTCAGCAGTATGTGGACCGAGAACTCCCAGAAGTACAAGCTGAATTTCGAAGGGGCAGAGGAACTAGAGACCAAATTGCTAACATGTGCTGGATTATGGAGAAAACCAGAGAGTTGCAGAAAAACATCTACTTCTGCTTCATTGACTATGCAAAAGCCTTTGTTTGTGTGGACCACAGCAAACTATGGCAAGTCCTTAAAGAAATGGGAGTGCCTGACCACCTTGTCTATCTCCTGAGAAAATTATATGTGGGACAGGAACAAACAGTTAGAACTGGATGTGGAACAACTGATTGGTTCAAAATTCAGAAAGGAGTATGACATTTTGTCCCCATGCTTATTTAACTTATATGCAGAATACATCATGCGAAAGGCAGGATTGGAGGAATCCCAAACGAGAGTTAAGATTGCAGGAAGAAATATCAGCAGCCTCAGATATGCGGATGATACCACTCTAATGGCAGAAAATGAGGAAAAAAAGAACCTCTTAATGAGGGTGAAAGAGGATAGCGCAAAAATTGGTCTGAAGCTCAACATAAAATTTTAAAAAACTAAGATCATGGCCACTGGTCCCATCACCTCCTGGCAAATAGAAGGGGAATATATGGAGGCAGTGACAGATTTTACATTCCTGGGCTCCATGATCACTGCAGATGGTGACAGCATCCACGAAATTAAAAGACGCCTGCTTCTTGGGAGGAAAGTGATGACAAACCTGGACAGCATTTTCAAAAGCTGAGACAAAGGTCCACATAGTCAAAGCTATGGTTTTTCCAGTAGTGATGTATGGAAGTGAGAGCTGGACCATAAAGAAGGCTGACCGCCGAAGAATTGATGCTTTTGAATTGTGGTGCTGGAGGAGACTCTTGAGAGTCCCCTCGACTGCAAAGAGAACAAACCTATCCATTTTGAAGGAAATCAACCCAGAATGCTCGCTGGAAGGACAGATCATGAAGCTGAGGCTCCACTACTTTGGAGTGACATCATGTGGCACATCACTTAGAAAAGAAAATCTCTCTTCTATTTATGTATATCTCCTTTTCATCTCAGTTTCAAGTTTGTCAACAATAGTTTAAAAAATGTTGATATGGAATTTATCTCTGGCATTCAAATATACTTCTGGTGCATCTCTGTCATTGGGTACCTTTGTTCTGGTATGTTTGCGAGTTGTAGCTGCCTTGTAATCAACATCTGGTAGCATTTCCTTTGCAGCTGCTTCATATCTTTCACATTCATCTTGTGACTTGTAACAGTTGGTCAGCTAATGATACATACAGTTCTGCACATGTTTCCAAGTTCACATTCTCATTTTGTAGAACTTGGCATACTCTGTGCAAATTCTGCAAAATCACATTCCAAAATTCTATTTAAAAACAAATTCTAGCTCTTGCATCTTATCTGCAATATTATTTGCAGATAAGAAAGTGTGAAGGCAAGAGTAGAAAGGGACGACAGAGGACGAGATGGATGGACAGTGTCATTGAAGCTACTAACATGAATTTGACCCAACTCCGGGAGGCAGTGGAAGACAGGAGGGCCTGGTGTACTCTGGTCCATGCGGTCACAAAGAGTCGGACATGACTTAACGACTAAACAACAACAAAGCATTGAAAACTATCTTAACTTAAAAATGATATTCAGGGACTCAATCTTGATTGTTAAAAGCCTGCCTGAAAAGATGGGTCTACAGATGTAGGTGGAAGGATAAAAGGAACAGGGGCAGCCTGATTTCCCAAAGGAGAGCATTCCATAACCTGGGAGCTGCCATAGAGAAGATTCTCTCTTGTATCTCCGCCAACCATTCCTGTGCTGGTAGACCAAGAGAAGGGCCATCTCTGATTATCTTATATACCAAGAAGGCTCATATGAGGAAATATGGTCCCTTAGGTAGCCAGGACCCAGGCTATATAGGGCTTTATAGATAATGAAAATCACTTTGAAGTGGGCCTGGAAATGGACTGGTAGCCAGTGCAGTTGCTGTAACATAGATATTATATGCTCTGTGTACCTGGCTGCAGAGGTTTTTTTTTTGGGGGGGGGGGGTTGTTGTTTTTTTGCTGTAACCACATTCTTATTCATGATTTTCTTGAATGCCTCTGTATTATGCCCAGACAAGTCATGCACAAAATCTGGACCCAATTTTCACTAGCAGGAATTTATTGTTTTGGGCTTGATGTTTTTCATGTTTTTTTTTCTATGGTGTAATCCTTCCAGGCTGTCATGGTGTTCTCTCTGTTAGGGTTCTCTTCCATTGTGTTGACAATCTTTTCCATATAGTACATATAGTACCATGTGTTTGATCCTTAAAGGTCTTTAGGACCCCATGAGCTAC
The DNA here is from genome assembly GCF_051106095.1 of Pogona vitticeps. Taxonomy (NCBI): domain Eukaryota; kingdom Metazoa; phylum Chordata; class Lepidosauria; order Squamata; family Agamidae; genus Pogona; species Pogona vitticeps. The sequence continues at coordinate 48,599,655 of NC_135784.1, read as the reverse complement.
AGAATGAAGTAGAGAAGTTGTGTTGAGGGGGAAATAGACCATTGGCATTGAACTCATGGGGTTCTAGGTGTGCAGAGTCATTTTCCAATATCAAAACAACTTTTTTAGGCAGTCTCTTACTGACAAGGTACTTCCTGACTTTGTGGAAAATCATCCATGAAATCATTTCAGAAAAAAGAGATCTGCGTGTTTTGCAACAAAAAATCTTTACCTTTCATAAACTTTATGTTTTCCCTTCAATGCTTGGGGTTAGCAGCTTTATAGATAAATGCAGTCCTGATCATTTGTTCATTCACACAAAACAGTAGAGTTAGCCTATCCTTTTCTGTCTTAAATCCTGGTGTTTATTTCTCCCTTAGTAATAAACATTTTTGTGTGGCATTTTTCTGTCCCAGAATAGAGCAAGTTTTATTTGCATTGAAAATCTGTTCAGGCACATATCCTTTCTCCTCAATGGTTTTCTTGGTGGCATCTGGGAAATTGTTTGCTGCCTCTTGGTTAGCAGAAGCTGCTTCTCCTGTTAGCTAGACATTTTTTAAGTGTAACCTCTTTTTTGAAATTTTCAGAATATCCGTGAAGGCTTTCACGTCCGGGATCTAATGGTTGTTGTGTGTTTTTCAGGCTCTTTGGCCATGTTCTGAAGGTTGTCCTTCCTAACGTTTCGCCAGTCTCTGTGGCCGGCATCTCCAGAGGACAGCACTCTGTGCTCTGGTGTAGTGCTGTCCTCTGAAGATGCCAGCCACAGACACTGGTGAAACGTTAGTAAGAACAACCTTCAGAACACGGCCAAAAAGCCCAAAAAATCCACAACAGCCATTTCAGAATATCCTTTGCTTGCATAAAATGTTCCATCTTTAGATCCTTTAGAGAGCATGAAAGGAAATTCTCGCTTGTACTTTATAATATTTAATGTTTTACAACTGAATCCATTTAATTTTAAATTTTTTAAATCATTTTTGAAATTTTAAATATATTTTGAGTCAGTGACCGCAAAATAAATACTACTGCTGCTGCTGCTGCTGCTACTACTACTACTACTACTTTAGATCCTTCACCTTCCTTTTGTTTTAAGATGTCATATAAGGGCTTTGCTTTTTCTCATATCGAATTAGAGTCTATAGCTATGCCCAGGGCTTCAAAAATCCACTTGTCCCCTCATCTGTGACGAGTGCAAAAACACTGCTTGACCAGCCACAGCTCCTTCCATCTCTCCCTCCCTCCCTCCTTACCCTGAGACCCTCTCTCTCTTTCTCTCTCTCTCTTTCTCTGATCCTCTCTCTTGCAAGAAGAGAGTTCGAGTGGCACATAGATATATAGCTCTGCAGGAGAATGTAGAGTAGTCCCATGCTGGAGAATATGGAGATTCCCTGCTCCCTATTTCATCCGAAAGACCTGGCTCCTTAAGAGGCCAGGCACTTTTGCTTTCAGTTTTATTTTTTCCTGGAGACATTCAAAAGAAAGGCATTAAAAATACAGGCTTCATGACCCCACAGGCACGCAGGTAATAAAACAGCCTAAGTCTGAGTGTATATTTATTTTGGGTTTGTATGCATTGTTATGTAGAAAGTGCCTAATTTAAATTTACATTTAAGTTTAAACATAAGTTGCAAGGCTATAGTTCGGTCTGCTGGCTTGTGAACTTTTTGGTTGACTGGTGAGACATTGTAAAAGTTTTCAAGCCCTGACTGTGCCTTTCTTATAACAATCCAGCATCCACAGAAAAACTTCACTTTCAGTACATCATAATATGCTGTCTTGCAAAAAGTGCAAGTTCTTCATGCCTGCTTGTGTTACTGCAGTGATGGCTTCACTAATTTCTTTTTTTTTAAGACACCCTTATGCTGGATGCATTGATCTTGAAATGAGGGGTAGACATGGTCTAGAGGGGCGGGGTAAAAATAAAATAAATAAATAAAATAAATAAATAAATCGCAGCTGCAGACCTCAATCTGTGATACATACCAATCAATTCAAGCCTTACTTGCAGAGTCATGACTTTCCTCTGCTTCTTCAGAGTACTTCAGGTGTCACCAGTGACACTTCATTTGGGTCCCATGGTGTTTCCATGTTTTCAGCACTGAACTTCTTTAACAGCAGCCAAAGGACAAGAAAAGTCTCTATCAGAAGGGGGAAATGGAAAAACAATCTCTCCTCCCTCTGTAGACCAGCATGCCTCTGTGACCTTCCCCAGCCCATGTCAGCCACCTGTAATGTCCCAACACCTTCCATGGCTACAACATGGAGCTGACATGTCAAGAGAGAAGGCCAATCAGGCAACACCATCAGACCAGGGTGCTACACCAACAAGGGCCTCAGTAAGTCTAAAACTTTCCTTCCTCGGCCAATTCCTCAAAATGAATATCAGCACAGTGTTTGTTTGTTTGGGGAAAAATCTGTATAACCAAAACTGTACTGCTCAGACCCATGCAATTCAAGGGAGAAGTGTAGTTGATGTCTACAGGGTTCTAGAAATTATTTATCAGAAACATTTTAAAAGAGTTGCAGTACATTGCCAAAGTAATCCTAACTATGAATTACCGACTTATGACCACTGGGAAAACTACTAAATTCACTGCATTTATAGCACGCAGTGCTACAGTAGTATGAAAAAGACAGATTTAGTAGAATTTGAACTGAGGATGGGCTATTTCAAAGTTGTCATCTCAAGAAGGAAAACTGAAGTGTGTTAGGAAAGAAACAGACGACACTGAGAAAGACTCATTCAGAATTTAATCTCTCTTTCAAGGAACAGAAATATTATACCTGCAGAAGGAGTGATGTAACATTGAAGGGGATACCCAATGTGGTGTAGTGGGTAAAGTGATGTATTAGGACTCAGGAAGCCTTGGGTCAAATCCCAGCCCAGCCATGGAAACTCACTGGGATGTGGAACTGTTTAAACCACTCCTTAAACATCTCACTTACCTTGAAAGCCCTGTTATGATTGTTATAAGCTGGTTTGGACTTGATGGCACATAATAACAACATTAAATATTTCCATATTGGAGCCAGTGGAGCGCTCCAAGTAACTGCCTCCATAATTCTCAGGCTATAAGGAAAGATAAAATGAAGACTCTAACTAGTAAATATGTAGCAACTTATACCTATAGCTTCTGGGTCATAAATTCCAACTAGAGAAAACAAATCTCTTCTATCAAAGTGGGGAGGGGGAGGTCTGTGAGGCTACATCACTCTCCCTACTCTATCTAGATTCTAGAGAACTGCAAGCACCCAAGTGGAATTGCTAAGGGGAGTTTAGTGGGGAAACAACTCTTTGAATGGATGGTGAAGGTGGGGATCCTTTTCACCATATCTGTCATTTTGGGGGGGGGGGCGAAGTAATATCCCCATTCATAACTCTCAAGTGATCTTTTGAGTTTTCACTATGAATATTCAAAAATCTCAGTTTACCAGGAATTCCTCTTCAGCTGAAAAGTAATCAATCACCCATCTACAGAAAAGACAAAAGCCTATCTCACAGCCATAAATACTGCACTCCAAAGCCAACTACACCAGAGCACAGAGTGCTGTCCTCTGAAAATGCCGGCCACAGAGACTGGCAGAATGTCAGGAAGAACAACCTTCAGAACACGGCCAAAGAGCCCGAAAAACCCACAACAACCAATCAACAATGGACTGTTCTCCTGCCTTTTGATGGATTATCATGGGTATACTGATGAAAACCCACAGTTGAGGATGCAGAAACTGGTAGATGAAGGCACAGATAAAGTAGAGTTCATGGACTGTAACATACATATCCAGGAACATGGGGTGGCACTGCTGTGTGACATTAAAGGGTCTGCACAAAATTAGCCTACAGTAATATTCCAAACATTCAATGTAAAAATCACAGTCAAGTTATAATACTTTTGTCTTTATCAGTTTGTTTCTCTGTGTCTAGTAGAACAAATGGCTGTCTCAATGGGAATGTTATGTACAGTGACATTGCCTGAGAGAGAGAGAGAGAGAGAGAGCTAACTAAGCCTCACTAAACAGATATCCATAGTTATATGTGGCCATCAGGAAAGCTTTTTTCTTTCATCCATCTAAATGGCTTGCGTCCAGGAACAGGTCATTAGCTTGTGTACCTGTAATTTTGTGGTTCAGATAGTGTTTTCTGAACTAGAAATTCTTGTTCTGTTGCAGGTCCTTTCCAGCTGAAATAATTATTGCTATCCCTCTCTAAATGTGCCCTTTGTCTTTTCTTGGAGAAATCATTAAGATGGGGTTCAAATGCATGTTTCCTGTTGACTGGTATGTCAGCAGTGTCCTTTTGCACTATAGTACTGACAAAGAGACCTTTGGGTAGAGTGGGCGACATGGAAATAAATAAATTAAATTAAATTAAATAAATAAATAAATACATACATACATACATACATACATACATACATACATACATACATACATACATACACGCACACACGCACGCACGCACGCACGCATGCATGCATGCATGCATGCATGCATGTATGCATGCATGCATACATAAAACCACAGTGGCCTCTATTGTACAAATGCTGGAGAACCTTGCATTCTTGCTGCAAAAATTACCTACATGCCAGTGTATTTCCACAGAAGGAGTTAAGGTCTTCTCCTGTGGAAGCATCTGGTCTTTCATACAGGTCTTCTACCAGCAGTGGTATGTGGTCTTCTTCAATCTTTCTGCTAATTTTTAAAAAGTGCACACTTCCCAAATGCTATGAATTCATTTGACTATCACTATACATTAATTGATGTATGAGTAACATGAGCTACTGTGCATGAGTAACATGGGGATATCATTCTGTAGAATAAGATTACAGGTGTTGTGGTGGTGTCTATGTAGTTCATTTGTTCAGTCTGCAGCTGCTGGCTGTGAAGCTGGATCTGTTACAGGAGGCACATTATAACTTTCTTATTTTGCTTTTATGCCTGGCATAGCAACTGCCCTTGTAGCAGGACTGCAGCAACAACCTGCTCATCTCAATTCTACATAACAGCACTTAGTGTGTAGAACAAACTTTTATTGTCTCTAGTCCACCCTCTGCCAGAATGACTTAAAAGCATCCTAAGCTCAATAAATTGAAGAGACAAGAAATTATTATGGAGGGCAGGGAGATTTCATGGCTGCACTCTCTACTTTTTATAGAACCTTTCCTCCTGAATGCTTATGTATCAGCGATGCATGACATTGAAATTAGCACCTTCTACCATACTGTTAGCAATGTTAACAGGCTCGAGTGACTACAATGTGACATTAACATATTATTTAAGGAACAGTTGTGTGTCCAGCACATTCACTGCACTACAGTCAATTGCTTCACTAACATTTTACAGCTTATTCTAGCTTGAAAAACAAGATTCTCTTTATTAAGGCTTTTCCCCCATTCATTTTCTTTTCAAGCAAAGCCTCACTGGGTTCAACTGATAAAAGATTTTGAAGCTGCAGTAGAGGACAACTTATACTGGGAATGCAGGGCAAGTGGCAAACCCAAGCCATCATATAGGTGGCTGAGAAATGGAGAGCCTTTAACACTGGAGGTAATTTCTTTGTTGTTGTTGTAGCAGTAGTTTGGGGAGGTTGTTTGCTTTTCATTGTAATCATACCTGTGCTTTTCTTCCCTTTGCTGCTCATGCAACAACATTTCAGCTTCCTCTATTCATTCTACCATATTGCCCCCCCCCAATATCTTCTGGTGAGAGTTGCAGGAATGAAGAGGAACTTATTTCACCAGCATTGCCCATTCTTCAGGCAATACAACCCAAAGACTAGAGGGCTCCGTGTGCTTGTACATATCATATGGATCCCAAGAGTTCCTTGGTTGCTGAAAGCATCTCATTTCCTCTGCAGGAGCTCTTTACAATTCTCACAGTTTTCAAATTATTAATTTGCTTTGTTGTGCAAGTAATTATCTAGATATAAACTTGGCTTTCATTTGCAAATCTGATTTATTATAGGACCTGCTGGAATTATGTTTTGAAACACTAACTAGAATCTCAGTTTACATGTAATGTATAATTTGGCCCTAAAGGCTCCAAAGATCTGATAGTAAACCACGAGCCTGCATGATGATACATGGACAGCTTTATGGTGGAAGCTAGAAGCATACATTTGTGAATGAGAGTCAAATCTTAGCCCATTGTCCCTTAATCTTACACAATGGCTGATATCCTGCTCGTAGCATAAACTGGATTGTAACTTTCTATCCATTCCTCCCTGATAAATAAAACACCCATGCCATAATTCTTGGGAGTGTGCATATACCCCACCCCCCAAGTCATAGCTGGGTGCTTTGTTTACCAGGGAAGAATAGATGGGAAGATACATTTCGACTTAAGCTCTGAACAGGATTACAGCCCTTGTAAATTTATTCAGTGGGATGCCTTAATGTTTTTCTTACATTTATTGCAGCATACAGTAAGATACAGTATGTTTCACGGTGCCTTTTTTGCAACAAGAAGACTGTAACGTTTCTCCTAGTGCACAGATGAAATACTGTATCAGGGAAATGAGAGCTTGGAATGAAATTGAGGATTGTGGACAAAGAAGCAGGAATGCCTCTCTCCAAACCCAACTGGAGAGAGGCTGTTGCATAACGAACAAATCTAGTCAGAAAAGTCCTAGCCAACCAGATAATTCTCCCTCCCTTCCAGTACTGTAAAAAAAGAGATGGAAGTCTGTCTCTCTGTCCTTTGAACAAAGGCAGATTTTGCCTAGGGATGAGAGAGAGAACCACAGCATATGCATGGAATGGGAGCCAGAGGCTATTACAGCAGGACTTGTGTTTTGGCTTAGCTCTAGTCCATATGGCAATCCAGGAAAAGTCATTTCTAGATCCCCAAAGAAGAAAAGGTGTCTACCACATAAGTAATTCCATCAGAAAAGACTAATGGGCCTTATAACTAAATGGTTGTTGGGGTTTTTTGCAAAAATAAAGACGATAAATGACAGCTACCAAACACACAATGTGTTTTCTATTATTGGAAATGCTTCCGTAAGTTATGAATCATGGTGTTAATTGGTACTGACATATTTAACACAACGCCATGTGTCTTCCTTGAGAGAGAAGGATAGACATTTGCACATCTATAAATAAATAAAAGGCTCATTTTTCAACTGCTACTCACTATGACCTAGGATAAATTCATAAGAAAAACATAAGGAAATCCATAAGGAATAACACAATTATTATTAACTGCAGTTTGTGTGTACTTTTAGAAAAATATATGCCACTAACATTTTCACTAGCTGCCTTCCATGCTGAAAAAGTATCTATTACTACTTTTCTTTTCTGCTCTTTGTCTCTTCCCCATATTGACAGGAGGAATCCCACTATACTTTTGCAAAGATTTGTCAAGTTCCTTAGTGAAAATCATGAACTGAAGTATAACATTTATTTATCCATGCAAGGTAGAAACCGATTGATTATGATTAGCCAAGGACTTGCAGTCCCCTTCCACACTAGAAAATTACATCAAACAAAAAACACAAAACAAAACCCACCAAAGCCCTACTATTGTAGTCAAGGTTGATGAATGTTTGTTAAATCCCCACTGATTAGTGATTGCAGAGAATGTTCTCTAAGTATACAGGCCTTTAACACAATGGTCCTCTGAATATTAAGAACATTTACCTTGTTAATGGTAATGTGAATGGAACTGGGGTAGAAACTCCTCTGAGATTATAATTCTTGCAAATAGGATGGAAATATCAGTTAGTACTTGCCTTCCTGTCTTGTTTGTTCTGTGTTAGAAAAGGAAACCTCTCTTGCAAGCAGTCCTTTATTCTACCTGTGTCCCCAGGAGTGTGTGTTTGGGTTGTACTATTATTTCATATAACAGTTGGGATACCATGTGCTTGAATGCTCTTTATAACAAAACAAACAAAAAAGTCTTACAAGGAACTGTACAGGGAAAAGGTTAGGAGGAGGTGCTGATAAATATTGAGCCTTTCCCAGAAAAAAAAAATGAGCTAGGAAGCTGTAACTGCCACACTATTCTACATATTCCCCCAGGAAGTCAATGCACTTGCGACATCTGTCCTGCAGCTTCTTAAATTGTATTGTATTTTAATTGCTGTAAGCCGCCCAGAGACCTTTGGGTAGTGTGGGCGGCATATAAATTAAATAAATAAATAAATAAATAAGTCCCTGCAAATAAAATTCTTCCAACTGCTGGTGTAACCACTCATTTGCAGCATTAGTTGCCTCCAGAACACTCTCAAATTGTTGTCCCTTTAGGTGTTTTTTGAGTTAGGGGAACAGATAATAGAAGGAGCCAGGCTGGGAGTATAGGGTGGATGGGGCATCACTTGAAAGCCTAAGCACGTCAATTTTGCCATTGTTTCACCTGTAGTATATGACGAGGCATTGTAATGCAACAGGATGACACCTTTGGAGAGCTTTCTTGATGTTTTTCCTTGATGTTTTGCTTCAACTTCATCAATAAAGCACAGTAATATTTTGCATTGATGGTTGAACCTGTTGGAGGTAGTCCACCAGTAGAACTCCCTTCTTATCCCAAAAACTGTTGCCATTTGCTTCTGCATCAACCTTTGCACTCAGAACTTCTTTGGCCTGGGGGAACCACTGTGCCTCCATTCCTTAGACTGTTCCTTTGTCTCAGGATCATAACAGTAGAGCCATGTCTCATCACCAGTTACCAGTTTGCCCAGGAAATCTCACTCATTTCTTGCAAAATGTTCCAAAACAGCCACCGATGACTCCACACGTTTCCTCTTTTGTTCGGTTGTTAAACGTTTGGGGATCCACTGTGCTTCCAGCTTTCTCATGTCCAAGTCGTCGTGGATAATGGCACCAACTCTCTCACGTGATATTCTCAGATATATAGCAATACTTTTGGCTGATATTCATGATCATGTCATGGATGGCTTTAAGATTTACAGGCACAGAGACAGAAACAGGCCTTCCACTGGGTTTCTCACTTTCCACACCAAAATGGGCAGTTTAAAAATTGACAATCAAACGTTTAACTGTTGCATATGAAGGCCCACTGTCACCCACAGTTTGTGACATTTCATCATGGATCTGCTTTGCATCTTTCCCTTGGAGAAACAGGAACTTGATTATGGTCCTATGCTCTTCCACATTGAACTTTTCTGGAGGTGCTGCCATGTTCACTTTGGACCGGAAAATGAAAGTTCAGTTAAAATCATAGGTAGTTGATTTTTGCACCATTGAATATAGATAAATTGGTCATTACACCCTGCAATTTATAGCTTCCTAGCTCAATTATTTCTGGGTAAGGCTCAATACTTATCAGCTCCCCTGTGTATGCTGGAACTCTTTCCACTGCCTTCTAATTGTGTGAAGAGAATATGTTTCTAGGAATGAACATTAAATAATCTGAGGCGTCACCTGTAGTCTATGCATCAAAACTGATCCCATGTCCGTGAAAAGAACTAGACCTTCTTCACCCACACATTATACCCACTCTCAATTGTTATGTTCTGAAATGTCATTTTTTAGGAATGAGTGGGATTTTTTATTACTCTGCACAAACAATGAGCAGAAATAGACATACTTGTAAGGACCAAAATTAAAATGAGCTAATCCCAGGATTGTCAGGAATAAATCATGCTGGCTGTCAAATCCAACTCAATTTTCTTAGAATTTGAAAGAGGATTTTCATAGCTGGTGTTATAGTTTTAGACTTATATCTACTGGATAGCACTATAGATCTTGGTCTCTCATAAATCCTTTATTATTATATTACACACTTTGGTCAGATCATACCGAAAACTCCACAGCTGATGTACACATCTGTTAAGTTGCATTTAAACTCTTCAAATGAAATTTGCTGAAAGCATGGGCTATAGCTGTATAGCCAGAATATCCTCCTGTGTTTATTTCATCAGTCAATGAAAGGGTATTTATTTTTATAACTTCTGTTTTTACTGCCCAGGGAAGAATACAAATTGAAAATGGAGCTTTGATCATAACAAACCTAAACTTGTCAGATTCTGGCATTTACCAGTGTATAGCAGAAAACAAACATGGCACAATATATTCCAGTGCTGATCTCAGAGTTGTAGGTAAGTCTAAACATTCCTGTCTGGTTTGTATTTATTGTCATTAAATTGTCTTTCTCCCCCTACTCCCATGCTGCCATGGTTGTCATACTAACAAGAACCTTGAAAAAGTGGGGAAAATAAAATATTATCACAGCAAGCAACTCCTTATCTGCATTGCTGTTTTTCTTTTTTTAACTCACATGCATCTGGAAGAACTGCTGATGAGGGAAGCAACACCAGCCCAATGTGTTTTACAACCCAATCATTCACTGTTTTAAAACAAGGACACCAAGATAAATTATTAATTAGGGGGAGAGGAGAGACAAAGGCTTGGATGTCAGCCCAGAGATTAAAACTAATCACACGATCTGGAAGGAACGTCGCCTTGGCACATTACTCAGTAGCTCTGACCTTCTGCATCAAAGCCCTAGTATTCCTTGGAGAGCAATGTCGTTTAAAAGAAACAAGGTGGCTTCCTATGACCTCTTATTTGATTATGGACAGAAGGGGCAGTCTTTTAGTCATGGAGGTGATGCCAGCTTGTTTTTAAAAACAAACGGTTAATGCTGACCAGAAAGGAGTGCTGGAGTGTGGCAGAGCTCCTGGTGGATTGAAATAGCAAGCACCTTTTTTATGATAAAGATAGTAGCGAGGGAAACCTGAAGATCAACTTGTATGGCTTTAAACAGCTTGATCACCCCCTCCCCACTCATTGTTAAGATCAACAGAAGTGGCAGCCACAATGAAACAACCACCTGCCCCAACAAGCTCTGGCTAATGGAGTCAACTATTTGAAGCCAATGCTGTCAACATCCAAGATTGCATTTAGCTCCTCACCAGTAACATGATCTGTACTGTACTGCTGAAAGTCCACTCATTGTCTGTTCTAAATAGAAAGTAAAGTTTTTCTGTGTTGTTGCCTATTGAAATAAGCCCTACACTGCCCTTACTTACTCTACTTGCCATTGGCAAGGTGAAAGGGGTGATTCGCTCTGCCGTCATCCTCATACAAACAGAAACAAGACTGTAGAAAATAGATTCTTGCTCATGTGTAGACTCTTATCTGTGAACATGAATCCTGGAAAAATATGGGTGTTTGCTCACTTCAACAGTTTATACATCTTCAGGAACCTCTCCTCTTCAGAGGATGTGCGACTGAATGTGATAATAACCAAACAGAGCTATTTATTTCTGCATGAGAAGAAAACCTGTAGATGCAAATCTAAACAGAGTTGTTAATTAGAACATTGATTGCATGGTTATCAGTTTGAGAGCTTTCTGTGCAGAATTCAGCATCAGATATTTGAACACAATAAAATTGTGCAAGTCACTTAAATCTAGATTGAGCAGTGAATGTGAGTCCCAAATCAAATTAGCAATCTGTTTATATAATAACATTTTGGATGGCAGTATTTCTCTTGTCTTAAGCTACGTATTGCTAAAGAACATTATTCTCTCTCCACCCCATTCCTCTTGCAAACACTTACATTCAAAAGGTTCATTTTTATTCAGAATATTGGCTGGCATGGATTAAGCAACATAAGGCATAATGTGATAGAGTGTTTCCCACTTAGTTGTGCGAATGATTAAGATAATGTCTTCACCTTCTATTAAATGCTCAGTCTGCCTCCTTTTCGCAACCAAAGCTTCCTAAACAAAACAATATTGCGCAATCTATTAATTCAGTACAGAGAGTCCTGAATTATAAGATTCTTTTGCAAAATGTATTGTAAACATCACCTAAAATGGTTGGGGACAACATGAGGCTTGCTTACACCTTGTTGCCTCCTCATTTTTGTCCCTGCCACTGCCACCTTTTGGTAGCACAGCACTGATAAAAAAAATGTCCACAGTTTTGCATGAAAACAATGTGCATGGGGCAATAAAGTCAATGACTGAATATTTAAAATTGTAGAACAACAGCAGTAGAAAAAGAGTTTTATCCTCATGTCCTAAGTATAAATTTCCACTAGATATCTGTTTGACCACAGTGGGAAATAAAGATGCTCAACTATCTACAGCAGTGCTTCCCAGCCTTGAGTAACCCAGGTGTTCCTGGACTTCAACTCCCAGAAACCCCAGCCAGCATAGCTAATGGTGAAAGCTTCTGGCAATTGCAGTCCAAGAACACCTGGGTTATCCAAGGTTGGGAACCATTGATTTACACCATTAGTATGATCCAATACTGCTTTTATATGCTTTATTGAAGAGAAAGCATGACCTTAATTGTAGATGAAATAAGTGGCATTTTAGTGTTTTTAGTTCAGTGTTATATTAGCATTTTTAAATTTGTTGTTAAAATAAAGATGGAAAATAAAGAAAGACTGTGGAAATGCAATGGAGGACATGAAAGAGCAGCCGCATTTTGTAATTAATGTTTTTTTTTTTCTTATGCCAGCTTCTGCTCCTGACTTCTCTAAAAGTCCAGTGAAGAAACTGATTCAGCTTCTAATGGGCAGTACAGCTCATTTTGAGTGCAAGCCAAGAGCTTCCCCTAAAGCAACAATTACTTGGAAAAAGGGAGGTGAGCTGCTCCAAGAAAATGAAAGGTATCATGTAAAATTGTGAATGTTTTCATATGACAGTTCAATTAATATTTTTAGTTGCTGTCCTAAAAACCAAAAAGGAGTATGCACACAATTTGTTTTAAAATTAAAATCAGAAAGCAACAATGCAAAGGACTTTAGTTCCAATTAAACCAGCATAACCACTCACCAACTATCCTCTCTTTTGTTTGTGGGAGGTTGAAAGGGGGGGGGTAAGTCAGGTCATCTTTTTTTGCAGAGATGAATGGAGAGGATCCATTTCTCCCAGATGCATTGTTGTTTTAGCAAGAGGTTTCATTTCAGTCAGGTTTCTGCCACTGAATAGGCTATGGACATGTTTAGCCTGGATGTTGGTCCTATGCCACAACACTTTGAGCTATAATAAAGTGAAATTGTGTTCATTTTACACCACAGCATGTCTTCTTCCCATCCTCACCCCTTCTTACGCCGCTGCCACATAATTCATGCAATTATTCTAAAAGTGATTTGGCTTCTACATTTGCCCATTATTGGATTCTATGCAAGACCACGAAAATCACATTTAGTTGTCTTGTCTTGTCTTGTCTTGTCTTGTCTTGTCTTGTCTTTATTTATTTATTTATTTATTTATTTATTTATTTATTTATTTATTTATTTATTTATTTATTTATTTATTTATTTATTTATTTATTTATTTATTTATACCCCACCCATCTGGCCTATAAGACCACTCTATAAATAAATAAATACATTTATTTAGTATATTTATTTAATATATTTAATTGTCTTATTTCACAAGATAATTAAATATACTAAAATTACAATAAAAATCCTAATCGGTGATTAATCTCTTAACATTACATATAGAGAGACACTTATATGCAAAAAACAATTAGGAGGGAAGCCTGACTGAATTCAGTAGGGCCTCCTTGTGAGTAATTAGTAACAGATTAATCTTAAACAGCTAAGACTGCAGTGTGAACACTTACTGGAACATTACAGCACAAATACTGGCTAAAATCCAGAAGTACGTCATAACAACAGTAGGCCATTTTGAATCAGTGGAACCTATGGAGGAGCTGACTCACCAAATCGCTATTGATTCAGTGGCTCTACTGTAATATCACTTACTGCACTATCACTTACTGCATAGGATTTCAGCCACTGAATTGTGGTTGCTGCTGCTTTTTGATGACAGAGTAGAACAAATTCAGAGGTGCACAGATCCACTTTGTCCCCTTAGATCCCCTGAAATTTCATGTCTCACTGCTGAATTTCATCCTCAGCAAGACATCACTGATGTTATCTTTGCATAGGTGCCTGCTTCACTTTCATTTCACTGCGTTCACTTTACTGACTTCACACACCATGGTGGGCATTATATAAACCAGCATTGGGAAGCATGAATCTGTGGGTCACATATGCAACTTGTCTGTTCTTGCACACCTCAAGATATTTGCCCAAAACCAGAGCTGAATTACATATATAATGACATCAATATATGATTATGTCAGGAAAAGGAAGCAAGAGCGAGGTGGGGAAAAATAGGATAGTGAAGGAACACATGGGGACACGTATAGTTATGCAAACTTAAGCCATATTTAATTTGGTTGTGTGACTGAAGGAATTATGGCAATGGGATCCCAGGTCAGTATTTTCAGAATATAATGACGTCAATTGCTTACTGTTCAAGTTTATATGAAGATATACTGCAGAAGGCTTGCATTTCTGTGAATGTGTATCAAAGATCAAAATATGTACAACAGCTTTCTGCTGTCCTTGAAATACAAAGGATACAAGTGGATATGACAGAATCATACCTAGCAGCTTTCCTCCTCAGTTCTTGTTCACTATCCTGCATATCACCACTGTTGCCTTCCTTTTTTCCACATGAGAAAGTTAACAAAAAATTCCCTGCTGCTGAAATGAAGAAGCTGCTTGAAGTGTCAGAATCAGCTTCTTGCCATTGTCCACTATACTTTTCTGGGTGGGTGGGTTGTTTTGTTCTGTTTTGTTCTGGGGGCCCTTCAAGCACAGACGTTTTGAGGAAAATGACATACATACAAATATTTAGAAGGCTTTTAAGAAATAAGAAAATAGGATACAGTGGCCAGAATCCACACATAGAGCTATCACTGTGAAAGTGGCGGCGGCTATTTCATAAAGTGCCAGGGGTGTTCTGTGCACACAACCAATAGCTCACTAAACAGCCTTTTCTGCAGTAAGCTGTACCTGCTGCACACAGTAAATAACAACAGAATTCTGGCCAAGGGAAAACATCTCAGTATCCGTAAAGGTAAGTATTTTATGTATCTCCTACTCACTTTCACAAAACTATTTGTTAGACATAACAGGTTAGGGCAACAGATGATCCTCTTAGTTGTAGCAAATGAACCTTTTCCCATCCGAGGCACCTAGGTTGCAGATACATAGCTTCATCAACTTACTCCTACCAGAAGCAACATAACAGTGTCGTAGTGATTGGGGAAGTATTGAACAAACTCATTTTGTATGCTGTTTCTGTTCTTTAGGTAGTGAAGCTCATAGGACAATTGAAGCATGTCCGTATTTCTATTACAATTATCTTCAGATAGTATGACTGATATCATTGAATATATTGTCTAGATCAGTGGTTCCCAATCTTGGGTCCTTAGATGTTCTTGCTCTAAAACTACTCAAAAGCCTTCATCACTATCTGTGCTGGCCAGGATTTCTGGGAGTTGTAGTCCAAGAACATCTGGGGACACAAGTTTGGAAATAACTGATCTAGATCTATAGATCATATAGATCTATATTTAGAGCAAGTTAGAAATATGTGAAACTAGCTTTCTTATTTCCATATAGTTTTCTGCTTTGCCTCTCCATAATTCTATTTGGTGACATAAGGTTGTAGTTGTGAGGCTACATTTAGCCCATAAAGGTATTTTTGTGGTTCCTGGTCTCCCAGATTTCCTAGCCAAAGTCACCTGTATCAACAAAAGCTTTGCTGTTCCTGGAAGCATCAAGAAATGGTGGTTCTCCTTTCAAAATCAAGGGTAGATTTTATCCCTTTTGTTTTTCATTCTTCTCAGGTTTGGGAATTTTTGGTGGTTCGTATAGTCCATGGAGAACCCAGAAGCACAAAATTGGCTCTTAGACACACTCCAGTTATCCATCCTTTTTTACTGGAAAGCAGCAGAAAGTGTGTATTTTTCCAAACAACTTACAGGCATAAGGTGTTCTCCCTTTTTTTATTACATGGAACAGCAGTTCCTCCTTTAATGGATAATAGCCATAGACAAGTGAATATATGTTGACTGGTTCTGTATGAAAAGGCACATTAATATGCAAATCAGAATGAATGTCCCATTGAGCAGAGAAATGGGTACTGATAAACAACTGCAGTGGATTGTGCATTCCATTCCACTTCCCAATACACATTCTGATTATATTACCCTCCTTCTAACTCAAGTGTGAGATGTTACATTTAGCTACGATTTCCTTTAACCTCAAATATGTATATTGAATAGATGCAGGAACTATTTATTTTAGGAAGAAAGGGGCAACTAAGGGAGAATGTTATAGAGGTGAATAAAATAATGCATGAAGCAGAGAAAGAGAATAGGGAGACCACTTTCTCTATCATAAAAGTAGAACCCTTCATCATCCACTGATACTGAAAAGAGTGAGATTCAGGACAGATATCCTTCATACATCACATAACTGATGTATTTTGTTTTACAAGTCATGGTGATAGTCTCATTCTCTATGAATTTGTTCAGTCTACTTTTAAAGCTCCCCAAGCTAATAGCTATTGGGCTATTAGTCCTTGTCACTGACAAGATCAAAGGTAACATGTCTCTGAATACCAGCTGTAGTGGTATTTTACAATCATGTCTTGCTTGCAGGTTTTGCATCTAGTTGATTTCTTTGTGAATCAAGAAGTTGACTTGGTAGGCATTTTGCCTGATCCAACATGGATCTTTTTCTGTTCTTATAAAAGAAGGCTTGGGATAATATTCAGGAATGATTGCCAGTATTGATACCAAAAACTGAAGATGGTGGACTTCCAAAGCATCCATAGAGTAGATAACTATATACAGTGGTGCCCCGCATAGCGAGGTTAATCCGTTCCAGATTAACCCTCGCTATGAGGAAACATTGCTAAACAGGATACAAAATGCTATTGGAACGCATTAAACTTAGTTTAATGCATTCCAGTGGCTTCTATACTCACCGTTAAGTGAAGTTTCCTCATAGCACCGCCATTTTCGCGCCCTCGGTAAGCAAGGGCAGGGCGCGAAAATGGTTGCGGCGGCCATTTTGGGTCATCCGGAGGCCATTTTGGAGCCACCGAGCATCTGATTTCCCAGCGTCGCAATGCGAAGATCGGTAAGCGAAATGCTTACTGATCTTCGCAATGTGAGTTTTGGCCATAGAGGCCATCGGTAAGCGATCGCATTAGCGATCTCAAAAAAGAGATCGCTATGCGATTTCGTCGTTATACGGTGCGCTCGTTAAGCGAGGCACCACTGTACAGCTACCACTGTAGTCATAAAGTTGAGAACATATGTATTGGGTAGCTGACAGTGGTGGCAGGAATTATGAAAAGCATGTAGGAGAAATTGTATGAACTGGACAAGAAGACAGTGTTTAGATAATACTTCTAGGCTACATCAATCACACACAGATATGCATATAAACCCACTATACAGTATTCAAATACAGTGTGTTACAGTGTATAGCATAAGCTTCATAGGGCTCACTAATGACATTTGTTGAAGAACTAATGTCAAGTCTGGAAATGGGAAGACAATTTGCTAAAATTTTGCTCTTTCTGAATTAAGCTGTCTTGATTTGATAAGCCATTATCAAGCAATTCTCAAGGTCCATGAGATTCTTCACCTCCAGGCAAGAGTGAGAAAAACATTTTTTTTCCTCATCAAGATTTTTTGTCAAACGCACACAGACTTTATGCAAAACTTTTGTTCCTTCCCTTTCAGGAGCAAAACATATGCACCACAGTACAACTTTTTTATTATTAAAAATTACAACAAAAACAAAACAAAGAATATGAAAAACAAAGAATATAAAAAGAAAAACCATGTAACTAAAAAATTAACATAAATCCATTTAACCAGTACAAGAAAGAACAATGTGCTCTCCTCACAGGAACAATTTAGAGAAATGATGTTCTTCCCCATATGGAGTCTCCTACCTGTTCCAGAACTGCATTGATTCCAGCAAAGGTGTGCAACCTTTCCCCTTTATTAATGCACAGTCAGTAAATTGTGCCCGGATATCTATTAAAACATCCTTATTTAACAAACCATTTTAAACTTTGAGATTATACATAATGGCACAGATTTCATTGTACCATTCATTTACTTGGAAATCATATTTTACTTTCCAGTTCTTTGCCGTTATTAATCTTGCCAATGTTACTACATTTAATAATGTTTCTTTTGTAGTTCATTTCCATTGCTCCTTATTAAATATCAGTAAAAGGATACAACTTTCTATTTAACTTATTTCATTTATTTCCTTAAAATATAACTGCCAGATTTTGCTATATTTTTGCATTTCTACCACATAGGAAAATAACACATCTTAAAAAAAATAATATGTATTTAATTTAATTTAAGTGGAGTTAAATTAATATAAACTAATTTGTACAATTTTTCCTTTATCCTTATAGACATAGACTGCAATATACTTATATCCCATATATTTTTCCACACCTTACTTCGGTACGCACTTCCTCTTCCATGTCATGTTCCCTCATTAATTAAAAAAAATCTTGTTCATCATCGGCTTCTAATAGTATTTTATGAATTTTATTTGTTAAACCTTTTATTATCTTTTAAATTTATTTTTTCCTTCTGCAGTACCATTTCATCAAACTTCATAAGCTTCCTATATGTACTATATTTAACCTAATATTTAAGCCACTGCTCTAATTGAATAAGTTTATTTTCTCCATTCCTATTTGCTCTTTAATTTGTTCTTTATTCACAATCTTTTCTAACCCATCTTTTATCCTACTAACTTGTTTCATCCACCAATATTCCTTCTAAATTCCACTTCGAGTTTTCTGGAAATTCCTCCAGTTCTACCACTGGATGTAAAGGGGGAATTGATGGAATCAACATGTTCCTATACTTGTTCAAAATTATAGGAATATTTTTAAAAGGAGGCTTGTCAATTTTTTAAACATGTTCTTATTATATTGTCTAAATAAGGTATTATCAGAGTCCCCACTATCCTGTAAGTCTATATCTAACCATATTAAATTATTAAACTGAGATTTTATATCAACTATTTGTCTCATTTGATTACATATATAATAAAGTTTTAAATTAGGAAAAACATAACCCTCCATTTTTTTTGATATTTATACCACCTCTTCTTATTTAGCCTTGCTTTTTATATTCATTACAAAATGCATTAATCATATTTGCCAATCTTTCAGCTCTTCTTCAGTTACCCCTTTCCATAATAACCTAAATAAAAAATTAATCTTAAGTAAAATCTTCATTTTACATACCATTATTCTACTGAACCATGAGAATCCAGTCTTTCTAAAATCATCTAATTATATTTTTTTTGTTTCAACTGGTTTAAATTTACTCCTTTCAAACATTGTAAACTCTTCTGAATATTTATACCTAAGTATTTAATATTTTTAAAAATATTAACTTCAATTTTTCTCCTAATTAATTTTCACAGAACAATTGAGAGTTTTTTAAAATTACAAACACTCTCTCCACTGACTCTAATCCATGACGATCCATGCACAAAGTAGCATTGTTTTTATTTTGTGCAGTTTCTATGGAGACATTATTTGCATTTCAGTATTTGTGAAATGTTGCTTCATATGCACGAAAACCGATCTCATCTCCTCTTAAAAGATCAAACAAACAAACAAACAAAAAGATCCAAAACATTCCCTTGTCCTTGTGTCCAAGGATGACTTCTTGCTGTCCCCTAACAGAGCAGAGCAGAAATGTGTATAAAAATATTCTTACTTATCAACTTCTTCCATCCTGATATATGTTGTGACACTAAAAGAAATAAAAAGCAAAAGACATAGAAAAGAAACAGTTGCTCAACTACAGTGGTGCCTTGATTTATGACGATAACCTGTTCCAGAAGATGGACGTAACTTGAAATGGCCGTAAGTCGAAGCACCATTTCCCATAGGAATGCACTGAAATGCAATTAATCCATTCCGGCCAAGGAAAAATATCACAAAACAATCACTGCAAGACTCATTGGAAACACGATTAAGCCCCTCCAGCTGAAGGGGGGGGGGAGAAAAACAATCAAGCATGCAAGACCCATTGGAAATGCACAGAAAACAAATGGAGCAGATCGGAAATGCACAGAGAACAAAGGAAAAAGCAAGGAAGCATACAGGACCCATAGGAAATGGAGAAAAGCCCCCCCAAAAGCAACCAAAGCCCCCAAGACCCATCTGAAATGGGAGGAAAGCCAACAAACAAACCCCCAAGACCCATTGGAAATGGGGGGGGAGCCAAAAAACAAACAAACCCCCAAAGACCCATCAGAAATGGGGGGAAAACCAAGAAACAAACAAAGCCCCCAAGACCCATCGGAAATGGGAAAAAACACTCCAAAAAGCAACAACCCCCCAAAGATCCTTCGGAAATGCGGGGGGAACATCCCAACCCCCCCAAGACCCATCACAGCACAGAAACATACCCCCCCCAGCTCAAAACCATGTTGCAAAAACACCCAGAACAGTTTTTTAAAAACAGAAAATAGCACCTTCCCTTATCAGGCAGCCCGAAGCCTCCCTGCAAACACACACACACACATACACATGCTCACCCAGAAACAGAAGGAGGCAGTCCCAAGCCTCCCCCAATAACGTACGCTCTCTAACTCCTGGGGCAAAAGAGCTTCAAAGAAGCAGCCTCGTCCCCACCTACAGTTAGAAATTTGAATTTCCCACCTTTTTCCCCTGCCTTTTTCTGTTCATAAGTGGAAGCTCCGGTTGCAAGTAGAAGCAAAATTTTGCAACTGGAGATGGTTGAAACTCGAAATGCTCGTAAGTAGGGATGTTCGTAAGTCGAGGCACCACTGTACTTAGTTGGGAATGGAAAAATGACAACAGATGACAAAGAAATGGCAGAAGTGCTTAATTTCTATTTTAGCTCTATCTTCTCCCAAAAGATAGTCTATGATCATTCAAGCAAATATGAAGTATAAGTGGAGAGAATAAGATTGCAGTTCAAGGTTGATAAACAAAAAGCCAAGGAACATCTTATTACTTTCAATGAATTCCTATCTCCAAGGCTGGCTGAACTGCATCGAAGAGTACTGGGAGAAGATCTCAGAACCAAAGTCTATTATTTTCAAGAAATCATGGAAGATAGGTGGAATGTCTAATGATTGGCTAATGTAATCACTATCTTCAAAAAAGGGGAAAAGGAGAAACATGGGAACTATAGACAAGACAGTTTGACATCAATCCTGAGGATAATTCTTGAGCAGATCATAAGTGGTCACTCTGTAAGCACCTTGAAAACATTGTAGTAGTGACTAGACTCTAAGATAGAATTGTCAAGATCAAACCCTGCCAGACTAATCTTGTCTGACTTTTTTGATTGGGTAATATCCCTGGCAGATGATAGGGATGCTATAGACATAATATACCTTCACTTCAGCGAAACCACTTGTTAAGTGCTGTATTATGATTAGTAAAATAACTAGGTCTGAGCTGGATAAAACAACTATCAGGTGAATCCACATTTGGTTAAGGAATCATACCCAGAAAGAATTTAGCAATGGCTCCTTCTCAAACAAGGAGGAGAGAGCAAGGGAGTACCACAAGGCTTAGTCTTAGGCACTGAACATTTTTCTTCAAACTTTTTTATTATTGACTTGGATGAAAGAGTGTGCATAATTCTTATCAGATTTGTAGATGACACAAAATTGAATGGAGTAGCTGGAAGGCAGAGAAGAAATTCAAAAAGATTTTAATAGATTCAAGCACTGGACTGAAAACAACTGAATTAAATTTAATCTGGAGAATTGCAAAGTTATACACCTCAAGGAAAAAGAAACCAAATGCTCCATTACAAGGAGCAGGAACAGTACTGAGCAACAAGGATCTCAGAATTGTTGTAGATCACAAGCTGAATATGAGCCAGCAATATGATGCTGCTGCAAAAAATACAAATGTTATCTTAGACTTCAATAACAGAAACACAGTCTCCAAATTACATGAAGAGTACTTTAGAGTAGTTTTCCTTTACTTGACTCTGGTTAGGCCTCATCTTGAGTACTGCATCCAGTCCCAGATAAACTGGTTCAGAGGAAGGTAATAAGAATAACGAGGGGAGGGGAATGCAAATCCTATGAGGAAAGACTGAAAGAGCTGGAAATGTTTAGCCTTGAGAAAAGAAGGCTGAGAGGAGATATGATTGGACTCTTCAAATACTTGAAAGGTTGACATATAGAACAGAGGAAGGACTTGTTATCATTCATTTCAGGATGCAAGACATACAATAATTGGATCAAGTTACAGGAAGCCAGATTTTGGTTAAATATCAGGAAAAACTTCTTAACTGGAGCAGCATGACAGTGAAATGAGTTATCCTGGCAGGTGGTGAGCGCTCCAATTTCAGAATCATTGAATAGAAACTTAGACAGCCACCTGACACATATACTGTATTTTTCCGTTTACAAGAAACCCAAAGTATAAGATGAACCCCCCTTTTTGCTAAGCCCATTGCCTTGGCAAAAGGCAAGGAAAGTGGCTGTCAAATTGACTGAGGCTTTTTGAGAAGGAGGTTAACAAAAGGCACGTCTTCTCAAAAGCCGAGGGCATGCTGGGTTTAGCAGAAAAGCAAGGAAAGCCGTTGCTCCCTTTCCTTTGCTAAGGAGGCAGGAAGAGGCGCCCCAGCACACGCCTCCTGCTGCCTCCACCATGGGAGGGGACAAGGCAGCAGTGATTGGGTGGGGCAGAAGGCAACAGCCAGAGGCGCCGGAGTGCAGGTGAATGCTCCTTTGCCTATGCCTCCTGCTGTCTCCGCCCATGGAGGGGACAAGGCAGAGACTGAGTTCGCTGGGGGTGGTGATCAGGCAGGTGGGGGGGGGGAAGGCAGCAGCAGGAGGTGCCGGAGCGTGCGTGAATACTCCTTCACCTATGCCTCCTTCTGTCTCCACCCCTGGAGGGGACAGAGGAAAAGACTAAGCTGAGTCCCTCAGTCTCGCTGGAGGTGATGGTCGGGCGTGTGGGGGGGAGGCAGGCATCAAGAGGCGCTGGAGCCCATGTGAATGCTCCTTCGCCTCCATCTCTGTCTCTTGCTGCTGTCTCGGGCACGGAGGGGTCAAGCTGTGAGCTCTGAAAGAGGCAACTGGGCGACAGCAGCAGCAGCAAGAGACACCCGAGCGCACACACGTGCAACTGCTTCCTTCCATTTATAAGATGACCCTCAATTTTTCCTCTAATTATTTTAGGAAAAAGTGTCATTTTGTACATGGTAAAATACGGTACTTTGATGTGGATTCCTGCATTGACTGGGAGGTTGGACTCAATGGTTTTATAGGCCCCTTCCAACTCCATTATTCTATGGTTCTGTGATGGGAAAAGTGAGTATTTATATCCCTATGTCCATGATACCTGGGATCACCTGTTTGATATGTGCCATTATCAGCAGTATTATAAGGCAGACATGCACACAAAACAAGGAATGCACCACAGATAGTTAAAATGACTGCTACTCAGCAGTGGATAGTTTGTTGTTGTTATTTTTCTAAAAACACATTGTGAAGAAATGAACCTGTTTCATAGCAAATCTGCCAACAATACAAATTATCCTGGATAGGTGAAGTAATACCAAGGAGACTAATAAAGTCAGGCAACCTAGCAGTACTTTGACAGATAGAATAAATGCTGACAAAAACAAGGTAATGTCTCTTGGAGAGGAGAAATTGAACTACTCATGTACAAGACTGGGTTGTTATAAATTATGCTGCAGATGCATAGACTGGAGCATCATTTTGTGCAGAGTTCAATGAATACATTTTCTCTGTCTGCAGCAGCAATCAAACTAAACTCAGGTATGAAAATGGGATAGAAAATAATACTTGTGATGTTGCTACAAAAATCGATGTTAATGCCCTTAGACTTTGAATGTTCCATGTTGCCCTGATCATCCTTTCTCAAAGGCAGAAGGGAAGTGGAGGATGTCAGGTGAAGATGTAAAAGAATTGAGAGATTTCCCTCTAAACTGTAAAAAGGATGAAGCGGTAAGTAGTTTTGTTTGAGAGGAAGAGTAATTTCATGGGAATTTCTTAGGCACAGAAAATGCTTGATCATGTATCTAAATCCAAATTTGATAGTTCCCAGTATCTCTATTAATGATTTCTAATATTTTGAGTCCCATTTACACCTATAGATTAGAAAACAAAAGGCCAGGTTTCTGCGTGTTAGAAGAAGTAAAAGTGAGAATTATTTATCAGGCCTCTAGGAGTGATTTCTTGAGAAATGAAACTTAAAGATACTCAGGCATCAAGGGTGCCAGAGTATCGTTGCATAGCAGAGCATGGTGCCTCCTGATTTGGATTAGCATAGGTTTTTCAAGTACAGGGGTCTGAGGTGAGAGTAAAACCTCTAAATGAGGTCTGTCTGCACCACTGAAATCTAGAAACTGGCACTCGAATGTATTTTTTCACATTAGTTTATTCCAACTGAAATGTGGTCATTGTTGCTTATAATCTCCTGAGCATTTGCCATTAGAATAGACTCTGGTACAAGCCTGCACTGCAGTAGTTTTCCATGTGTTCTTTTCTGAACTCTCAACTTAATTTTGCATTCTCTACACCTCATTCTATATTGTTTACTTAATTTAGTTAGGAATAGATTTAAGATTAGTAGAGTCATAGGTTAATTTGTTATAAATCAAAAGGGAAATATTAGATTAGAATCAGACCCCCTTCAGTATCTAGGAGACAGCGTAATAAGATTCTGTCAAATATTAAGTTAATAGATTTTATATGTATTTCTCTGTGTGATTTTCCTTGGAAAGGTTAGTGTTCTCTTCTAGCAGAATCAGATACTGTACTTCTTTGGATAGAATTGCAGACAGTATGAAATGTGGGTGTGGTAGAAGAAGTAAGCACTTGGGGAAGGCTGCAGGAAAAATATAGCCTACAACTGATATTTTGAAACTCTCCCCCCAACAAAATCTGTCATCCATTTGCTTTTTTCAGCACTGACACTATGAAAGAGCATCAGGCAGCTGTACACAAGGTGTGCATTTCTGCCAGGGAAGTTTAAGGTGGGACAAATATGAGTGAACCTCAAACATGTTCCAGTGATATTTTTTGCAATCAAGTCAATGCAAGGGGCCAAAAGAAAGGGTAAAGAGAAATGTTTACTCTTTGGGTAAACATTTCTCCCAAAGAGCCATTGTGCCAGAGAAGGATGGCATCAGCTCTCAAACTGACCCTGTTAACCTGGGCAACAGCAGTGCTGAGAAAGAGATTTATGAAGATCACTAGACTTTATCTTCCGTATCCATACCATGAACTCCATCCTATTCAAGGAAGGGTTCACCCCCAGCCTCCATTCCCAGTCAGCCTCTCCTATGCAAAGCAATATAGTGGTGCCTCAACTTACGAAATTAAGACGTATTGGAACAGTGGCCATAACTCGAAAATTTCATAAGTCGAAGCACTATTTCCCACAGAAATGCATTGAAAACCGATTAATCTATTCCGGCCAAAGGGAAAAAAATCACAAAAAATAAAAATAAATAAAATACTCCAAGCCCCTGGGGCTGCAAAAAAAAAGATCCAAAACTTTGCTGCAGAGGCTTCCCGGGCTTCCAAAGCACTGGCACCCGGCACGGTGGTCAGGGCGGCTTTGGAAGCCCGGGAAGCTGAAAGTCGCCCCGACGTCCGTGCCGGCTGCTGGCTTCCCAGGCTTCCAAAGCCCCCTGCCTGCTGCCTCCTATCCCTGTTGCCCTCTGCCTCCCATCCCTGCGGGGGACAGGAGGCAGAGGGCACTGGATGCAGCTTTGGAAGCCCAGGAAGCCAAAAGCCACCCCAACCTCCATGCCAGGTGCTGCCTTCCCGGGCTTCCAAGCCTCCCTGCTGCCCTCTGCCTCCTTCCCCTGCAGGGACAGGAGGCAGAGGGCAGTGGAGACAGGAGGCAGAGGACAGTGGGGATGGCTTTGGAAGCCTGGCTTCCTGGGCTTCCAAAGCCGCTCCGACCACCACACTGGGTGATAGCTTCCCTGCATGGCAGTCAGGGCGGTGTTGGAAGCCCAAAAGGCTGAGCCTCCCTTTTCCTAACTGTTGGGGCAAAGAAGCAGCCTCTTCACCACCAATGGTTTGAATTTCCCGCCTTTTTCCCCTGCCTTTTTCTGTTTGTAACTGGATGCACTGGACGCAAGTCGAAGCAATATTTTGTGGTCGGAGCTTTTTGTAACTTGAAATTTTTGTAAGTAGGGATGTTCGTAAGTCAAAGCCCCCCTGTATTGTGATTGAGGAGGACACTGGAGTGACTGAGGTGGACACTGTTTCAGAAGCATGTGACATTGAATTCACCTCTGCCCCTTCAGCTGCATTTGCCCCACCACTTGCCAGAACTAGTAGTGATAATCATTTAGCAATCCCTGTTAGGATGCAATCATAAACTGAAGTTCCCAAGAAGACGATAAACTGAAATCATTTTCAAAAGTGTGCAACAGATGCTTGAATTGGTGAGTGTATGCTCTGCAAAAAGTTTCTTCAGCACCTCAGCATGTTCAGCATGAGGCATTGCTGCTGACAAATGAAATGGTTATTGTGGGGGCAAGTAGTTTCCTCACTGTGAAAGGTTAGAGTCCTTGGAGGCTGAGCCACCAGGCCAGGGATGCAGGGAGGTAGATGGGCAAATAAAAAGAAGTGGGAGGCAACAAATGTTAGACTCACATGAACTCTTGGTAACCTGGAGGAGCTTGAAAGTATGCAGCTATTCATTCAAGCAGCTTACTCAGTCTGAGGAAAATTGGTAGGACATCCCTGATATATCCTCCACATTGATTTATGTAGCAGGCCACTCTCAAGCCTCTACCAATACAGGCCTCCAAGAGTGCTCACTACTCTTCTTCACATGCTGCCACCAGCCTATCCTTAGTACTCACAAAGGACAAGTTTTTCTTTCAAACAAATAAAGTGTTTATTGATTTGTACAATATAAAAAGGGTGAATCACAGGTAATAGATCAAGTTGTTAATCATGTTTCTCAATTACTAGATCACACAGACTTTTCCCTCACTGACTATCTCTCTCAAATCTATCTCACTCTCTCAATCAACTTATCTCATCTTTTCAAACTCTCCAAAACTCTCTCTTTCACACACCACACACACCTGATATAATCCAACTCCTCCCCCTTCTGCATCACCCTCCGTCCTCTCATTGGCTGAGGTTCTCCTGCCCAGCTGTGACGGACAGGTGAGAGCAGAGCTGTATGCCACAGTTTTACTTTCCCCTAGAAAGGCTCATTAGAAGAACAAAGGATTGGAGGGTGAATGAAAATCCTACTTCTGCAGTCCTTCTCCACCCATTGTAATCGTGTATGTAGTCCTAATCTTCCTGGGGATGGATGAAAGAGCAGCTTTATAAATAGGAGCTAGATTGTATCTAAGGCTCTACCCATGTTGAGTGAGGGATTTTCTATATGGACATGTATGGCCTCCCTGACCCCTATCTCAAACCACATATCTTCCCGGTTCAAAATGAATACATCTTTGTCATTAGATGAGTGTCCTTTGTCCTTCAAATGAAGAAACATTGCTTATTGTGGTCCTGAGCCATTGCCCTTCCTGTGCTGGGCCTTTCTCCTGTTTAGTGGCTATTTGGTTTCTCCAATATAGAGCTCTGAACACTCCTCTTTGCATTGAACCACATGAGCTTCCTTTTGAGCTTCTAACGAGCCTATTCAAACAAGAGGGAAGTGAAACCAATGTGAAGGATATATCAGGGGTAGAGATGAGGCTATTTTTATACAAAAACAAATATCCCCACACAGCTGGACTTAACAAGGGTCTGGCCCATGGGGCCGGACCGTCCACTCACATATCTAGCGGTGGCAGGAGCTTCAGCCAGTCTTCCAGTCGCTCCCAGAGTGCCACTCTCCGCTCATCTAGCAACTTGGCAGCCATGCAGGGAGACTCATCCTCCCTCCCTCTGCCTGGAGTTGGCAGGCAGGGGGGATACCCCCTGTGACAAACCCAGACCTACTGGGATCTATCACACAGTTACTAAGCTGCCACCAACCATTCCCTATAATAAGTCACACAGACCAGGGATGGATTTTTAAATAACAAAAGAATAAGGTTTATTTTAAATACAAACAGGGTAAATAAAACAATCAGGTGAATAAAATAAAGTAACGTGGCTTATTCTCACACACACAAGCATACAGTTTGGTTCACCTAGAACCTTTAACTTAAAGCCCAGACCCTGAACCCATCAGTTCTGGCTAACCCACAGACACCTGAACTTATCAGGTTGGTACTCTGACACACAGTAGTACCCTGTCAGACACCCAGACTCCCACAACAGCTTCTTCTTCCCCAGCTGCTGCTTCGTCCCAACCCAGTGTCTCACAGTCTGTCTCAGCATCTCCTCTTCACCACACAGGCATCACATATTTATACAGTACAGCCCCTCCTCCTGATGTCCCGCCTTCCACTCCCCATAGGATGGAACTTTCCCTCCAAACCCATGACAGACAGGTAACATCAGTGCTGTTATGTAACACCTCCCCTCTTTAAAAGTTGTTTTGTAGGGGGAAAGCTAAAAGTGCTTTTCACCAAAAAAACAACCTGCATAAAATACACAACAACATTTATACATACCATATAATACTTACATATACTTACACTCCAAGTTAACCATAGCAAATATGCATTTAAACATTTTACCATATACAGTACATCAATTTACCTTTATTAATACCAACCAAATTCAAAACCAGGTACATTTTAACTTTTTGTTTTCATTATATACATATAGTCCATGTTCTTTCGCCGTCTTCATTCTTCAGGTCTTCTTGATAAGGCGTCAGCAACACAGTTCACTGACCCTCTGACCACCTTCACTTCAAAGTCATAGTCCTGTAGGTTTAAAGCCCACCTCATAAGTTTGCTATTGTGGGTTTTCATCGTCTTTAACCATTGCAATGGTGAATGGTCAGTACACAGAATAAAATGTCTTCCCCAGATGTAAGGCTTGGCCTTCTGGATCGCGTAGACTATGGCCAAACACTCCTTCTCCACGGTTGCCAAATGTCTCTCACCTTTTTGAAGTTTCCTACTCAGGTAGGACACTGGATGCTGGTCACCATTCTTATCCTCCTGGCACAGAACTGCTCCTACCCCGCTGTTAGACGCATCGGTGTAGATGATGAACTCCCGGTCGAAGTCTGGAGCACGCAGGACAGGATAGTTGATTAACGCCTCCTTCAACCTCTGGAACGCCTCCTCACAGTCGCTGGTCCACGGGATGCGGTCATCAGCCTTCTTCCTCGTCAGATCGGTCAGCGGAGCCGCAATCTCGCTAAACCTCGGGATGAACTTTCTGTAGTAGCCCACCAACCCAAGAAATGATTTGACTTTTTTCTTGGTGTTGGGTCTAGGCCAATCACGAACAGCTTCTATTTTGGCCTTCAGGGGTTTTATCATTCCTCCCCCTACCATGTGACCCAAGTATTTTATTTCTGGGCTACCCAGCTGACACTTGCTGGCCTTTACTGTTAGCCCTGCTGCACTTAACCTCTGCAGCACTAACTCCAGGTGTATCAGGTGATCTTCCCAGGTATTACTGAAGATCCCTATGTCGTCAATGTAGGCCACTGTAAAGTCACTGAGCCCTACCAAGGTCTGGTCCATCAGCCTTTGGAATGTGGCTGGTGCATTTCTGAGACCAAAGCTCAGGACTCGAAACTCATAGAGACCAAAAGGGCTGCAAAAGGCAGTCTTTTCTTGATCCCTGGGATCAATTCTTAATTGCCAATATCCCTTTACCAGGTCCAATGATGAGATGAACCGACAACCCCCTATGGTTTCAATCAGGTTGTCTAGCCTGGGCATTGGGTAGGCATCAGGAGTGGTTACACGGTTTAATTTCCTGTAATCAACACAAAACCTAATGCTCCCATCAGGCTTGTCCACAAGGACTATCGGAGAGGACCAAGGACTAGAAGAGGGGACGATTATGTTCTCCCTCAGCATCTCGTCCAGCTCCTTCCGCACCTTGTCCCTATAGGGTCCCGTTACTCGGTATGGGGATACTGCCTGCGGGGGTGCATCCCCTGTGTGGATCCGATGCATCACTCCCTTCACTATCCCCGGCTTGTTGGAAAACACCTGTTGATATTTGCTAAGCAGCATTTTTAGTTCTTGCTGCTGGTCTTGGGTGAGTGCAGGACTGATCTTTACCTCCTCTGGGTTGTATTTTACCTCCCCTCTACCCTCCCAGAAGGGCAATTCAGCTTCCTCACTCTCAGCTGCTTTTATAGCAAATAGAACCCTCTGTTCCCCTCTGTAGTAGGGTTTTAGGGCATTCACATGAACCACCCTCCTTGCTTGGTTCTCCTCTTGCTCTATTAGGTAGTTCAGGTCTGACATCTTGGAAATGACCCTATATGGTCCTGCCCATTTGAGCTGCAGCTTATTCTCTCTGCAGGGCCTAAGCCAAAGCACTTCCTCCCCTGGGTCAAAGTGCCTCTCTCTAGCTTTGCGGTCATACCATGTTTTCTGTTTGACCTTCTGCGCTTGCAGGTTTTCTGCTGCCAGCTCTAGATTTCGCCTTAGGTCATTCATCAAGGTGTCTATGTATGTCACAACGTCTTGTGGGTCATCCTGGGTGATCTGCTCCCAATTTTGTTTGATCAAATCAAGGGGCCCTTTCACCCCTAAGTGTGCAGCAAACATGTCAGAGTGACCCCTTTGTAAGATCATGGGGCGATACTTTTCAGGTACCACCAGCTGACTTCTGATCCCTTCTCCCCCTTTTGAGATATTCCTCAGGGTTTCTCTATATAAAATCCCCTTTTTCTCCAGAAATCTCACTGGGGTTTCAGGTGTTAGCTGGGCGTCAGTCACCTGTTCAAAACACTTTTGGAGAGTGGCGTCTGCCTTTTGCTCCTGTCCAAATCTGCTGTCTGTGGTTAAGGTTTCCACCACAGCTTCTGAACTCCCCTCTGCTTCCGTCTCTGGCTCATCATTACCCCCCTGAACTGTCCCTGTGGTGGCTTGTGAGCGTGTAATCACTAGCACCCGTTTCACATGTTCAGCCAGGTCATTTCCCACGAGCACGGCTGCTGGCAGAGTCGATGAAATTGCTAGGCGCCAAGCTCCCCTCCAGCCTTGAAAGTTGACAGGTACCTCAGCTACTGGCAGAGAGATTACCTGCCCCTCAATCCCTGCCACCTTCATGCTCTCATTTGGGATTATAAACTCCCTAGGGATGATATCTGGATGGCACAGGGTTACCTGGGAACAAGTGTCCCGCAGCCCCCTATACTGACGGTCAAGTATTCCTACGTCCACCCCTGCTGTCTCAAACAACTGAGAATCTGTTTTTATCAGCAAGCAGCGCTTTACCTCCACCAGAGGACCATTTTCCTCAGCCTGATCAGCAGAGGTAGCTGTTCCAGACTGAGTAGCTATGGCAACAGGCTCCCTCAGTGACACTGAGCCTTGCTCTTTCTGGACACAGAACACAGCTTTTGGCTTGGTCCCACTAGCATTCTGAGGCACCATTCCTTTTAGCTGCTTTAATTTCTCACACTCTGAGATTAGATGACCCTTTCCCTGACAGAAATAGCATTTTCTGGTGTATTTTGATTCTCTCTCATCTTGTTTGGGTTTTCCCTCCAAATTCTGAGGGCTTGGTTTCATGCCTGAGGGCTTCCCTTCACCATGGGCCCCTCCCCCTTGCTGGCTTTTCCCTGGTCCCTGAGAGTACTTGCTGTAGGTTTCTTTGGGTTTACCTACAGATTTCCCCTCACCCAAGGGCTTTCTTATTTGGGAGATAAAATCCGCGATTTCTGCGGCTGCTGCCACAGATTTCGGTTTCCTTTCCCTCACCTGGAAGTTCAATTCCCCATGCAGGACTGAATAGAACTGTTCCAGGGCTATCAAGTCTTTAAGCTGTTCATAGGTCTCTGTTCCCTCCTGCGACAGCCATTTCTCAAGCAGCCTCACCAATTGGGCCCCCACTTGGGTAAAAGTCTGTTCTGGCTTCTTGGTGAGGGACCTGAACCTTTGTCTCAGCTGCTCTGCATTTATCCCATGTCTTGCGAACACCAGTTTTTTAAACTCTGCAAAATCTTTCATCCGTTCCTCAGGCATCTCGGCATAAACCTCAGCCAGGCTACCACTGATTAAAGAACGCATGATGGTCATCTTCTCAGTTTCCCTCACTGAGAAGTCCACAAACGCTCTTTCCACTAAGGAAAAGAACACCTCAGGACAATCTCCCTTGTGGTACACAGGGAATTTCTTCAGGTCAGCTTTAGACAGTTGGCCTCCCTCAGAATCCCTATTGTTATTATTGTTCTGGTTCATCAGTTCCAGTTTTCTTAATTCAAACGCCATTTTCTCTCTCTCCAATCTTTCTTCTCTTTCCAATCTCTCTATTTCAAATTGCCTTTGTTTCTCTCTTTCCCTTTGCTCCATTTCAAATTGCCTTTCCCTTTCCTCCCTTCTTTCTCTCTCTAATCTTTCCTCCATTTCCCTCACCCTCAGCTCATGCTGTTGGGCTAGGAGTATTTTTCTGAGTTCTGGGTCCTGCTCTCCTGTGCTGTCACCTTGCACTGAGCCAAATTCCTCCTCAGAACCTTGGTCCATCTGGGGGTCTTTCACTTCACTCATTTCTGCTACTTGGCTTCGAGTCAAGGGCATAACCCCCCCCTCAGAACAGGCTGCTTTAAAAAGTCAAGCCTCAAAATAAAACGACCACTTTTTTCCTTTTTGCCTCAGAACCAGCTCTCCCCAGAGATTGCTGCTGTTCTTCAGCACTAAATTTGCAACAGTATCGAGTCAGAGCCTACCCCCCTCTGCTGGGCCTCTCAGCTGGCAAGCTAGCTCACTGTTGCTACGCAGTTTTGCCTCAGCGTTTTCCCGCCAAAATCAGGCTGCCTCAGAGCACCTTAATCTAAGTCTCCCCAGTTGGCACGTTCTTCTACTAGTGCACCTCCCCGTGAGGTACACCTAGAAGATTACCTACGCGCCTCAGACTGTCCCTGACTAGACCCCCCTTGCTCTGGGCACACTTGCCAAGGCTTTGCTGGACCGCTGGACAACTGGACCAGTCGTATCCCACACGCTGGACACCAATCAATGTGACAAACCCAGACCTACTGGGATCTATCACACAGTTACTAAGCTGCCACCAACCATTCCCTATAATAAGTCACACAGACCAGGGATGGATTTTTAAATAACAAAAGAATAAGGTTTATTTTAAATACAAACAGGGTAAATAAAACAATCAGGTGAATAAAATAAAGTAACGTGGCTTATTCTCACACACACAAGCATACAGTTTGGTTCACCTAGAACCTTTAACTTAAAGCCCAGACCCTGAACCCATCAGTTCTGGCTAACCCACAGACACCTGAACTTATCAGGTTGGTACTCTGACACACAGTAGTACCCTGTCAGACACCCAGACTCCCACAACAGCTTCTTCTTCCCCAGCTGCTGCTTCGTCCCAACCCAGTGTCTCACAGTCTGTCTCAGCATCTCCTCTTCACCACACAGGCATCACATATTTATACAGTACAGCCCCTCCTCCTGATGTCCCGCCTTCCACTCCCCATAGGATGGAACTTTCCCTCCAAACCCATGACAGACAGGTAACATCAGTGCTGTTATGTAACACCCCCCATCTCTAATCAGGGGTCTCCTACCAACTCTCCTCAGACTGAAGAAGCTACTTGGATAAGTAGCTAAACATTTCAAACTAATAAGAAAGAAGTCCAATTATCATGATTCAACTGCCAGATTCCCATCACATGCAGTGGCAGCTATTGAAGCTAGCACTGAAGAGTCATACAAAACAGAAAGTTATTGTATCACCCAAAACAACACTCCCAGCAGTTATATTCAAGAGTCCAAGTCCCTTGTCTCTACAACAACAGGGCATGCTTCCTGGAGCACTGCCTTGACAAGCTTGCTAGCGGTCTGTCCTCCTTAGACATCACCTCAGAGAAAGGGCACAGCAGAGAGAAAGGTACAGGTGTACATGCAAGAGTCCTGTAAGAGGCCATTGTGTTACTGGGCTGAGAAGGAGTCTGGTTGGTGAGATGTGGCCACCAACTAGTAGGTCTAGTGAAAGAGTGTTATCTCAGGCAGAAGATACTGTCAGTGCCCCCCCTCACACCTGGAACTTGGATATATAGAAAACCTAACTTTCCTGAAGGTCATGATGCTATTGCTGGGCTTCCCTGAAGTACCCTTTAAGTAACAGAAAATGGCTCAGTTTATTCACAGTAATAGGTATTCCATGTTCCAGTTTGTTGCCCGCTCCCCCTGTCCCTTTCCATCTTCAAACTGCTAGTCCAAGATTGTGCTCACTCACTCAATTGTGTTGTGCCACATGCTGTTGGTACAGTTCCCACCCACCACAGGCTATCTGCTACTTTAATCTACCAGCCAGTGCTGCCCACAGTATTTGCCCAATCTGTCCTTTCCTTTCCCTGTGATACTGGCATTTACTGATAATATTCTCACTGTTCACGGTCATTTTGTTACAGTCATTTTGTAATACCTAAGCACTGCTGGCTGTTTGGCACAATCACTTGGAAGGTGTCAGAGGACACAGGAAAATCATTTTAAAGTGTCTGTGTTATTAAAAGGGGGAAATAATGACTAGATCTTATTCATATTGACTGCAACAGTATTCCAGATATGAAATTCCAAATTTTTAAAATTCCACATTCCCAATTGAAAGGGCTATGCTTCCATTCTGAATCTGAATTTGGTGCTCGCAAACATCCCAAGAAAAATACTCAGTCAGCAAATTGTTTACACTGTCCATAATTAGGATAATTGCTCTGTATAAGAGCACTAGAAGGGTATCTTGCTCTCACCTGGAAGCAGAGTTTTAAAAAATTCTCATCAAGATGTCTCATGTTGAGTCATCCTAAATCAAGAAAACTAAAAAATTTTTAAAGTATATATTTTAATTGTATTTTAATTGCTTTATCTTTTTTATTGTATTTTAATTGTGGTAAGCCACCCAGATACCTTTCGGTAGGCATATAAATTAATTAAATAAATAAATAAATAAAATTTGCTGAGCAATCTTTCCTTCTTTACAAGAAGATCGTATATCAACAGTCATAGTCAATATGTGTGTCACTGATTTTTTTTATTAGAATCATCTTTGTAGCATTGACGGTAAAGAAACTGAAATAGTTAGAGACTTTGTATACCTTGGTTCAGTCATCAATCCAAATGGAGACAGCAGCCAACGAATCGGAAGTAGAGTGAGACTTGGAAGGGCAGCAATGAAAGAGTTAGAAAAGATAATCAAGCATAAGATATTACTCTGGAAACTAAGACCAAGACCATTGATATCTTTGTATTTCTGATCACCATGTATGGATGTGAACAGTGAGCAGTTAAGAAAGCTGACAGGAAAACAACTGATACCCTGGACTGCCAGAAAGATGAACAAGTGGGTCCTAGAACAAGCCAAGCCTGAACTGTCTCTGGAAGCAAAAGTGTTGAAACTGAGACTTTCCTACTTTGTGCACATCATGAGAAGGCCAGATTATCTGGAAAAGACAATAATGTTGGGAAAGGTGGAAGGCATCAGGAAAAAAGGGTGAGAGGCAAGATGGGCTGACTCCCTAAAGGAATCTACAGGTTTGAGTTTTTTAAAAAAAAACTGACCAAGGCAGTTGAGGACATTTTGGAGACTGCTCGTTCATAGGACTGCCATGAGTTGGAGTGAACTTGACAGCACATTGCAACAAGCACAATTATATTTGTAAGAGAACAATTTGTTTATATATTCCCCCTCAGTCTCAATCAATTGGTTGGACGAGACAGTTGGACAGTGTCATCGAAACTACCAACATTAATTTGACTCAACTCCGGGAGGCAGTGGAAGACAGGAGGACCTGGCATGCGCTGGTCCATGGAGGTCACGAAGAGTGAGACATGACTTAATTACTAAACAACAAATTCAATCAGTTATTCACATAGCCTCAATAGTTAATCTTTATGCAGTGAAAAACTAAATAGAAATTGTAAAAGAGTCTCTGTACTTGATACCCTTCTTCCTTGATATAAACCTCCTGATTTGGAAAATTGTTTCCTCCCAAGCCTTCCTGTCCTTTTTTATTTTTTGGTTCAGACACAGATGTGCTGACTTGCCTTTTCCAGGGACTTACTTACCAGTAAATGAAAAATCATAGGTACAAGTACTTCCTTGGAGTTTTGTCCTAGCCATCGCAGTCAGCTTTTTTCAAATGTACTATTTTCAACAAATTGAAAAATTAAGACCAGGGGAAAAAGAGAACTTCAGAGCCAAAAGGTTAAATAAAGCCCTCGCTGAATTTTTCTGAAGTGAATTGTGAGTCCTCTGTGCTACTAAATAGCGTTTCTAAATCAGAAAGTATGCTTATCTAGAATTAGCTGCTATTGAATTTGATTGGAACTTGCTTCAATGTTCTTAAGTTACGTAGTATTGATAGTCAAAATTAGTTTATGTTTTTAGAGAAGGCAAGGAAATTTACATAAAGAAGCTATTCAGCATGTTTTGAAAATGACTGAACCCAGAGTGTTTGAGATATATCTGGTTCAATGTCCCATTAGCAAAATACAATTATGTTTTTAGAAAGTCTTTGCAAGATTCAGGCACTTGCATGAACTTGCATTGTTTTGGAGAGGAAAGCAACTGAGAGGAAATATATTTTTTGAAACTACAACAGCCCAGTTGCTGACCTAAATCTTGCAGCAGCATCTAAACCAAATGTATTAGATTAACTCAGGATTAGAGACTCAATTAAATGAGAAGTGTGTTCAAAGCAGAATAAAACTGTATACATTTTGATGGAAGTACTCTAATTCTCATCTGCCTTTGAAGTAGGTGATCTGAAGACTGGGTTATATATGGTTCCCACACACACACATTTTGGGTAACTGACTGATCTCCTCTCAGCAGAAAAGAAGCCCAGCTCTGTCCTGCCTCTCTGTTTCTTCAGCCAACAAAGCAGTTAGGCTTTTGCCAGCTTCTTGCTTCATTTTTCGCCCTTGACATCCTCCATTTTCTTCTGTTGCCTCTACTATATATATTTACCAATGAGCAGTGAAAAAGGAATCAGACTTCTAATCCCATCATTTATGCACAAGACAGGTGGTAAAGAAGATGAAGGGAGATGAACTCAGCTTTTCAATTGACATTTTAAGTTTCTGCTAAGTTCCAGTTAACCTCAGTGACTAATTGCTTGGTGTGTGTATATGTGTCTGAGCACATGCTTGCAAACATGCCCTGATCAGGCATTTGTTCAGCAGAGTTAGAGTGACCTTTTCAGACCTTCACACTCAGTGGCTGAAAGTCCCAACTATAGAAGGTCCATTGAGTCAGTGGAGATTTGGTGACTCAGCTCCTTAATATATTTCATTTGAGTCAATGGGTCTACTCTAGTTGCTACTTACTGCTGCATTTCAGCAAACACGTGAAGATCTTGGGGTGCATTATGAATCACAGGGAAGGCTTGCAGAAGCACATGTCCCCCAGGCTCACCCTAACTCCAACTATGTTTTGGTGAGTGCTTGAATAGTGCTATAGTCAACAAGCCTAGTGATGCCCACTGCTTTATACCAAGCCTACCAATGCCCACACTTCCCTAAATTTTAAATTTTATCATGCCAAACATATACAGGGAAACAGTATCTTCAGCTTGGCTTTCAGGTTCAAACACATCAGTAACAACAAAGAAGGTTACCAAACAAAATGAAACAGAACAAAATAACTAGAGAACTCAAGAAACCACTTCTTCATGGAGGACACCCTCCTCATATTATTGATTATAATATCAGTCTAGCAACTACCATTTCAAAAGAAAAATAAATCTCTATTAAGTCAAGCAACAAGGGACAACAGACTGCATTGTCATTAGATTTCCATCCAGCATCTCTTAACTGCAACATGGCAACTAGAGAAAGTTATCCATGGTTAGCCATATGTGAACCTCTTACTAAAGCTCATTAAGGCTATCAGCAGGCTTCTTATGGTAACAAAGTTTGCAGTGATTCAAGACCATTAGAAAAAAAAGGGAGAACTACAGTCTGGCTGCAGCATTTGGAGCAACCTGGGGGTTATGAATTGTGTTCAAAGGCAGCCGAAATAGAATGCATTGCATTATCCAGACAGGATATAACTAGGATATGTTATTGTAGTTCATATCCTAGTTATATCCTGTCTTTGGCTGTACCAGCTGGGGAATTGTGGGAGCTGTACTTCAGAAGTAATGCTCCCAACATGTGATCTATCATGCCCACAGTAATATGTTTAGAAACAGAGTAGGATGAAAACCCAAACATCACAACCACTGGAAAATATTGTTTCTCATCATTTTATTTATTTATTTATTTATTTGTTTGTTTGTTTGTTTGTTTGTTTGTTTGTTTGTTTGTTTGTTTATTCATTCATTCATTCATTCATTTATTCATTTATTCATTTATTATTGTTGCATTTGGTTCTCTACTGTATCACTGCCTCATATGGGGGCTGGGGGGCATGTTGGACAATGAATGTAGAGGAGAGAGTGAGATCCCCCCCTTCATTGCTCTATTCCATGTGAGATTAATGAGTGACCTTTGTATCCTGAGTGTGTGGAGATGCATAAGTGGGAAAGGAGAATCATTGCTGATAATGGGCAGGCCAGCTTATTTATGTAGCCCTAAATAGAATAAGGTTAAACTATCAAGTCTGCCTTTTACAGAGATATGCATTATTCTATCCCACCACCCACTCCAACACACAACAAAACCTTGGCTAGGAAATCTTGTCAAAAATGTTGCAAATTAATTATGTTTAAGTCATATCAGATTTAAAAGAAAAGGATAGTATGAGTTCTGCTGAAAACTAAGAGCCTTGATGGACATCACTGGTTGGATAAGCCATGGCTAGAATTAAAGTGAAGTTCCTTGTACTTAAGTTTGTTTTATGTTTTGAAACAGTGAACCGGAAAATAGTATATTTGCATTTTACTCACCACTGCTATCAGTAGGGGATTAGTAATGTAGCAGCCTTTATTCTTGAATAGTGGAGCTTAATTTGGTAGGCATTTGACTGATGTATAAAAAAGCAGCTTCAACCTAGCTTTCCACTTATCCTGTCTGTTGAAACATTGTCAGCTGGAAAGCAATACATTTCTGTTTATTATCATATCAATGAGGACCTTAGTTTGCCAGCTTCTTTGAAAAAAGGCCTAACAAATACATAAAGCGATTTGAGTTACCATGAATATGTTCTGAAAATAAGGTGATGTTTATTTTACTCACCAGAATGTCCCAATTTATGCTCTTATATTTGTTTTGATTACCAGATTTTACTTTTTTTTAAGTGAGGATGCTCCGTTTTATGATATCTATAATTTTGAACGGAGATAGGAAAAATGTAAATCAATGCACATGAATGTTGCCAGCCCCACATTTAACATTGTAGAAGATTCCTTGCATATGTCCAGTAGTGTGCTGAATTAATGCCATGCCTGAACCTCTAGCACAGTAGAATCATAGAATAATGAAATAATTGAGTTGGAAAGGGCCTATAAGGCCATCGGGTCCAACCCCCTGCTCAAGGCAAGACTCCAAGTGAAAGCAGATCTGACAGATGATTGTCGAATTTTCTCTTGTATGCCCAGCAGAGGGCAAAGTATGGCTTTTGGGCAGATGCAGCCTCTCCAAAGCTCACTTTCCCAAACCCCCCAGCCCCATCCAATTCTTGTGTAAAAATATAAGATATTTTAGTTGTACCATTTGTGATCTCCCAACTTCAACAAAGACCTCTAGAACACAGTCTACTAATAACAGAATACTTATTGAAAATAATTGAAACATTTTCTTTTTTTAAGGAAAAAACACAAATCAAAACCAAAGTGAGGCAAGACTAGTTATTGAAGATTTAACCTATTCATATCCACCAAGCATTCAATATTTACTGGACAGCTGATGCCAGTTGGGAAGACAGGAATTTGTGGTATATATACACACCAGCCTCAAATTTAGATGCTACATTGGGAAAGTTCTGAGCATTAGTCTCCTCAAGACCAGCTTTTACAGACTTACTTTACATGTAAATGTTAGCCTAGTGGTTTCCAACTAAGTGCCAGCAATGCACCCATCCTTCCTTCCACATGAACAATACATAGGGAAAGCGACTGTCTGTTTAGCAAGTGTCTCCTGTCTAGGGGTAACCAA